>NC_059172.1:61504695-61879027 GCF_019923935.1 Bubalus bubalis | reverse complement strand
GGATTGAATCTCTTCTGGGCATGTGTGTCTACTGCAAGGATGAGGAGATGAGGCACTGGGTTGGAGAGTGATTATGCTCTAATTTGGAGATCGTGAAGTCAAGGAGCCTGGTTGATTGGAAGAAAAGGGCAAGAAGAGGGTGTTGTCCCAGCAGATGGCAGGAGTTGCTATGGCTGGAACTGAATAGAAAAGAGGGGGATGATAATGGATCGCAGTCGGGTATTGCAATAGACCAATTTAGGAAGACAGAGGTGAAATGGTTCCCGGGGGTACCAAATCTCAGGATGTAGCCATAGAAATGTGCCGTAAGTGTTTGCTGAATGAAGAGCATGTTGTTCCCTCGGGCTTTTCATTTGAGCAACTTTTCCAAGTATTGCCTTGGGATTTGTTACTGCTGGTAAGAATTGTACTGAGAAGCTGGATCTTTTTACAGCTGTCCTACATGGAATACTTTGCTGGCCGTGAGCTAACGGGCAGACTCGGTTTTGTTGTTGTTGCTGTTTTTTTAAACTTTAATATTCTTTTTTTTTTTTTTTAGTGTAGGACATTTTTTGTTTTTTTTTTTTTAATTTATTTTAAATATTTACTTATTTATTTAGCTGAGTTGGGTCTTAGTTGCAGCACGCGGGATCTTCCTTGTGTCTTGTGGGATCGCTCGCTGCAGGGCACAGACTCTCTAGTTGTGGCGTGCTGGCCTCAGTTGTTACCCTGAGGCGGGTGGGATCTTGGTTCCATGACCAGGGATCGAAACCCACATCCCCTATATTCTATATAGTATAGTATAGTATACATACTATACTATATACTTGCACTGCAAGGTGGATTCTTAACCACTGGACCACCAGGGAAGTCCTGGGACTCAGTTTTCATTTGTTAACTCTTACCCAGTTAAAAATGTTTTTGAAGGTTTCCGTCTTTTTTTTTTTTTTTGACGATTTTTTATTGGTAACTGGTAATTATCATTAAAGATGACCATTGATCATTGATAATTCATAAGTTTTTTCAAAAGTTGTCAAAAGTCATTTTGTTGTTTGGGCCAGTGGTTGCATTAATTGTATTTAGACCAATGAATTTCACTTATGCTTACTAGTAAAGACTGAAATTGAGAGTGAGTTAGGAGTATTCATTTGGAGAAAGGCCAGGGGCATTTTCATATTTAAAATTAAAAATTAATGAAATATTAGTCTCAGATAAGCATATGGTAAGTAACACATTACTTTTCATCACCAATCCAGTCATTGGCAATGTCAACATTCTGGACAGGGAGACAGAGGGTATATAGTGGTACTCAAGGTCAGCGAAGCTCAGAAAAGCCTAATCTGGACCTGTTTTGTTAAATTGTCATGTTTGAGTCCTCACGTAGATTTCTCACTTGCTATCTAACCACAGGGATAACATTTGAGGACCACCCTCATTTGCTGCACATTTATTGTATGGCTTTTATAACTTGTGTCTTGATTTATGTGTTTGCTGACTCAATACACACACTCCACTTGAGACAGTTCCCAAATTGGTTGCTACATTTCTGGAATTATCTTTCTTTTTGTTCTGCAAAAAGAAGATTTCTTCCATGGGTTTTAGACCAAGAATCATGGTTTCTAAGTGTTTTCCAGTGTTTCTTGCCTTGTTTTAATACTCTTATTCTTTTTCCTCCAACTGAGTGTAAATACATCTCTATAGAAAGAAAGAAAAAGGATTTTTTTTTGTTTTCAAAAACATAGCCCTCTTATACTGAGTCCGAGCAAAAGGATATATTCAGCAAAGTAAAGGGGGTAAGAAAGAGAGAACCATGTGTGGAAAAGTTACCTTGAAAATTTTAGCTTAAAAACCATTTTCAAGTCTCACAAATAGCAGGAATGCCTCCATCGAGGTATATCTTCCTTTGCACCTCTCTAGCTGTCACCCCACCTTCTGGCACTCTGAGAGTATTTTTAGCATGGCATTAGGCTTTATTGGATGGTGCTCCTCAATTTTTAAATTATAAGGTCATTTTATGTTAATTTTGTTATTTTCAAAGTTTTGCTAAGTTTTTTAATGCCCTGGAGCCATATGGAAGCATTTCATTCCAATGGAAGCTAATGAGAAAAGAACCTATTACAGAACATTTAAGTATACATAGCACATTTCAGAGAACCCGAGGTAGATGGTCATGGTGGGAGGGTGTCTGTGTCAGAAGTGAGGAACACAACTGTCATTCTTTTTTCTCCTGATCAATTATGACACCAGTGGAAAGAAAGTTACAGGAGAAAATCTGAAATGCTAACGTGTAATTTGAATTTTTACAAAATACCTACATCTGATACTTAGGAGTCTTTAAGTAGCAATGCATAGCTGTTTTCTGAGTGGGAGTTGATTTCTGCTGTTGAGTAAATAGTAGGTGTTAGAGAAGAATTTGTAATGAGATTTGGAAGGGAAAGCATGCCAGTGCAAGAGTAAGAAGAGTATTTTACAAGAGAGCACCTTCACTCAAGTAAGTTAATTGAAAAATTCCTTTGGATGATGATATTGTGTCCTTTTCTACAGGTTTCTTTTGAGCTTGGCTAGCTAAGATCCTTATTTGTTTCCTGAATTCTGAGGTGGTTTAGTCTTTAAGTCATGTCCGACTCTTTGCGACCCCATGGACTGTGACCCCATAGCCTGCCAGGCTGCTCTGTCCATGGGGTTTTTCAGGCAAGAATACTGGAGTGGGTTGCCATTTCCTTCTCTAGGGGCTCTTCCCCACCCAGGGATGAAAACTGGGTCTCCTTCATTGCAGGCAGATTCTTTACCAACTGAGCTACCAAGGAAGCCCTGGATACTGAGGGCATGACATCAAACACTAGAAGAAGAAATCATAAATTTGGGATGATCAGGGTTGCCATAGGTAGCCGTGATACAGGACAAATGCTGAAGGATGCCAGGAGATGTAACTCACATACCTTGGGCTGAAATGGTACCCTGGATGTACATAACGTGGGGCCCTGGGTCTGGTGTAGAAGGCAGTCATCTCTTCATGTTGCCCTCCACAGTGGCGTGTGCCTAAAGTAACATGAGTTCTTCTTGACTTAACGCCTAAAGTAAAAACCTTGGGTCCCTCTGTGAAAAGGAGAAAACAGCCTAGGACAGCCCTGTCCAGTGGAGCTTTCTGCAGTGAGGGAAGTGTTCTCCATCTGTACTGTCCACTATGGGAGCTACTTGTCACATGTGGCTCTTGGACACTTGAAAAATGGGGAGTATGACTGAGGAGCTGATTATTTTATT
The DNA here is from genome assembly GCF_019923935.1 of Bubalus bubalis. Lineage (NCBI taxonomy): Eukaryota > Metazoa > Chordata > Mammalia > Artiodactyla > Bovidae > Bubalus > Bubalus bubalis. Next base: position 61,875,787 of record NC_059172.1, on the reverse strand, counting down.
TTTAATTCATTCACATTAAAATGAAAGAGGACCGTGTGGCTAATGGCTACTTTACTGGATAGCACATGTCTAGGGAAGAGAGTGGCTTCCTGAATTTCTAACCCTCTGTGTGCTGTGGTTCCTGCTGCATCTGTCACTGTAAATCCTTCCAGCCTAGGGTGTCCCCTCACACTTTTCTAGAGGTGATGACATTGGACAGGTGGAAACTTGCCCGTTTATATGTTGGAATTTGTGGATCTGTACCCAGCTCAGTCACTGGCCACCCTCCTTCTCAGTCAAATTCATCCACCATCCTTGAAACTCAATTGTTGATTTCCGTTGTCAAGGGGAGAAGGCAGAATTGAGATAGAGTAAGGTTCTCTTGGCGACCTCTACAAATAAGAGATTGAATAGGCCTAAACGGGGAGAAGCTTGTAAGCACCCAGGGGATCTCTGTCAGGCCAACTAGAGTTAATGGAAATGTAGGGCAGCAACCCCCAACCTTCGGCACCAGGGACTGCTTTTGTAGCAGACAGTTTTTCCACAGATGGGGGTGGGGGGTGGTTTAGGGATGATTCAGGTACATGCCATTTGTTGTGCACTTTATTTCTGTTATTATTACATCAGCTCCACCTCAGATCATCAAGCATTAGATCCCAGAGGTTGAGGATCCCTGTCCTATCAAGTACACGCACTAGCCAGATGGCTTCACTAAACTGTTTACTCTCTCAGAAACTTAGTTTCTTCCACATAAAAGGGAAGGACTAATAGCTGTTCTGCTTGCTTATGTGATTGTTAGGAATAAAAATTGAAATAATAAGAACTGTAAAATGCTGTTTAAATGCTTATCATCATTATGGGACAGTAGCCTGTATTTATAACTGTTTTCCTTGCATGCATTGACTCTTCCTTAAGGAAAAAGGAAGCTAAAGTGAAAAAACAGGAATTTAACATCCTTAAAGAAAGGTCTGAAACAATCAAAATCTTACTCTTGGCCCGAAGGAAAAGATCTTCGATGTCCAGGTAGCAAACGTTCCCAATTCTCTTTTGGACTTACGTGTCTACTGAGCCTGACCTCGGGCATGGAGAACACTGGGGCAGCATCACCAAACTCAGTGTCCTGGGTCAGAAGCCGCTGCAGAGGGACTCTTGGTCTGGAAGAGAGAAGGGCATTTTCAGTAGTGAAAGTGTTAGTTGCTTAGTCGTATCCGACTCTTTGCAACCCCATGCCCTGTAGCCCACCAGGCTCATCTGTCCATGGGATTCTCCAGGCAAGGACACGGAAGTAGTTTGTCATTCTCTTCTCCAGGGGATCTTCCCAAAACAGTCACTGAACCCACGTTCTTGTATTGCAGGTGGATTCTTTACTGTCTGTGCCACTAGGGAAATCCTATTTTCAGTAAACAGTTACCAGTTCAGTTGCCCTCCTTCTAAAAAGATTTGTCCATCCTCCACTAGACTCCAGTTTTTGTTTTTTAAGTTGTGAACTTTGCCTGTTCATTCTCCCACCCTTTTCCTTAAGAGCATAGGCATGGTCTATGTGATTTTTTTTTTCTTTTCATTGAGTCTTCAGTCACAAGCCATTTCTACTAATATCAGCCAGCTTAGACAGCTGTCCCTCCGTGTAAATACAAAGTAAAATGAAACATTTGTATGTACATTTTCCTTCCGTAGAAAAAAAACAGATTTGTTTCTAGTGTTTCAAAGACTTCTATTCAGCTAATTTGAAATTAATAAATTATTTTATTGCCTTTTACCACATCCTGTTCAGGCTACTTTATATATTTGTGTCTGTACTCTTGCTGCAGCTGCTGCTAAGTCGCTTCAGTCGTGTCCGACTCTTCATGACCCCATGGACTGCAGCCTACCAGGCTCCTCCGTCCCTGGGATTCTGCAGGCAAGAGTACTGGAGTGGGTGCCATTGCCTTCTCCATCTGTACTCTTGACTATATACCAAAATGTTGGCATTGAATTACCATGGGCAGGAAAAAAAAGAAAATGTTTCTATTTTGATACAAAAATATGATTCATTCTGACTGTGACCATGACTACTCTTAAGTATCTGACCTCAAAATGTTTTAACATTTAATTATTATGCATGTTTCAACACAGGACCCTGATTCATGAATAACTCTGACTCATTCATTCAAGAAATATGTTGAGAATCTCTTATGTCAGATACGAGGGACCCCAGGATGTATCAGACACAGTCCCTTCTTTCTAGGAACCTGTAATTAGATGTAGGAGGCAGACTTGTAAGCAAATAATGAAAAAGCAGCCTGATGGGTCCTACAGTAGGGTATGAAGAGACTGACATGATGTACAGAGGAAGAAATTGCTCACTTTCCTAGGGAGTCAGCCAGCAAAGGTTTCATCAGGGAGATGGCATTTAATCTTAATGTAGAGACATTTGCTGGGCAAAGAAGAGAGGAAGGGCAATCCAAGAGGTTCTTCTCTATACAGGTCTTAGATGAGCACTTTGCTTCTCTTAGCAGACTGGAAGTATTTACCTTAACTACAGGCACTTGTTCTCCAAGTGTGATATACCTGCCCTGGAGGTCCAGCCACAGTCTCAGCCTGCTGTACTGTGTACATCTGTTCTTGAGCCAGTTGTGTGTGTGTGTGTGTGTGTGTGCTGACCGTACACTGTTCTGAAGTTCACGCTGTGCTAGCCCATGTGCCAACTGTGTGTATGCATGCTCCTTTACTTTATCTTACCAGCATGTTCATAGTAGATTGCCCAGCTTAGGGCTTTGCATATACAGGTGTTCAGGAAGTGCTTCTTGAATGGATTAGCACAGACATTAATTTTAGTATCTGTATGGTAAGCCCCCTACATATGAACAAGTTCCATTCCTAGGGTGCGTTCCTAAGTCCAACCAAGTTAGCCTAGATACCCAACTAACACAATCGGCTATATTTACTGTACTGTAACAGGTTTATAACACTTGTCACACAAATAATATGTAAAAAACAAACATAAAAAGTAGAGAAAAACATTTTAAATCTTACAGTAGAGTACCTTGAAAAGTACAGCCATGCAGCACAACAGCTGGTATCCAGGGGCTGGCACTGAGCGAACAGGCAGGAAGGGTTACCGACTGGAGGAGGGAGAGGAGCTGGGAGGTGGTAGAGCTGGTGGATCATCAGCAACAGGAGACGGAGGGCGAGCTGCAGTTTCACTCACAGCTGATGTGGGTGGCACAGGATCTGGTTCCTTGCTGGAACCGGGGGCACAATTGGATCTTTGAAAGTTGGCAACTTCAAATATAGGGGACTTACTGTATTGCTTTTTTAGGGCTGTCATAAAAATGACCACAATTTGAGTGGCTTAAAATAACAGAAAATGTATTCTCTCCCAGTTCAGGAAGCCAGAAGCCTTCAAACCTAGGTGTGGGAAGGGCTTTGATCCCTCTGAAGGCTCCAGGGGAGACTCCTTCCTTGACTCTTCCAGCTTCACCTAGTGGTTCTGGTCATTCCTTGACCTGGGGCAGTGAAATTCCAGTCTGCCTCTGTCTTCACATGGCCTCTGCCAGTGTCATTCAGTTCAGTTCAGTTCAGTCGCTCAGTCGTGTCCGACTCTTTGCCTCCCCATGAACCGCAGCACGCCAGGCCTCCCTGTCCATCACCAAGTCCCGGAGTCCACCCAAATTCATGTCCATCGAGTCGGTGATGCCATCCAGCCATCTCATCCTCTGTTGTCCCCTTCTCCTGCCCCCAATCCCTCCCAGCATCAGGGTCTTTTCAAATGAGTCAGCTCTTCGCATCAGGTGGCCAAAGCATTGGAGTTTCAGCCTCAGCATCAGTCCTTCCAATGAACACCCAGGACTGGTCTCCTTTAGGATGGACTATTTGGATCTCCTTGCAGTCCAAGGGACTCTCAAGAGTCTTCTCCAACACCACAGTTCAAAAGCATCAGTTCGTCAGTGCTCAGCTTTCTTTATAGTCCAACTCTCACATCCATACATGACCACTGGATAAACCATAGCCTTGACTAGACAGACCTTTGTTGGCAAGGTAATGTCTCTGCTTTGTAATGTGCTGTCTAGGTTGGTCATAAGCGTCTTTTAATTTCATGGCTGCCAGTGTCATTACTCCCTCTGCTTTTCTTATAAGGACAACTGTCATTGGATTTGGGGTCCACTCTGAATTCAGGATGACCTCATCTCAAGAGCCTTAATTTAATCTGCAAAGACTCTTTTTCCACATACAGTCGTATTCCCAGGTTCTGGGAGCTGGAACATGCATACATCTTTTGGGCGGTCAGTGTCCCATCCGCTATAGGGTTCCTTCCAGGGCCTAAGACTGAAGAGGGTATCAAGTTATAGAAAGCTTTGGTCAAATAACTGTTTTCATTGCCCCATTAGGGTGAACATGGAAGGTTGTGGGGAGAGAAGCTTTTAAAAATCTTCCATTCCATTTCATTTTTTTGTATCTACCACATCCCGAGGATGGGTCTTCTGAAAGAGCATTTCAGAGAGTCATCTAGACCACACCGTACAGTTGGCCTACAGCTCATTTGACCCATAACACCATGCCCTAGACCACGATAGCTGACTCTTTTTTTAAAGTATTTTTTAAATGGCCCAAGCCACTACCTTTAAAGATAATGTTCATTTGTTTCTGGCTGCCATGGGCCTTAGCTGCAGTGCAGAGGCTGTCTAGCTTTGGTGTGCAGGCTCAGTCGTTGACGTGCATGTGTGATCTTAGTTCCCAGCATGCGTGATCTTAGTTCCCCAGCCAAGGATCGAACCTACAGCCCCTGCATTGGAAGGTGGATTCTTAACCTCTGGACCACCAAGGACATCTTGACTACAGGTGAGTCAAGTAGGTTGGAGACCTGGCCTCAGGACAGCCAACTCAGAAGCTGTCCAGTATTGGCATGTTGATGGGGTTCACTTGTACTTCTCTCATAGTGACTTGAGTGTTGAAACTCAAGAGACTGAGTTAGTTGGCAGTGCACCCTGCAGCTGAAAGGTCCTGAATAGTTCTGGCCACTGGGCGATGTTCCAGCTGGAGTAGAGAGGAAGCCCGTCAGTAGGGAGAGGTAACCCGGCAAAGGGGAGAGAGAAGAGGAGGGTCACACAAGAGAGCGGGGCTCTGTGGCCCCGAGGAAGACCAGCTTCTGATCCCACCCACCTTCCAGTTTGCGTGAGGCTTGTGTGGGAAGCTCATACTGTGTTAAGCATTTTACATCTGTTATCTGATTTGTTCCCCATTTAATAGCTGCAGAGACCACGGCAACAGAAGTTAAGGGACTTTCTTAGACTCAGCTGGTAGGTGGTAGAACTAGGTATCAAATCCAGAGACAAACTGGATAGCCTCTGCACCACTGTCCCCTTTGGGACCTTCTACCCTGTCTTTCGGGCTTTCCTGATGGCTCAGATGGTAAAGAATCTGCCTGCAGTGCAGGAGCTGCAAGTTCAATCCCTAGGTCAGGAAGATTCCCTGGAGGAGGGTATGGCAACCCAATCCAGTATTCTTGCCTGGAGAGTTCCATGGACAGAGGAGCCTGGCAGGCTATAGTCCACAGGGTCTCAAAGAGTCGGATATGACTGAAGTGACTTAGCAGGGAGCCAAATGATACGTCTGTTTCTTGTTTGTTTCTTGTGTCCCAGAGACAGTTGCTGACTCAATTAACCAAATAAATAATACATTGTAAAGGCTTCCCAGGTGGCGCTAATGGTAAAGAACCCACCTGCCAACGCAGGAGACATAAGAGACGTGGGTTCAATCCCTGGGTCGGGAAGATCCAGAGACAATGGCAACCCACTCCAATATTCTTGCGTGGAGAATCCCATGGACAGAGGAGCTTATACAGTCCATAGACTTGACATGCACACCCAAAGACTTTTCCAAGTGTTTTGATTTATTCTGTCTGATTAATGTGAAGATTAAGGATATCTGGGATAAACCATGGATGTGTGTAGTTTTTGTGATATACATTTTTGGAATGTGTTTAAATGTTTCATAATAAAACCGGGTAAAATTTTTTAAAAAATTGAAGAAACTTGTCTTTGATGAGTGGCAGACCATGATATTTTAGCACCTTCAGCTGAATAACCAGTCCATCAAGTCTGTTTCACAGGGGACTTCCCTGGTGGTCCAGTGGCTAAGACTCTGTACTCCCAATGTAGAGGACCTGGATTCGATCCCTGGTCAGGGAACTAGATCCCTCATGCTGCAACTAAGAGTTTGCTGGAACTTCCCTAGTGGTCCAGTGGTTAAGAATCTGCCTTGTGTTGCTGGGGACACAGGTTTGAGCCCTGGTTGGAGAATTAAGATCCCACATGACTGAGAGCAACTCAGCAACTTAGTGCCACAGCTACTGAGTCTGTGCTCTAGAGGCTGCCTGCCACAACTGGAAAGTCTGTGCAACACAACTAAAGATCCCACGTGACTCAGTGAAGATCATGCATGCTGCAACTAAGGCCCGACACAGCCAAATTACAAAACAAACGAGTCTATTTCATGTGGGTAAAAACACCAATTTGATACTTCTCCAGCCATTTTCCTTACTGACAAGACACAGCCACTGTATTTTAACAAAAGCATTTCAAGGCTGACATGTCAGAGGAATGAGCTCTTGCTTCAGCTTACTATTTCTTCTAAAGGAATGGTCTTCATTCTTTGGAAGACTTTGTGCACAAAGGTATCTTTAAAGGCTTTAAAATCCTAATAATCTTGCACTATATTATAATTTACATACACAGTCTTCAGGAATAATACCAGAGATTCAGATTCTGAAATTCTACAGAGAATAGGCTCAGATATCTGATTGTGTTTCTGAAAAAGGGAACAGATTTGGGATTGAACAAGCCATGTGGAATTATAGTTATCATTTTGTTTCTACCATCCGTTTATGTAATAATGAAAAGAGAGGCTGGCAGAAGATGATACACCCTATTGAGTTAGTAATATATGGTATGATTTTCAAGTGCCCACGACAGAAATGTGCTTTACCTGGTAATTTGAAACAGGTCTCCCAGGTAAGCATATATTTTTCCCCAAAGCCTGAAATGTCCTTAAAGAAACACAGTTTCCTGATGAAAATTTCGCTTTGCAAAGTAGAAATACAAAGTATTCCATCTAAATCACATACAGGTTGTCAAATCAGACACATAAAACCCTGAAAATTAAATGCTCTGAAAAGACTTCTCTTTTTTTTAACTTAGAAAAAAAAAGACCTGTCAGTCAAGTTTGATGCGGCTGGTATTCACAAGCGGTACCGCTTTTGTATATAAGAGCAAGCACCTGTCCAATTGAGCATCTAATTGGTAATCATGGATTATTAAGTTAATTGTTTGAATGGAGGCTATAACTGATATAATTTCTAAAGCTCTGGATCATATAACAGTATTTTTATAGTGACAAGAGGGAAAGAGACATGACTGTGACTGTCGATTGCCAAAACATTGGGTTGTATAGATAGAGTCATAAGTAGAGTGGTGTTCAGTTAGCTCTGGCTTTGTCTTCCTGGTGCTTGTAGAGTCCCAGATTGCCAAGTCATGGTGCATTTAGTTGCCAAGGTAAAAAAGTCATTAAGGGAACAGAGTGGAGAGGCTTTACACTTAGTTTTGCATACTGCTTGGATCCAGAACAATCTGATTGGCATTTGAGTGAAGATAAGTGCTGTACCTGTGAGTTTAAAAAAAAAAAATCATTTAATAATTAATAATAATTTAGTCATTCAGTCATGTCCAACTCTTTGTGATCTCATGAACTATATAGCCCACCACGCTCCTCTGTCCATGGAATTCTTCAGGCAAGAATACTGGGGTGGGTTCCCATTTCCTATTCCAGGGGCTCTTCCCGACCCAGGGATCAAACCCAGGTCTCCTCCTTTGCAGGCAGATTCTTTACCATCTGAGCCACCAGGGAAGCTCTAAAATCGTTCACTGTCTGTAATAATTTCTTACATTTATTTAGCCTTTCCATTTTATAAATTACTTTCATAGATGCTATTTCACTTAATTCTCTCGACAGTAAAAGGTAGTGACTTCTCTTCCGGAAGTCACTCAGAAGGTGGAAGATACCCCTGGTAAAGATTGGGGGTGCCTGTCAGAGGACAGACTGTCACTTTGTCCCCTGATTGGATGACTTTCCATGCTGTCAGAGCAGGGGAAGCAGATCTGTGGAGAGACAGACGGGTGGCATCTGTGGGAAAGAGGAGTCTAAGATATGGCCCAGCTTTCATCACCCAGGGCTCCATTCCCAAGAAGTGCAGAGATGGATCACACCTGTGTTTGTGGAAGCCAGAGCTGGCCATCCCAAAGGTGATGGGAGGTCCAGCCTTTCTGGGACCTCTGCAGCATGGCAGACTGGAGGTGCCTGCTTCCTAAGAACCTGGGTGATGTCTCTTAGCTAGAGGTCTGCAAAGATGATCCCATCCCACAAAGCATCAGAGGCATATTATTTTAATAAAAGAAAACCTCATCTAAGGGTGTTTTGTTTTAAAAGAAATAAATACAACAGACTCCAGCAGAGGCTAAATTTAATGTGCCTACTCAGTTAAACTCATTTTGCACATAATGTGTCTACATAGGTGTACATTTTTACTCCATATGCATATAAGTTGAAATCTGCTGTTAGTATTGTATTCTAATTTGTATGTTTAATATCCTGTTTAGATTGTAAGCATATCAAAAGCTGGGATTGTCTTTTTTTCTGTTATCCTCCAAGTCCTGGACTGCAGGCTTCGTCAGTTTTATTGACAAATCAGTTGGCACATCAGCTTGACAGTGGCCAGTCATACCTGATAATTGGGAAGGAGTTGTTGAAAGAGAAAAAGGACCAGGCTTCATGGAAATTGTTCTCCTAGACTCTTTAGGCTACTTAGTATTTAAATTGGGAAAGTCCTGGTTATACATTTTTTGATATGCCCATAGACTTGACTGTGTATCTCCTGAGATGCAGATTAGATTTGGAGGAAACATTTTGAGCAATAATTTAATATAAAGCTGTGGTCGTCTTATTGTAAAACCACAGGGCTTAGTGGAAATTTTTGTTGTGTCACCATAGATACCCAAATCTAATTTGATTACTCTGGTGAATAGTTGCTAACTCTAATCTGATATTGACTGTTACTTTTCATCAGCTGGAAGTAGTCTGCTAATTGAGCTGGAGTCCAGCCAGAGAAATCTTTCAAAGGCGTAGTTTTATATACAGCAGTTTTAATAAGCCATTCATGAAACCTTTTATAAAAGCAACAAAAGCAAGAAGGATCTGGACATGGTGAGCATGCTTGTCACATTGTCCGAGAGAACGGGAGACAATGCTGGAGCCTGTCGGTCACTCAAACCTAGTTTGGCAAAGGTCAAATAAGAATAGCTTAATTCATTCAGCAGCCAGGAGGATCCTTATTTGCTTAACAGCTCTGTCAAAAGCAACTCCCTACTTCACTAGAGTTCAATAAATGAGCAAGGTGCCTCTTGAGTTATCAGGCTGTTCGCATCTACAGACATGGGAGGAGGGCCTTTTTTTTTTTTTTTTTTTTTTAGCTGCTTTAGTTTTCAGTCACAATTAAAATTACATCAGATATCTTTACTCGGAAGAGAGGTTTTTCAAAGAAACAATGATATCTTTGACTGTCATCACTTAAGAGCTTCGTATATAGATGGGTAATCTCCAAATTACAGTGAGCCTGTTTTGTTTTTTGAGGAGATGGAAGCAGAGGGCAAATTGTTAGGCCAATGATTTGTACTTGTGTGGCTTACCCAGCCTTTGCTAATAGCCAAGCGGTGTAATATGTTTTATTTGTTGAGCTTTTCCTGCATGCCCGCCTCCCAAGTGGCGCTAGTGCTAAAGGATCTGCCTGCAGTCAGGAGACAAAAGAAACATGGGTTCGATCCCTGGATCCAGAAGATCCCCTGGAGAAGAAAATGGCAACCCACTCCAGTATTTTTGCCTGGGAAACCCCATGGAAAGAGGAGCCTGGCGGGCTACAGCACATGGGGTTGCAAAGAGTTGGACATGACTGAGCACACACACATAGACTGCTGAGCCCTCCATATCCCTTATTTAATTTCATCCTTATAATACACTCTGTCATTTCCTATTTTATTGATAAAGCAACTGGATTTCAGAAAGCTGAATTACTAGCTCAGGTACACACAGTTAGTATCAAGCTGTGCAAATTGAAAGTCCTGATCTCTAGTCGTTACCGGTGTAGGGAAAGAACAGGAGGTGAATATGATACTATTTGCTGAAAAAAGTTTACAAAACCTTACCTCCTTGGCCTGAAGTGATGATAGGTATACCATACTTGCAGAACTTCCACCTGGGTCACTGAATTTAAATGAATCATTATTTACTTGTCTGAATTGTTGAATGGAATGGTGCTGTATGGGAAGCACTTGACACATATTAGGTGCTTAATAAGGACTAGTTATTTTCAATGGAGTTGCTTTTTTGCATAATTGGCATACTGTTGCCTAGTCCCATGCTTCTCAAGCTATATTTATGCTCAGTGGCTTCAGTCATGTCCAACTCTGTGACCCCATAGATGGCAGCCCACCAGGCTCCGCCATCCCTGGGATCCTCCAGGCAAGAACACTGGAGTGGGTTGCCATTTCCTTCTCCAATGCATGAAAGTGAAAAGTGAAAGTGAAGTCGCTCAGTCATGTCCAACTCTTAGCGGCCCCATGGACTGCAGCCTTCCAGGCTCCTCTGTCCATGGGATTTTCCAGGCAAGAGTACTGGAGTGGGGTGCCATTGCCTTCTCCGAAGCTATATTTAGGACCTTGTTAAAATGCAGATTCTGCAAGTACAGCAGCAGGGATGAAATTCTGCATTTCTAAGATGTTTCCAGGTGATGTGGTCCTAATGGTCTAAGTAGCAAGGGCCTCAGCTATATCCGTTCCTTCAGATAGAGTGGGTTTCCCATGAGATGGGATGCACTGTATAACTTAGGGAATTAAGTTATAGGAGGAGCTCACACATCTGTCCTTGGCCTCAGTAAAAACTTTGAAGAACTAGCTGAATGAACTTGGAATCAGGGATTTTAATAGAAATGGGAGAAGGTGGGGAGGGAATAGAAATATAAAGAAATACACCAAGGAAAAGGTCTCTGTAGGAAAAAGGAAAGTAACTGGAAAAAAGTTGCTCTTAAGGGGAAACAAGTCACTAAAAAAAGATCTTGATTAAAACAAAAAACAAACAAACAAAAAAAACAGGAGACAAATGGTCTGAATTCCTCATTGCTTTCTCCATCAGGGCCCCACCGGGTTGAGGGAAGCCAGGTGCCAGGATATATGCTTTAAGGGAGTGCTCACTCTCCGGTTCCCACCCTGGACTTCCACCAACTGGAAAGTGGTGCCTCCTTAAATTTGTGGCCCTGGACACCTCACCCTTACCCCAGTGCTTGCCCTGTTCCTTATATAGCTGATACCTAGAATTGTCAGGTTAGAAGGGACCTTAATAATCATCAGTCTCCTATTTTATAGATGTAGAAACTGAGCCTCAGGTTATATGATCTACTCATTGTAATTAATAGTATAACGGTATTTTATAAATTCTGAAATGCACTTTTTTACCCTCATTTTAACATCTCTGAAATCAGGATTGCCTTATAATTGGTGGCTTTTGACTATTCTGTCATACTTAAATCAACAAGGTTTTTTCTTTCTTGAAAAGTGAAAATGTTAGTTGCTCAGTCATGTCCGACTCTGTGACCCCATGGATTATAGCCTGCCAGTCTCCTCCATCCATGGGATTTTCTGGGCAAAAATATTGGAGTGAGTTGCCATTTCCTTTTCCAGCAGACCTTCCCAATCCAGGGATCGAACCCTGGTCTCCCACGTTGCAGGCAGACTCTTAACTGTCTGAGCCACCGAAGTGACTCTCTTAGTGGTATGAAAATTAATAATGCTGCATCTTACAATTGATGGGTTCTTATGTACCATAAGGACTTCCCAGGTGGCTCTAGTGGTAAAGAACCCTCCTGCCAATTCAGGAGACATAAGAGACACTGCTTCAATCCCTGGGTTGGGAAGATCCCCTGGAGGAGGGCATGGCAACTCACTCCAGTTTTCTTGCCTGGAGAATCCCATGGACAGAAGAGCCTGGTGGGCTACAGTCTATGGGGTTCCAAAGAGTTGGACATGACTGAAGTGACTGAGCACGCCCGTATTACCATAAAATACAGTCGTAGAGAACTGGTCTCCTGCCTGAGTAGGAGGAGGCAGTCTTAGCAAGAGGAAGCGGTAGGAGGCAGTCTTCTTCTTCCTCTGCTGTGTACCTTGTGGCGTGGTTAGCCTCATGCCCACTTGGTTATCCTGATGCTCTTAGAAATAGCTTAGCTTAATCGTTAAGAGCACTGGTCCTGGAGCCAGGCCACTCTACCAAGGACCAGCTGTATATTACTGATATTACTCGTCCATCCAACTTACCGCCCTGTAACACGAGGCTGACAAAAGCGTTTGATGCCTCATAGTGTCCTTGTGAGAATGAAGTCAATTAGTCCATGCAAGATGGTTGGAACAGTTGTGGCACACAGTAGGCCCATAATAAATGTGATGGTAGTCTGGCTGACTGAATCACCCTGAACTCTGACGCTGTCTGAATGTCTCTGTACTCAGAAGCCTGCTCACCCCCTGGCAGAGCGTCAGCATCATTAAATTCTTATGCTGACTTCCAGGAGAAACTGTAAAATTTGTATCCATAAAGGTGATTAAAAGGGTGAATTGACAAAGATTTGTCTTGACTGATGCAGATGTTGGCCTGTCTGCAAGCAGAGCTGGACCAGGAGAAATCTGGGACGTTTCTGTGATTCCCCGTTAGGTGAGACTGTTATTCTGTTAGGACTCATCCCATGACGCCAGGAGTCCGACTAGATTGCCTTTGTTATGAGACTCGATTGGCTGAGATGCGGTAACCGTGGTGCCTGCCTTTACTTTGCCTCCGGCTCTGCAATTACCATTCATATCTGTCCCCGTGGTTGCCCGATGCCGTGGGCTTGAATGTACAAGATGTGGACAATGTGATTATTCTTCACACTTGTTCTTAAGATTTTTCCCCCCACGTTTCCTTTCCGCACTTGTGATCTTTGTGTTTAAATAGGTGAGTTGGGAACCTGGGTAAGTCTTGCACAAGCCCCCTCTCTTCACCTGGCAGGACCTGGTTTATCCTGGTGAACACCTCCGCCCCCAACCCCTGCCCCGCGTGCTTGGTAGCTGTTTACTACGCCATTCGCTACAAGCTGCACCACCTGAGTTTATGTGTTTACTTGCTTTGCGTCCTGCTGGGTTATGAAGACTCTTAAGAGAAGGGAGCCCTTTTTTGCTTGTTGTTTTTTTCTGTTGTCGTTGCTGTGTTTGAGGGCTTTTTTGAAGTACAGTTGATTCACAATGTTGTGTTATTTTAGGTGTACAGCAAAGTGATTCAGTTATATATATATTTTTAGATTATTTTCTTTTATAGATATTCACAAGATACTGAATATAGTTCCCTGTGCTATATAAGTCCTTGTTATTTCTCTGTTTTACATATAGTATGGTGTATTTGTTAATCCCAAACTCCTACTTATTTATCCCTCCCCCATCTTTGCTCCATGATAATCGTTGTTTGTTTTCTATGTGTGTGAATCAGTCTGTTTTATAAATAGTTAGATGCCACATGTAAGTGATACCAAATGATATTTGTCTTTCTCCGCCTGACTTAATCACTTGGTTTGATCATCTCTACACCCATCCTTGTTGCTGCACATGCCATTATTTCATTGATTTTTATGGCTGAGCAGTATTCCATTATATATAAGTACAGATGCCACACCTTTTTTGTCCATTCACCCGTCGATGGACACATAGGTTGCTTCCATCTCTTGGCTTCTGTGAATAGTGCTGTTATGAACTTTGGGGTTCATGATCCCCTTTGCTGATCCTGTGGTGCCCCACACAATACTTTAAGGCTCTTAGTAGAAATATATTGAGTGGAATCCTTTTGGGTTTCTGAATAGAGCCAGGGTAGATTTATTTCACTCAGCTTCCATACACTGTGTGTACAGACAATAATAGCTCATGGAGGTTATGCCATTTCCCCAATTTTCTCTCTTCTGAGAGCTGAGGAAGCTATTCTCTCATAGTTCAGCAAATTACATGTGCGTGCTTGGTCATGTCCGACTCTTTGCAATCCCATGGACTGCAGCCCGCTGGACTCCTCTGTCCATGGGATTTTCCTGGAAAGAATACTAGAGTGGATTGCCATTTCCTCCTCCAGGGGATCTAACCCTGTCTCCTATGTCTCCTGCATTGACAGGCGGATTCTTTACCACTGAGCCACCTGGGAAGCCCTTAGCAAATTATACCTGACTTCTGTAAGCTGCATTACATACCAATAACAGGAACAGTGGTACACCTTGATAAATGATAATAGATAAGTATAAACAAATTTGTTTCTAACCCCAGATTCCATACAACCATCCTCATATTACGCTGACAGTCAATATCATCAGAGAGAAAATCTCCTGTCCGTGGTGGGGTTATAGGAGCCCTGAAGAGAAGCTGAGGCACGAGTTTGCTTTTCATGGCTGTAGTTGTAAACCAGAAGGAGCAGGCAGTGCAGGACTCATGGCCCCGAGAAGTCTAATAGATCCTTGGACCGAATGCTGGTTTTGCAGAGCTGACAAAGTAGGGACGACTTTTGGTGCACATTTGGAGATGAGTGGTCTAAAAGGCACCTCTGACTTCCTGCTGATCTTCAGCTAATGTCTATGCATTTGTGACTGATCAATCTTCTTAAGTACACATTTCATTAATCAGTTGACAAGAGTCATGAAGACCAGAGCAGTCTGATACTGGAGATTGAACAGCTATTACTCTCAGAAATGGATCACAGTTTAGATTCTTAGGAATGTCTCTTGCTTGTAAATTCTTACTAACATCATTAAGGAAGATGGTGTTAACACTCCATCCACCACTGAGGTGTGTCCCCATTTCTTATTTATCTCTTTCCCATCAGAAGGTGTGAGCCACACATGATAGTTGAAGCTTTGCCTTAATTGGAGGCAAAGAGACTATTTCTAACTTGGAGAGTTGGGAAGAGGTGTGAACAGAGTGGTAGATTAGAAAAACTTGACAGATTTCCAGCTTCTGGTAGAGTCTTTGTTAGGTAGCTTGAAACAATAAAGTTTGAAGTGTTTAATTCTCAGAAGACAAATCGTAATCTCAATAAATGTAAGGGAAATAACAATAAGGTTTATATTAGAATACCTGAATAGCCTCCATGTAATTGTCATGGGTAATTATAAACTAACTATACTGTAGTTTAAGCTTCCTTGGAGGCTCAGTGGTAAAGAATCTATCTGCCTGCTGATGCAGGAAACACAAGTTTGGTCCCTGGGTTGGGAAGATCCCCTGGAGGAGGGCAAGGCAACCCACTCCAGTTTTTTTGCCTGGGAAACCCCGTGGACAGAGGAATCTGGTGGGCTACGGTCCACGGGGTCACAAAAGAGTCGGACATGACTTAGCAACTAAATAGCAACAAGTACTGTAGTCTACTTTATAGCTATACAGGGTATATTAATAATTAAACCTAGCAATCTAACAGATTAGCTAAGCCAAAGGAGAGATAGATAGATAGATAGATATAGATATAGATATATGTGTGTGTGTATATATATATATATATATATATCGGAGAAGGCAATGGCACCCCACTCCAGTACTCTTTTCTGGAAAATCCCATGGACAGAGGAGCCTGGTAGGCTGCAGTCCATGGGGTCGCTGAGTCGGACACGATTGAGTGACTTCACTTTCACTTTTCACTTTCATGCACTGGAGAAGGAAATGGCAACCCACTCCAGTTTTCTTGCCTGAAGAATCCCAGGGACGGGGAAGCCTGGTGGGCTGCTGTCTATGGGGTTGCGCAGAGTCAGACACGACTGAAGTGACTTAGAAGAAGAAGAAGAATATATATATATATATATATATATATTTTTTTGCCTGAGATCATAGAATCTATTTTTCTATGATTTAAACAAATACAAACATTATTCAGAAAGAAAGCACATAATTGTATTTCAGCCTTTCTTTCTGGAGATGGTTGTTCTTCTCAAACATATCAACCAAGTTCATCACTGGTGATGCCTGTGAGAGGCAGAAGAGAATCGTTTCAGGAAGCTGGTGGAGCTTTGCACAATCCTTTGCCACCGGAGCTGGGCAGGTCATGGCTGTGTCTCCTGCTTCCTGGTTTTTCTCTTTATGTCACTATGTTAATAGCATTTGTGTTCTGAGCTAACAGTGGAAAGACTGAAAAGCAGAAAAGCCTAAGGAACACTCCACAGATGACCTGCGTGAGTTTGGTGTCTTGCTTTTTTGGTTTAAAGTGAACTTCTGCATCCATAATTCCCTGTCTCCTCTGATTCATAGTTGTTGCAGATCTTAGCACTGTGTCATTTAGTCCCATTTGTCCATCCCTTTCTGAAGTTAATCCACACATTAGCGACTCCAGAGATGCCTCGCTTGAAGTGATACAGCTGGCTAGAGGGGGTAAAACTCCCCATTTATAGGAGCTGTTGAACTGGACATCCTGGAAAGGATGAGTATCAGGTGTGAATAAGTCTCAATTTGTTCTTTCTGCTCACTCACAGAGCTTCCTAGCATAATTTGCTTCATTATCATTATAAACAGATTTGTATAAAAATGTCTGTGCATTGCTCTTTTGGCCTTTTAACAGAAAGCAGATTTACTCCTGCTTTAAGGAAGGCTACACCTGCCATTGACCTGTGACATGATAGAGGTCAAAGGGCATGGCCTCTCCTTAGCTGCTGAAGTCACAGTGTGTCCTTGGCATGAGGATAGCCATCCAGGCCATCCTTCCATCAGTCTGCTTTTCCAGTATCCTAGCATTTGTCTTCTATGCAAGACATTTGAAAAGAAAACTGAACATCAGTTCAGTTCAGTCGCTCAGTCGTGTCCAACTCTTTGCAACGCCATGAACTGTAGCATGCCAGGCCTCCCTGTCCGTCACCAACTCCCAGAGTCCACCCAAACCCATGTCCATTGAGTCGATGATGCCATCCAACCATCTCATCCTCTGTTGATCCCTTCTCCTCCAGCCTTCAATCTTTCCCAGCATCAGGGTCTTTTCAAGTGAGTCAGCTCTTTGCATCAGGTGACCAAAATATTGGAGTTTCAGCTTCAACATCAGTCCTTCCAATGAACAGCCAGGACTGATCTCCTTTAGGATGGACTGGTTGGATCTCCTTGCAGTCCAAAGGACTCTCAAGAGTCTTCTCAAACACCACAGTTCAAAAGCATCAATTCTTTGGCGCTCAGCCTTCTTCACAGTCCAACTCTCACATCCA
Source organism: Bubalus bubalis (assembly GCF_019923935.1). NCBI lineage: Eukaryota > Metazoa > Chordata > Mammalia > Artiodactyla > Bovidae > Bubalus > Bubalus bubalis. The sequence goes on along the minus strand of NC_059172.1, from coordinate 61,858,506 downwards.
TACATGACTACTGGAAAAACCATAGCCTTGACTAGATGGACCTTTGTTGGCAAAGTAATGTCTCTGCTTTTGAATATGCTATCTAGGTTGGTCATAACTTTCCTTCAAAGGAGTAAGCGTCTTTTAATTTCATGACTGCAGTCACCATCTGCAGTGATTTTGGAGACCCCCAAAATACAGTCTGACACTGTTTCCACTGTTTCCCCATCTATCTGCCATGAAGTGATGGGACCAGATGCCATGATCTTAGTTTTCTGAATGTTGAGCTTTAAGCCAACTTTTTCACTCTCCTTTTTCACTTTCATCAAGAGGCTCTTTAGTTCTTCTTCACTTTCTGCCATAAGGGTGGTGTCATTTGCATATCTGAGGTTATTGATATTTCTCCCAAAAATCTTGATTCCAGCTTGTGTTTCTTCCAGCCCAGCATTTCTCATGATGTACTCTGCATGTAAGTTAAATAAGCAGGGTGACGATATACGGCCTTGACGTACTCCTTTCCCTATTTGGAACCAGTCTGTTGTTCCATGTCCAGTTCTAACTGTTGCTTCCTGACCTGCATACAGGTTTCTCAAGAGGCAGGTCAGGTGGCCTGGTATTCCTATCTCTTTCAGAATTTTCCACAGTTTATTGTGATCCACACAGTCAAAGGCTTTGGCATAGTCAATAAAGCAGAAACAGATGCTTTTCTGGAACTCTCTTGTTTTTTGATGATCCAGTGGATGTTGGCAATTTAATCTCTGGTTCCTCTGCCTTTTCTAAAACCAGCTTGAACATCAGGAAGTTCACGGTTCACGTATTGCTGAAGCCTGGCTTGGAGAATTTTAAGCATTACTTTACTAGCGTGTGAGATGAGTGCAATTGTGTGGTAGTTTGAGCTTTCTTTGGCATTGCCTTTCTTTGGGATTGGAATGAAAACTGACCTTTTTCAGTCCTGTGGCTACTGCTGAGTTTCCCAAATTTTCTGGCATATTGAGTGCAGCACTTTCAGAGCATCATCTTTCAGGATTTGAAATAGCTCAACTGAAATTCCATCACCTCCACTAGCTTTGTTTGTAGTGATGCTTTCTAAGGCCCACTTGACTTCACATTCCAGGATGTCTGGCTCTAGGTGAGTGATCACACCATCGTGATTATCTGGGTGGTGAAGATCTTTTTTGTACAGTTCTTCTATGTATTCTTGCCACCTCTTCTTAATATCTTCTGCTTCTGTTAGGTCCCTACCATTTCTGTCCTTTATTGAGCCCATCTTTGCATGAAATGTTCCCTTGGTATCTCTAATTTTCTTGAAGAGATCTCTAGTCTTTCCCATTCTGTTGTTTTCCTCTATTTCTTTGCATTGTTCACTGAGGAAGTCTTTCTTATCTCTCCTTGCTATTCTTTGGAACTCTGCACTTTGGAACTGAACTTTAACCACCTTAAAAAGTGGTGACTTTATTCCTATGTTGTGACCAATTATTTTATCAGAAGTCTCTGGAAGCCACTGCACACTAAAGAATTGAGAGTTTAGTGTTGGTCTTGGGTTTGTTAGGGGTCTTTTTTTTTTTTTCTTGAAGTTGCTTCATCAGAAATGCACAAGTAGAACCAAGGGGAGAACCACCACAAGCTTTAAACTTAAACGCTAAGTAGGTGGAAATCCTGTCCTTAACTCTAAATCATAGTAAAATGAGTAAATCTCAAGGGAATATTTTATTCCTCAGTGAGTGGCAGGCAGACTAGAGAATGGGAATTGAGAGAGAAAAAAACCTAATTTATCAGATTTTATCATCTTTGGAAGATGATATATTTGGAAGACCTTTATTGTCTTTGGAAGAGTTGGAATATAGCATTAATTATTTTTTGCTTTGGGATAAGACAGCTGTGAGATGGTTGGATGGCATTACTAACTTGATGGACATGAGTTTGAGCAAGCTCTGGGAGTTGGTGATGGATAGGGAAGCCTGGCATGCTGCAGTCCATGGGGTCACAGGAGTCAGACACGACTGAGCAGCTGAACTGAACTGAAGACAGCTGTAATTGGGACCACTGTGTATTAAAAACATAGAATTAGCAATGTGTGCGTGTGTGCTCAGTCATGTCTGACTCTTTGTGACCCCATGGACTGTAGCCCACCAAGCTCCTCTGTCCATGGAATTTTCTAGGCAAGAATACTAGAGCAGGTTGACATTTCCTTCTCCAGGGGACCTTCCTGACACAGGAATCAAACCCATGTCTCCACATCTCCTGCATTGGTGAGCAGCTTCTTTACCGCTATACCTCCTGGAAAGCCCAAGAATTAGCTAAGTGGTTGAGAAATCAAAATATGCCTTATTCAGGCATTTCATTGAACCCTATATTTGGCTTCAAAATTCATAAAGCTTTGCATTCTTCCCTTGAACGTTTAAAAGATAGAGTGGATTTAGGTGCTGTTGTTGTTTTTTTAATCAGGGTATAGAAGCTATTAATTAGGTTTAATTTACTAAATGGATGAGCATGGTTCAAGATAGTGATAGTGTTGGAAGTACTGAGTCTCTTTCCTCATTTTGCTGGTTTTGGGGCAATGTCTACAGAATCAGCCTGCTGGAAGCATTTGGAAAAGTGAAGATAACTGTGTGTTGGGGAAAGAAAGCAAAATATTTCACAAAAAAGCAATGGGGAATAATTATCCTCCAATTAAAAATAAAATAAAAATTTTTAAAAAGCAATGGGGAGGCATTTCAGAAAGGAGGGATGGAGATACATATAATCATAACATGAAGAAAGTGTATTTTTCCAAAGGAAGATTACCATGCATGCTGCCTTGATTAACTGAACCAAAAAAGCATAACCAAGGATTCGGGTGCATTTTTCCTCCCCAAAATAGCATGCGGGCTTCTTTATCTATATCTGTTTGGTTTTATGACAGCACAGGAGAAAGAAATAGATTTTTCAGTACATCCAACTTAATATTATGCACAGTTAAATATATATTAAGTTGATGAAAGGAACATCTTCAAAATTTATGAGGTTTTGTGTGCATTGAATAATTGGAGGTTTTCTAACTATCTCTAAATTGTGGTATTTCTGATTGTTTTTGTTTGAAAATCTCAATGAGGAGTTAGGAGAAAATGATTTTTAACTGTTCTCTCTGACTTCATTCATATTACTTTATACTATGGACTCAGAGTTGATAAATTCAAGGCTCTGACAGGGAGAAAAAAAATGCTGTGGGTTGTGTGTTTTAGTTAACATTCATGAGGACTTTGCCTTGCATGGATTATTACTTAGAGTATTACTGACCCAATTTAATGGGATCAAGAATAATACATCTTGTGTAAAGGAGAAGTTTTGCATCAGTGAACAATAAAGCCAGACAGCAGAGTTTGTGGAAAAGAAGATTTAGAACCCCATAGCACATTATTTCATTTTCTGCAACATAATTTGTAGTGAAATGCAGTACCTGAACTCTTGAACTTGTAGGGACTGTGTGAAACATAAAGGCCAAGGAGGTAATGATGGGGGTTGATGGTGGAGCTGTTTCCTCCTCCTCTTCTGAACTAAGATTTCCTCCTCGGTGGCCACAAAGTTGTCAACTAGCTGGGCATGTACTGAGGAAAAGTCCAATCTGCAAGCTGAGTGTCTTACTTGAGGATCATAGTCATAAAGGCTAAACTCTGTATATGGCTTCAGTACACTAGAGGGAGAAGACGCTTGAGAGTCCCTTGGGCAGCAAGGAGATCCAACTAGTCAAGCCTAAAGGAAATCAACCCTGAGTACTCATTGGAACAACTGCTGCCCAAGCTGGCACTCCAGTACTTTGTCCACCTGATGGGAAGAGCCGACTCATTGGAAAAGACCTTGATGCGGGGAAAGATTAAAGGCAAAAGGAGAAAGGGGTCGGTAGAGGATGAGATGGTTAGATAGCATCACCAACTCAATGGACATGAATCTGAACAAACTCTGGGAGATAGTGGAGGAGAGAGGAGCCTGGCGTGCTGCAGTCCATGGGGTCGCAAAGAGACAGACATGACTTAGTGACTGAACAACAACAACGCTAGAGGGAAAGGAAAAAGGGTGTTTTGAATGAAAAATTGGAAGAAATAATGAACATTTTCATAGGAATTTAAGTGATACCCAGAATATGAGCCCCTCAGTGTTAGCACTTTTTGATGTATTTTGGCTTATGTTCCATTTTGACTGTGATCCATTCGTTGCTCACTAAGCACCTACGGTGAGTCAGGTATTGTTTTAGGCACTTGAAATACATCAGCAGAAAGAACAGTAAAGATACCTTCTCTCAGACTCACATTTTAGTGGAGATTAAAGTGGACGGTAGACAGGAAACACAGTAAATGGGTAAATTGTGTTGTACTCCAGAAAGTGATAATAGCTATCTGAAAAGAAAGTATAGAACAGAATAAGAGGGATTTGTGTGGAAGTGTGGGGAGTTGTCACAAGTTTGATTTCCTAGACTATCCCGTCTCTACAAGGGATCTTCCACCACCCCCCTCCTGACCCACATATACTATGCAGTGTATGTCTGTTTTAAGATATAAGCAAATTGCTTCTCAACAAAGTTGAGTCCCTGCCCCTGATCCAGCAGTTGGTAAGAGAGAAATCTGTGTGCTCTCAAATATTTTATCAGACCTCCCAGTACCTCACAGCTCAGTGGGCCCAACTCGGTAGCTTCCTGCCGGGCACATCTCGGCCCACTTGGCTGACTGCAGGATGGTGTGTTGCAGATGTTTTATTGGACTCAAGCTTTTCTAGGCCACTCAAGGTTCCAGGGCCAGAACATAGTTCATCACCGTAGTCATATCCTCGGGAACTGCAGCTTATAATAGCTGGAAATCAGACATGCATGAGAGGATAAAAAGGCTAGGATTGAAATGTTAAGATGAGGGAAAGCGGGTTGGAGGGCAGAGCTGTATCAGAGGTTGGGGGAGATAATTACTTAACAAGAAATTCGTGTCCCGGATTGGTACTAAGGACAGCAAATAAGTCATGAATCATAAAAGTTAAGTAACGTGAATAATTAGAGAGTTTAGGACTCGCATGCAGTCTCTCATTTAATCCTTGAATCCTATAAAGTAATTACTTATTTGTCTAAGATGAAAAGCATTTTTCTACCTAGACTCCGCTATTTCAGGGATAAGTAAACTAAGGTTTTAAAAGGTTAGATGGTTTGCCTAACCATTATCGATACAAAGGTATAATGATTTAATTTTCTTTAAAAGGAGGAGATAAGAATTCAAGCCTAAATTTTCTGGCTTCAGGTCCTCTTCCCTTTCAGCACACCAGAGAGTAAGAAGATTAGAAGGGAAAGAAACAGCAGCAGTGCTTTGAGGCCGGTGCTTTCATTATGATGATTTTACTTTACAAGGTAGGAAAACTGAGGCATGGGGCAGTTAGCTACCCTGCCCAAGGGCACTCTGCTACCAAGGAGGGGAATTGGGATTCAGATTCAAGCAGAAGGGACACCGTTATCAAATAAAATTGCAATTATATAAAAGTCTGTTTAAATTCTAAAGATAATTTACCCGATGGAGAACTCAAGGGTCAGGAAGGTCTGACCATCTCCCCCTGCTCCTGCCTGATTGTTAATGGGGGAGTTATAGAATCAAAATAGCGGAGTCTTGGTGGAAAAATGCTTTTCATCTTCGACAAATAAGTAATTACACTTGCTCCTGGAGAAAAGGAGGGAGATTATATAACATCTCTTATAACTGTCAGTAAAGAATCCCCTCTTTGTTTCTCAGCAGGAACTGGCGCTGGCCCATGATCTCTGCTTCACAGCAGTGATCCTTAAGCTCAGCTCCGACAAAATGCTTGTCCTTAAATGCTGACTGCTCAAATGCTCAATGTTAAAACAATAACGGTGATCTTAATTTGCAGACAACTACTGTATGGGGAAAATTTTCTCAGTTAAAGATATTGGAGCTTGGCTTCAGCTCATTAGTGAATGACAAAGTAAATGGATAACTTAGAAAATGCCTGGTCTTCCCAGTTGGTCTTCTTTCTGTTGACACGCAGGCATGCGGTTTTCGGTTGTAGCCGTAACACAGGTCACTAGTATTTGATGTTCTTCAAGGAGTGTCATTACTCCCAGATGGAGGCCCCTTAATTCACGCTGCCAGCAGGGAGCAGGACATTTGATGGAAAACAGGTCACACACCACCCACGTGACTTTTTTTTCTGGCATCTAGTTTAGCACAGAGAAGGCCCACTTAGTAAGAGGTTGTTTCAGAGAAAAACAGCAAAAACAGTCAAGTGGGCTTCCAAGAATCTTAGCTGTTTCACTGCACCAAGTGAAACAGGAGAACATTTTTCTTGTTTGATCCTTAAACAGTACACATCCAGGTCTTCCCTCCTTCCCCGAGCCCCATAACTGTGATGTAGCTCTGTCCAAAAGCTCTGCAGCCTGAGATTGATGGGTCTCCTGGGGCACAGCTGGATGGAGCTTCTTTATTCTTCAGCCTTTGGAAGGCGTCCCTTTGAACATTAAAAAAATGCCCGATCTTTTTTCTCTAGGTTAGGAACGTTAGGAGCAGACTTTTATGGAAGCGAGGCCTGCTCATTCAGTAGCCACCCCACACAGTCAGGTACACGGAAGTCATTGCTTCTTTGACTGGAGAGATCATTTCACACCTTTTTACTTAAAAGCAAATAAGCAGATGGACTGGGGCAAATGACAATTGTAAAGGATCTTCTGCAGACCAGTGGAACGACGCCCCAGTGGCCACAATGTCATCACATCATCCCAATGGGCCCCTTTCCCTGGCGCTGGGGAAGCTGCTGTGTGCTGTGCTTCTCTGCAGGAGACCCCCCACCCTACCCCTCGCACACAACACCTGCAAGCTGCCATAGCTGCTGCTACCTCTGGGGGGCTTGGAGAAGAGATAAAACCATCAATAGGAGAGAAGTGCTGTCCTGCTGCTTCAAACACAGAGGAAAAGAGAGTTCCTTTAGGCAGTTAAAGCAACAGCTACAAAAACAAAGAAAGCTGACTTGGAAAGGGGGGGGCTTGAAGGTGAGACCATTCCTACAGCTCTTTACCATTTGGTCTGTGACCAGCGTGGACCCACTGGTTCACTGGGGAGCGTCAACAAGGACAGTATGAAGGAGGGGGAAAACGGTAAAGTACATTTGAATGTGAGCATAGGAGACAGGTGCACCATTTTGATCTTCGATAGAAATCAAGCTGGTTAAAATCATTGCAGAGGTGCTGACTGCATTTTGGTATCTGCAGCTTTGGGGTGCTGGATAAGCCTCCATGAGACAGAAGGTCATTTTGTCTTCAGAGCTTGAACGAAACAGTCCCCCCAGTCTTTCTTACTGTCATCGTAGGATAGAGAGGTTTGCCACCGGCTGTGCTTTTGGAATCTTAATGTACAGACAGAAGGCCAAGCAGGGCCTTTGTGCTCTTCTGCCACTCGTGGGGCGCGTCCCACTCCTCTGCAGCAGGGTCTTTGTGGCCCTCGTTTGGCTGACAGGCACTTGGGGCCTGGGACACCTATGGTGGCCTATGCTCTTATTTCCTGCCACTGTCTGGGACAGGTTTCAGTCTTACTGATTCCACCTCGCCCATGGCTGACAGGCTGGTAGCAGGCAGATCTGGGCCATTTGAACGGGAATGAAGGAATACAAATAGTTTTTTTTATTGGCTCTCAAACAACCCTGTTAGCTTGACCTGGTCTTTTCTAAGTTACACTGGCAAAAACACCTCTGGCACACTTTCTAGATAAAGAGAAATGCAGAAGGAAATCTTTAATATTAAATTATATCCACTTTATATGTAGAAAGCCATGGGGATATTTTTGGGTGCTTTTATATAGAAGGAAATAGTATCTGGTTTTGAATTATTAAATAATCTAAACATTTTTTGAAAAAATGAAATGCATTTTATATTTCTTGCCTTCTTCAAGCTGTTAGGATGCTCATGTTAAATGGGACCTTTGAGGTTTGGCAGTTAAGATTTCCTGATAACCGTGAGCTCAGAAGGGACTAAACTTTTGTGTTTAGTGCGGTTTTCTCAAAAGTCAATGATTTTATTTTAAAAAAAATCATGATTGAAGAACAGTATAGCTGCCCATCATAAATTAATATTTGCTAAGTGGTCATAATTGTTGTTGTTGAGTCACTAAGTCATGTCCAACTCTTTGTGACCCCACAGACTGTAGCCCGCCAGGCTCCTTCTGCCATGGGATTTCTCAGGAAAGAATCCTGGAGTGGGTTGCCATGCCCTTCTCCAGGGGATCTTCCTGATCCAGGGATGGTTCTTTAAAGAACCCACCTGCCAATGCAGGAGAGGCAGGTTCCCTTCCTGGATCAGGAAGATCCTCTGGAGGAGGGCATGGCAACCCACTCCAGGATTCTTGCCTGGAGAATCCCCACGGACAGAGGTGCCTGGTGGGCTACAGTCTATGGGGTCGCAAAGACTTGGACACGACTCTGCAACTAAGCACAGCACAGCAGGAGGAACTGAGCACCCAAGTGATCAGTCATGATGGATTTATGCCATGTTGCTGAATTCCCCCAGAGCAAAGCTAATCACTGTATTCTCAGCACTTTTCCCTTTGTGTCATCCTCTGATATAGCACTCAGTCTACTATAAATATTTTTTGAATTTGTATTTATTTTGGTTAAAAGATAGTTGATTTACAGTGTTTCAAGTATATAGCAAAAAGATTCAGCTATACATATATATATGTGTGTGTATATATACATATATACATATATATAAAATATATATACATATATATATAATATATATACATATATGTGTGTATATATATATTTATATATGTGTGTGTGTGTATATACATTTATATTTATATATATATGTGTGTGTGTGTGTATATATATATGTGTATATATATATATATTCTTTTTCAGATTCTTTTACATTATTACAAGATATTGAATGTAGTTCCCTCAACTATGGTCCTTGTTGTTCAGCTATGTTATATATATTAATGGGTATCTATTAATCCCAAATTCCTAATTTTTCCCTTCTCTCCCCTTATCCTTTGGTAATCATTAGTTTGTTTTCTATGTCTGTGAGTCTATTTCTGTTTAGTAAATAAGTTTGTTTGTATCATCTTTTTAAATTCTACATATAAGTGATATGATGTGTTATTTGTCTTTCTTTGTCTGACTAGCTTCACTTTGTATAATAATCTGAGTCCATCCGTGTTGCTGCAAATGGCATTATTTCTTATAATTTTTTCCTGTGTGTTTATCCTACCCAGAGACCGACCCTCCGAGGTCAGGTTCTTATCCAGTTTGCCCCGTTCCCAGCACAGTGAAGGGCACTCTGTTGGCGCTGAGCGAATGGATGACTGCACAGTTGAATGTCTATTTGAATGCGGTTCCATTAACAAGGGGAGCTGGACATGGACTCCTTCCCAGGAATCCTGAAACATACTAGGGAGACCCGGGGAGGGAGGAGGAACCACACTGAGCTGAGACTCTCCGAATTCCTCCTCAGAAAACTGGAAACCATCCAATGCTCAGCAGTAGCTAGTGTTTTTTGAGTTCTGATTAAATCGAATCCTGACAGCAATCTTTTGAGGCAGGCTTTGTTAACTCCATCTGGCAGATTAAAAAAACTGAGTCTTAGGGATGTTAACTTCAAGTAGGGACATCAGGTTAGCCTGGTTCAGAACTAGATTGTCTAGGGCCAATTCTGTGGCTTGCCACCTACTGACTGTATGACTCTGAGCAAATGAGTGTAATCTGTGCCTCCGTTTCCTTATCTGTAGAATGGATAATAATATCTGTTTAAAAATAAACCTGCTGTAAGGGTTAAAAAAGATAAGGTAAATGAAGTACCTAGTATAATGCCTCACAGGGTAATCATTCAGGGTTTTTGTTGTCATTAATGATTGCCCGTGGGGATGCAAACACAGGCCTGCTGGACTCTGAAGGAGGAGACAGTTACAGTAGGTCTGTTGCAAGACCTCCTGGCTGACTTGGGGAAGACCAGGGCTGACTTGGGGAAGTGTCCGGGGTAGCAGAGCGGGGGATGGCTGGCTTGGGGATAGCCGTGGCCAGGAGAGAAGTGGCCACTTATCGTAGGATTCTAGGCCTGAGCTGTCTTGGGCAGTGCAATACTGAGGTGGGTTTGGGTTTGAGACACCCTTCTGAAATAGAATTGGCAAAAGTTGCTATCAATTAGAAGTGGGGACTGGCGGGGCAGGGAGGAATTGATGGCAGGGAGCGATTTCTACCCTCGGGAAACAATGGTGGTACCTGAGATGTGGAATAAAGGAGGAAAAGTCAGTTGGGAGTTAGTGCTAGAGTTGGGAAATTTGTGGGCTTCATCTGCTCAGTACCCCACAGGAGCATGCGCTGCTTACTGGGAAATGCGTACAGAAATATCCACTGCAGCTCCGCTCAGAAGTCAAGGCCAGGGCTAACAGTACCTTTCTGGATAGTAATTGGAGACGTGGGTGCAGATCAGGAAACTGGGAGAGGTGAGGAGGGTGAGAAGAGACAGGGTTCTCGGAGGTTCCCAGAGTTTAAGTGCAGTCAGATGAACTAGAATGTCAGTGAGTGGAAAATAAGAGCGGGATCCCTTTTGACAGGGAAGGTATAGGTAAGATGGGTTTTGGTTTGTTTGGTTTGGGATGTGGAAATAAGACCCCACTTTTAATCAAGAAAAGTTCAGTCATAGTCAAAGTTAGCATAGCACAGTGAACCCCCATATACCGATTACCCAGATTCAACAGTTGTCTGGTTTATTCATTGCTTGTTTTCTCTCATTATTTGCCAGAAGTACTTTAAAACAGACAGCTGGACTTTCCTGGCCATCCAGTGGCTGACTCTGTGCTCCCAATTCAGAGGGCCTGGGTTCAATTCCTCGTCAGAGAAGTCCATCCCACATGCTGGCACTGAGTTCGCATGCCACGGCTAAAGATCCCGTGTACTGCAACTAAGACCTGATGTGGCCAAATAATTAAAAACAAATATTAGCATTAAATAAAGCAGGTCTCATCACATCACCTCTGTATACTTTCATAGGTCCCTCTGTGAAATTGACATTTTCCTGCATAAGCTTATCATGTCACTGTCCTATCCAATATTCTTACACATTTCTCTCAAAACTGTCTTTTTATAGCTTTTGTTTTTGAGGGGGCTTCCCTAATAGCTCAGCTGGTAAATAATCCACCTGCAATGCAGGAGACCCCAGTTTGATCCCTGAGTTGGGAAGATCCCCTGGAGAAGGGAACGCCTACCCACTCTAGTATTCTGGCCTGGAGAATTCCATGGACTGTATAGTCCATGGGGTTGCAAAGGGTCGGACACGACTGAGTGGACGACTTTTGTTTCAAGTGAGGATTCAGGCAAGGCTCACATGTTAAACATTTGGTGGTTGTGCTTCATGGGTCTCTTTCACTCCGGAGCAGATCCCTGTTTTTATTTTTTGTGCTATTAATTTGCTGAGCTAAGTCCCACTTCCTGGATTGGTCTCTTTGCTTCCTTACAGTGCTGTTTAACTTTGAGGAATGTTTAAGATGTGGAATTAGCAGGGCAGTTGGGGGTGGGAGGTGGAGGTTTAGGAGCTCTGAAAGTTGAGGAAGGAACCAGGGTAGAGGGAGAGGTTGTGCCACTTCTGGGGAGAGGTGCTGTCTGGGGAAAGCTTCCAAGTTTTCAGTGGCCATGTGCTTCTCTGTCCCAGAGGAGGTCATTCTCTGTCTCCATAGTATGTACCCTGGTGGATACTTTTATGTAAGCATGATGTGCATGTGTGTAAATATATGTATATTTGTGTATGCATGTATTTATATATGCATATGGGCTTCCCTGGTGGCTCAGAGGTTAAAGTGTCTGCCTGGAATGCAGGAGACCTGGGTTCGATCCCTAGGTTGGGAAGATCCCCTGGAGAAGGAAATGGCAACCCACTCCAGTACTCTTGTCTGGAGAATCCCATGAAGGGAAGAGCCTGGTAGGCTACAGTCCATGGGGTCACAAAGAGTCGGACACGACTGAGCGACTTCACTTTCACTTTTCACTTTCACATATTTTTTTATATATATATATAATTGTTATTTTAGTCACTAAATCATGTCCAAATTTAGTCGCGACCCGTGGACTGTAGCCCGCCGGACTCTTCTGTCCATGGGATTTCCCAGGCAAGAATGCTGGAGTGGGTTGCTATTTCCTTTGCCAGGGGATCTTTCTGATGCAGGGATCAAACCCATGTCTCCTGCCTAGCAGGCAGATTCTTTACCACTGAGCCACATGTATACATATGTATATACACATATATTAATACATCATGCCCTGTTTCGGCACATGCACTCCATATGTTGGTGGCATTGGAGAAGTGCTTGTTAAATCAGGAAACGTGGATTCCTGTCTGTACACTGTTCTGGTACCAAGTGGCCTGGGGCTCTGAGCATGTTTCCTGTGTAGTTTATCAGTTTTCTTATCTGTAACAGTGTGTCCATTGGAGCAGCCCTACCTTGGAAGGAAAGTTATGACCAACCTAGATAGCATATTCAAAAGCAGAGACATTACTTTGCCAACAAAGGTCCGTCTAGTCAAGGCTATGGTTTTTCCTGTGGTCATGTATGGATGTGAGAGTTGGACTGTGAAGAAGGCTGAGTGCTGAAGAATTGATGCTTTTGAACTGTGGTGTTGGAGAAGACTCTTGAGAGTCCCTTGGACTGCAAGGAGATCCAACCAGTCCATTCTGAAGGAGATCAGCCCTGGGATTTCTTTGGAAGGAATGATGCTAAAGCTGAAACTCCAATACTTTGGCGACCTCATGCGAAGAGTTGAGTCATTGGAAAAGACTCTGATGCTGGGAGGGATTGGGGGCAGGAGGAGAAGGGGACGACAGAGGATGAGATGGCTGGATGGCATCACTGACTCAATGGATGTGAGTCTCAGTGAACTCTGGGAGTTGATGTTGGACAGGGAGGCCTGGTGTGCTGCGATTCATGGAGTTGCAAAGAGTCAGACACGACTGAGCGACTGATCTGATCTGACCCTCAGATCCCTTCCAGCTCTATGCCATTTCTGAATTTTTTAATATTGTGTTTGATTTTCTACTTGCCTGCGTTCCTCCTTGCCCCAGACTCTCAGTGGACCCGTTTGACCTCAGAGAGTATAAAGTCCTGGGCCTGGGATCCAAAGCCTTCAGCTGACGTATTACTTTCCATCCTGCTGCCTCGTGTCTTCAGCCATTCTAATACGGCCAACACAGTGATTCCCTCTCCCCCAGATAGATGCTTGCACCCTGCGCAAATCCTTCTCCAAGCCAGGCTGACAACACTCCCTCTGCCTGGATTGTCTCCACCTGTCTTTCTTTCATAAGTTTCTTTGGAAGCATTTCCTGCTCCCTGCTGGCTCTTACTTATCAGGCATTGAGCTCCTCCCCTGTGCCAAGCCTATTGTTTTACAGATATCATCTCTCATTCTCCAATGGCAAGTCCCCAAAGCTGGAGGACTTCTTATCCCCATTTACATGGGATCAGATTGGGTCTGATGCGGTTAAGAAATTTGCTGAGGATCACACAGCTAGGAAGCCTCAGAGCTTGGATCCTAGCTTGGCTCATGGGTCTGGATCCCAGCTTGTTTCTGCCCTGCCAGGCTGCAAGTTCCAGAGCACGTGGAAATCTTACTAATGCTTTTACGTAATACTGTCTTCTGCTTTAGTGGGTTCAGCACAGTTTTATTGAGGAACTGCTATATGCCAGGCACCCACACAAATATTAACTCAATGAAGACAGGTTCTGTGTCTCACTGATTATATTCTTGAGAGTCCCTTGGACTGCAAGGAGATCCAACCAGTCCATTCTGAAGGAGATCAGCCCTGGGATTTCTTTGGAAGGAAAGATGTTAAAGCTGAAACTCCAGTACTTTGGCCACCTCATGTGAAGAGTTGACTCATTGGAAAAGACTCTGATGCTGGGAGGGATTGGGGGCAAGAGGAGAAGGGGACAACAGAGGATGAGATGGCTGGATGGCATCACCGACTCGATGGACGTGAGTCTGAGGGAACTCCGGGAGTTGGTGATGGACAGGGAGGCCTGGCGTGCTGCGATTCATGGGGTCGCAAAGAGTCGGACACAACTGAGCGACTGATCTGATCTGATCTGATCTGATTATGTTCTGTCCACTACTTACCTGAACAGAAAGGAGAAATTCAGTAAATGTTTGTTGAGTTTAACTGAAATGAATAATATCGCCCAGCTAGTATAAAAAGTGATTCTCAAATTAGGAGTCAATAAATATGTTTTCCTGTCAGCTGAATGGTCTGGTTACCCATCACATGACTGCCAGTCTCACTGGGAGCTGTTAGAATATCTTGTGAGGAAAAAATATCAACTTGTCATCTGTTGAAACTGGCGATTGGTCTTGCTTTTACTCTTTGTCCCTAAGGCAAGTAGCTGTTTTTAGATAGTTATTAATGAAAACAGTTGAGTGGTTCTCTAAAGGACAGGAGGCATGTATGTCAAAATGAATTTATTTGTCATTTATGGGCATTTATTTTGACATAAATACCTAAAGTCACAGTGGGATCACTGTCCTAATCAAGGCACACTCAAGTTGAACTTATGTAAGCTTCTGTGTTAAGTGTACAAGTGTTAAGTATACAGGAAAAAAAACTATAGGGGATTCATTTATCTCCTGTTTCAGGGTCAGCGGGGCTTTCCATGTATCTAAATATTGAATCTTATCCTGCTGCTGCTGCTGCTAAGTCGCTTGGGTCGTGTCCGACTCTGTTCGACCCCACGCACGGCAGCCCACCAGGCTCCCCCGTCCCTGGGATTCTCCAGGCAAGAACACTGGAGTGGGTTGCCATTTCCTTCTCCAATGCATAAAAGTGAAAAGCGAAAGTGAAGACGCTCAGTCATGTCCGACTCTTAGCGATGTCATGGACTGCAGCCTACCAGGTTCTCCGTCCATGGATTTTCCAGGCAATAGTACTGGAGTGGGTTGTCACTGCCTTATCCTACCAAGTGCCAAAGCCTTTTTATTATAAACACAGTTGGTGAAAATAATCCCTTTTTATCGATGTACCATAAAAGTTACAAGTGTATAGTATAGTGACTCACAATGTTAAAGGTTATACTCCATTTATAATTATTACAAAATATTGGCTATATTATCTGGAGTGTACAATGTGTCCTTGTAGCTTATTTTATACATAATAATTTGAACTTCTTAACACCCCACTCCTATATACCCCTCCTCACTTCCTTCTCTCCACTGGTAACTGCTAGTTTGTTTACTTATATTTGCAAATATTCTTTTTTTTTTTTTTTGCTATATTCAATATTTTATTGTATTTTTAATTTCTCATATAAGCAGTATAATACAGAATTTGTATTTGTCTGACTTATTTCACTCTGCATAATACCCTCCAAGTCCATCTGTGTTGTTGCAGGTGTCAAAATTTCATTCTTTTTTATGACTGAATAATATTCCATTATATATAAATATGTGTGTGTGTGTGTGTATATACACACATGCATCTTCTTTATCCATCTATCTTCTGGCAGACACTTAGGCTGCTTCCATGTCTTGGCCGTTGTGAATAATGCTACTGTGGACACTGGGCTGCATCTTTTCAAATAAGCATTCTTGTTTTTTGTATACATACCCAGGAATGGAATTGCCGGATCATATGGTAGCTCTGTTTTTAGTTTTCTTGAGAAACCTCCATACTATTTTCCACAGAGGTGTCACCAACTTATGTTCCCACCAGCAGGGTGTGAAGGTTCTGTTTTCATCTCATTTTTGCCAGCACTTGTTATTTGTGTTCTTTTTGCTGATAGCCATTCTGACAGGTGTGAGGTGATAGCTCATGGTGGTTTTGATTTTCATCCCCCTGATGATTAGAGATAATTGTACATCTTTTCATGTGCCTGTGGACCATTTGTAGTTCCTCTTAGAAAACTGTCTGTTCAGGTCTTTTGCCCAGTTTTTAATCCGCTTGTTTGTTTTTCTGTTGTTGAGTTGTATGAGCTGTTTATATATTTTGGATATGACCTCATTATTTGCAAGTATTTTCTCCCATTCAGTAGGTTATCTTCTTGTTTTGTCAATGGTTTCCTTTGCTTTGCAAAAGCTTTTAATTAGGCCCATTTGTGTATTTTTCTTTTGTTTCCTTTGCTTTAGAAGACAGATCCCCAGAAATATTGC
Source organism: Bubalus bubalis (assembly GCF_019923935.1). Lineage (NCBI taxonomy): Eukaryota > Metazoa > Chordata > Mammalia > Artiodactyla > Bovidae > Bubalus > Bubalus bubalis. The sequence goes on along the minus strand of NC_059172.1, from coordinate 61,842,390 downwards.
TGTGACTTATGTCAAAGAGTATTCTGCCTGAAAACATTTCTTAAGCAAATATTTGAGAGCAAAATTTTCTGAAATTTATGCCATGGAATTTAGTCAATAATTCATCTAATAAACACTGGGCATGTACTAACTGCCAGAATTTGCTCTAGGTTTCCAGGATATAACAGTGACCAAAACAAGATGTTGGTCTCATGGAGCTTTACTTTAGTGGTGGGGGGCGAGGGGACATTTAATCAATAAGAAAGCAAATAAATGCAAAAGATCAGGTCCAATACAGTGATCAGGGCTATGAAGAAACCACAACAGGGTACTGAGATAGGGACAATTTGTGGGGATACGTGTGGTAGGGAGGCTCTTATAAATAAGGCTTCCCTGAGGAGGTGACATTGGATCTGAGACCAGAATAACGAATCACTTGAAAAACTAAAGTAGAATGAAGGGTCTGAGATGAGAAGAAATGCAGTGTGTCCAGTCTGAGTTAGTTTGTTGGATTTGAAGGGCTCGTGAGATTATATGCTGGCTGGCAGGTAGGCATGAAGATCAGGAGGATGGGAAAATGATGACAAGGGAGATAAAGACTGGATAGTCATCAGGTCCCTGGCGATAATTAAAACAATAGAACAGGACCATTGTTTAGAAGAACCAGATGAAAGTTGCTTCCCTTACCCATACATACTCTATGACAATGATAAACAGCTATGGGGGATATTTCTAAGCACATTACAGATATTAACTCATTTAATCCTCAAAACAGTTCTTAAAGATGGGCACCATTATTTTCTTCCCATTTTGCAGATAAGAAAACTGAACAGCTAGATATGTAAAATATATATATATAAACAACCTAAAGGGAGAAATTGACAGCAATGCAATAATAGTAGAGGACTTTAATACTCCCCTTGACTTCAGTGGATAGATCATATAGACAGAAAATGAATAAGGAAACATCAGGCTTAAAAGACACATTAGAGCAGATAGACTCAATAGTTATATATAGAACTTTCTATCCAAAAGGAGCAGAGTATGCATTCTTCTCAGGTGCACATGGAGCGTTCTCCATGATAGATCATACATCAGGCCACAAAATAAATGTCAATAAATTGAAGAAGACTGAAATCACATCAAGCATCTTTTCTGATCACATGACATGAAGCGAGAAATCAATTGCAAGAAGAAAACTGGACAAATCACAAATACACAAATATGTGCAGATTAAAAGACATGCTACTGAACAATCTATTAATGAGTAAATCAAAGGAGAAATCAAAAAATACCTTGAGACAAATGAAAATGGAACCATAATCTACCAAAATCTATGAGAAGCAGCAAAAGCAGTTCTAGAAGGAGGTTTATAGTAATACAAATCTACCTCAAGAAATAAGAGAAATGTCAAATAAACAATCTAACCTTGTACCTAAAGGAATTAGGAAAATAAGAACAAATGAAGCTTAAAGTTACCAGAAGGAAAGGAATAACAATGGTCAGAGTAGAAATAAATAGAGATTAAAATACAATAGAAAATATCAATGAAACTAAGAGCTGGTTCTCTGAAAAGATAAGCAAATTTGACAAACCTTTAGCTAGCCACACCAGGAAAATAGAGGATTCAAATAAGTAAAATCAGAAATGAAAGCGAAGTTACAATTGATAGCACAGAAATACAAAAGATCATGAGACCATTTAACCAATTATACTCCAACAAATCAGATGACCTAAAAGAAATGAATAAATTTGTAGAAGCATACAATCTTTGAGGATTGAATCATGAAGAAATAGTAGATTTGAATAGACTGATTATTACTAAGGAGATTGAATTAGTAATCAAAAACCTCTCAGAAGAAACAAAACTCAAGAACAAATGACTTCACTGATAAATTCTATCAAACATTTAAAGGAGATTTAATATCTGTCATTCTCAGACTTTTCCCAAAAAATGAAAAGGAGGGAATGATTCCAAACTCACTTATAAGGCCAGCATTATTCTGATACCAAAGCCAGACAAAAAACACAAGAAAAGTATGGACCAAAATTCCTGGTGAACATAGATGCAAAAATCCTCACAAAATATTAAAAATTAAATTCAATAATACATTAAAAGGATCATATATAATTAATCAAGTGGGATTTGTTCCAGGATGCAAGGATCATTCAGCATCTTAAAATTAGTTTGTGATATATTAACAAAATGAAGGCTATGAATCATATGATCATATCAATGGATGCAGAAAAGCATTTTATAAAATTCAACATTCATTTATGATAAAAACTCTCAATAGAGTGGGCAAGGAGGGAACATACCTCAGCATAATATAGGCCATGTGAGACAAACCCATGCAGATGTAGGAGACATGAGTTCTATCCCCGGGTCAGGAAGATTCCCTGGAGCAGGAAATGGCACCCCACTCCAATCTTCTTGCCTGGGAAAGTTCATGGACTGAGGAGGCTAGAGGGCTACAGTCCATGGGGTGGCAAAGAGTCAGATTGACTGAGCATGCATGCATATACATGACAAGCCCACTGCCAACATCATATTTAATAGTGAAAAGCTGAAAGCTTTTCCTCTAAGATCAGGAGCAAAGCAAGAATGCCCACTCTTACTCCTTTTATTCTACGTAGTATTGGGAGTCCTATTCAAAGCAGTTGGGCAAAAAAAGAAATAAAGGGCATTCAAATTGGAAAGGAAGAAGTAAGTGAATAACAGTTTTTTATATAGAAAACAAACACTCAAAAAATGTTAGTATCAATAAATGAAATCAGTAAAGTTGCAGGGTACAAGATCAACTTATAAAATTTCTGTTTCTAAACACTAATAATGTACTATTGAAAGAGAAATTAAGAAAGTAATTCCATTTAAACAGTTGCATTGAAAGAGTAAAATACCTAGGAGTAAATTTAACCAAAGAAATGAAAGACCTATAATGCTGAGAACTGTAAGACATTGATGAAAGAAATTGAAGAAGACATGAATAGATGGAAAAATATTCTGTGATTATGGATTGGAAGAATTAATACAGTTAAAATGTCCATATTACCCAAAGGAATCTACAGATTCAATGCCATCCCTATCCAAAAACAATGGCAGTTTTCACAGAAATTAAACTAAGAATCCTAAAATTTGTATGGAAGTACAAAAGATCCTGACTAGCCAAAACAGTTTTGAGAAAGAGGAACAAAGCTGTAGGCATCACTCTCCCTAATTTCAAACTATGTTACAAAACTATAGTAATCAAAACAGCATAGCACTGGCGTAAAATCAAACACATAGACCAATGGAACAGAATGGAGATAAAACCCCATGATTTTATGGTCAATCGATCTGCAATAAAAGAGGCAAGAATATATGGTTGGAAAAGGATAATCTTTTTAATAAATGATGTTAGGAAAACTAGACAGCTATATGCAAAAGAATGAAAGTAGGGTACTATCTTATACCACACACAAACATTAATTTGAAATGGATTAAAGACTTTAGGCCTGGAAACCATGACACTCCTAGAAGAAAACATATTCAGTAAGCTTCTTAACATTGGTCTTGGCAGTGATTTTGGGATCTGACTCCAAAAGCAAAGACAACAAAAGCAAAAATAAACAAGTGAGACTGCATCAAAGTTAAAAGATTCTGCACAGCAAAGGAAACCATCAGCAAAACGAAAAAGCAGCCTGTTGAATGAGAGATAATATTTTCAGTTTATATATTTGATAAGAGGTTAATATCCAAATGAAGAAGGCAATGGCAACCCACTCCAGTACTCTTGCCTGGCAAATCCCATGGACGGAGGAGCCTGGTAGGCTGCAGTCCATGCGGTTGCTAGGAGTCGGACATGACTGAGTGACTTCACTTTCACTTTTCACTTTCATGCATTGGAGAAGGAAGTGGCAACCCACTCCAGTGTTCTTGCCTGGAGAATCCCAGGGACAGCGGAGCCTGGCAGGCTGCCTTCTGTGGGGTCGCACAGAGTTGGACACTACTGAAGTGACTTAGCAGCAGCAGCAGCAGTAATATCCAAAATATATAAAGAGCTCATACAACTCAACAACAAAAAGCAAACAATCCAATTAAAAAATGATCAGAAGATCTGAATAGACATCTTTACAAAGAAGACATACAGATGGTCAACAGGCACATGAAAAGATGCTCATTATCAGTACTCATCAGGGAAATGCACATCAAAACCACAATGAGATATCACATCACACCTGTCAAAATGACTATTATCAAAAAACCACAAATAACAAATGTTGGTGAGGATGTGAAGGAAAGGGAAAACTTGTGCACAATTGGTGGGGATGTAAATTGGTACAGCCACAATGGAAAACAGTGTGGAGTTTCCGCAAAAATTAAAAATAGAGCTACCATATGATCCAGCAATTCTACTTCTGGTTATCTGAAGAAAATGAAAATATTGATTCAAGAAGATATATTCACCTCTATGTTCATTGCTGTATTATTTATAATAGCCAGGATATGGAAAGCGACCTACATGTCCATAGTAGATAAAGAAAATGTGGCATATACAATATACAATACTCTCAGTCATAAAAAAAGGATAAAATCCTGCCATTTTCAATCACATGGATAGACTTTGAGGGTATTATATTAAGTGAAATAAATGAGATAAAGACAAATACCAAAGGATCTCGCTTATATGTGGAATCTAAAAAACAAAACAAAGCTCAGATACAGAGAATAGAATGGTGGTTGCCAGAGGGGCGTGCGTTGGGGGTGGGAAAATGGATGAAAGGAGTCAACAGGTACAAACTTTAGTTATTTTATTTATAACTAAAGTAAATGCATCATTGGGTTGCAATGTACAGTATGGTGATTATAGTTCATAATTCTGTATTGCATATTTGAAAGTTGCCAAGAGAGTAAGTCTTAACAGTTTTTATCATAAGGAAGAAATTTGTTTTTCTAACTTTGTATGATGAAGGATCATGACTGTATTTATTGCAGTGATCATTTCACAGTGTATACACGTATCCAGTCACTACACATCAAACTGATGTAATGTTACATGTCAATTATATACCTCAGTGAGGAAAGAGGAAAGAATACTGAAGCTCAGAGACATTAATTTTCTCCAGATTAAATTCATGTAGTGGCGCTCAGAGGCAAGTGTAAGTGGCTTAGTCGTGGAATCCACGCTCTTAACTACTACATTATGCTGCCTCATGGACTGTCCGTCCAGCGAGGATAAATAAAACCTTGGGGAAATCTGGAAGAGAATGCTAGAAAACATAACGAGGCTTGGGAAGGGTGTTAGGTAATAAATTCATTGTCTGCTGTGAAGTGGGTGGGACACCCCAGTTTGATCGGTTTCTCTTGAGTTTATCACTCTGTGGTGGCAGATAACTATCCGCCTGTCGCACTCACCATATGCTTTCCTGAGCCAGTAACTAGAGTAAATTCATTCTGTTTATAATAACCGCTTCAGCTGACTAACGGAGCAACGTGAATGAACAAACAAACAAACCAGAGAGGCAGAAAGCAGTTGAAGACGATGAGCAGCGGAAGCAGCAAATGGCCATCGCACCCACATGAGTAGAGAGTGAAAGGATTAAGTTCCTTGCCTGGTTTATAGGACACTTGCTTCATGTGATTTTTGTTTTTAGAGAACAGACAAACTATTTGAGTCCCAGTTACTCATCAGCCAGAGCCCCTCACCCTAAATTTGTCTCTTGTGCTTGGTAGAAGCCACTAGGCAGTGCGTCTTCGGTGGTTTTAATCTCTGAACTCATCCCAGGGCGATACTATGGCAGTTCCAGTATAGCTACCCTAGAATGCATCCTGGTCCTTTACACTGTTTCCAGGTGATAAAAGGGAATATGTTTAAATAACTTTCTCCTTTTCTTGTTCTCCCTGTTCTAGGAAGGGACCTTATGATATTTAAATCAGTAGGATCCAGCTTAGGTTGTGCCTGGAGGACTGAACCTACTCATCCTCTGTAGATTTAAGGAAAGATTTACCTGGTTTACCTTTGACTTGGAAATAGCTCAGTCTAAATTGCCGTCACTCCACCATCCAGGAAATTGTGAAGGACAGGGAAGCCTGTCCTGCCGCAGTCCATGGGGTCGCAGAGAGTCGGACACGACTGAGCGACTGAACAACATCATCTTGGTGCACTAACCTACTTCTAGAGTTTTTTCTTCAGTGACCATCCCAGAGTGCCTATGTTCTGTGCTGTGTGGCAATGACAGACTGTCTGAATAATTATTAAAAGCTTTAAAATGAAATATCAAAGAGCCTGCAGATTCTTCCATAATGGCTTGAATTCCCATGTTAGTTGTTAGCATTACTAAAGGTGTGACCTTGTTTTTCATGGCTTCGTGATTTCCCTCTATTGCTTTCAAACTCTGCTTTCCTTATTTTAACTCTGCTTCTCTGTGATCTGTTCTAAATTATGGTTTCATTGTGTATTGTTCCTTAATTATAAACAGTAGTGTCGTACTTTCTGCTGTTTCCTCCTCTCCTGTTTTTTCCTGATTATCTAATTTTCCACTTTGTTTGCCTGCGTTTATGCTTCTTGAGGGCTCCCCTGGTGGCTGAGATGGTAAAGAATCTGCCTGCAGTTTAGGAGACCTGGATTTGATCCCTAGGTTGAGAAGATCTCCTGGAAAAGGGAATGGCTACCCACTTCAGTATCCTTGCCTGGAGAATTCCATGGACAGGGGAGCCTGATAAGCTATAGTCCATAGAGTCACAAAGAGTTGGACACAATTGAGTGACTAACATACATACATGCTCATTCAGTGAACCATTTTCTATCTCCTTATATAACAGAAAAAGTAAAATTCTTTGGAAAATAATTGTGACTGTCATTTACTTTAGGAATACTTTCAATAATGAATTAAAATAGTTGACACCTTTGAGTGCTTACAGCTGTCCAGGAACTTTAGTGTATTAATTATTTCGTTTGCACAATCTCCTCTTTGAGATCATTTTGCTCATTGGGAAACTGAGGCCCAGAGGGTTCTGTAAGTTAATAAATATGGATTTGCTATTTCTTAGGACATGCTTCTTAAATAATTTGTATGTGTTATTTTACAACATAAATAAGTTGATTTTCAAACAACTGAGCATCTCTCTTTTGTTTATGCACATTAGCCTATTTATGTCATGTTCTGTTAGTTTTTTCTATAAATTGATTAGAACACTGGTATGTTTGTTTTTATTTTCCTCTAAGGATAGAGTACTGCCTAATAAAAATGAAAGGAAACACGGTTTTTTCCTAATTCTGTAAACTCATTATTTATTTGAAAGATTGTGGTAAACTCTACCCTTGTATAATAATTGCTTTTTTTTTTTTTTTAGTCCTGTGACAAATTTCTTTAGGAATATTTTTTCCTCTGTATTTAATTTGTAGAGGACTTTCCCCATGAAATATAAATTGAAAATGTGATAGGGATTGTCGTAAAGAAAAACAGGAGGTTCTAATCCACATGAGGGCACATCTGGGCACGCATTTCCACACAGACCACTACATGGTCTTAGAAGCATCATTGACCTATACCAGCTACAAAGGAAGTTAGGCTGTTTCAGTCCGTATGAAACTTGAAATCAAATTTGCCTCAGACAGTGAGGTGAGACCTGGATGTCTTTAGTCAGCATCTTTTCTGGCCCAAACACTAGTCTTGTGAGCCCCTCAGCTGGTGTGGAGACTGTAGAGGTTATATTAATCCCATCCACTGTCAAGTTGGAAGCTGCCAATGGGATGACTGGCTTGTGGGCATGTGGATACACCATCTGGGCTTCCCATAGATTCCTCAGCCATCTGTGCCTCTCTGCAACATGGTATTTACTTATTTAGTTTGAATGATTAAAAAAATAAAAAAAGAACTAAGAGTTGAAACACTAGCAAATTTTAATTAAAAATTAGACCATCATTCTTCTGATGCACATACATGAACCACTAAAAGCAAACATATATTAGCAGTTTTGTGGGGAAGGTGAAGAGTATAGCTAAGATTTCTGCAACAAAATCTTTAAGACCAGATCAACTATTAAAAGTGTTTTCATTCCCACCCCAGAGTTTGAAAGCATTTATAATACTGTATTTAGGTTTTTTACTTTATTTCTGCATAAGAACAGACATATGTCTCCTAAATGATTAGACCCAAAATAAACTGAGTGATTTTTAGATTATGAAATTCAGTTACAGACATTTTTCTGCATATTGCTGTTTGAATTAGGCAAAAGACCCAGTCCGTTGAATTCACTGATAAGCACAGGATAGAGTTAAGGAAACAAAGAGTACGTGGGGAGAAGTTGATTAACACATCCAGTTAATGAAACTTTGACATCATCACACTTTGGCTGTTGTCAGTAAGCTTGCCAGGTTCCAATTTCTATTCATTAGTTATTCCATTTCCCTAGTTGCCTCACTCCTCTGCCTTAACACAATAGCAGCTTTATTAAAAGGTGGATTAAAATGACATTCACAGTGATAAGAAGAGGTAGTTATCTAGTGTTCCTGGTTGTGTTTGTTACTTGAGAAAAGTTGCAGGCTAAATGAAAGAAGAAGACTTGAAATGTAAATGTATTCCTTGTCCCTTTTGTAGATAATTGTACTAAATGCTAATTTGTGAGCAACTAACGTGTTCTTGTGTTCACTGATAAGCTGTGTGCTTAAAAGAAATTTATAAAAGGAGACAAGTCGTTTGTCGGCAAAAACTCTCGATCCAGTAAACTTTATATATCTGACTTATTTTGTGCTCCTGTGGAACAGGAATCCTATCTAAGTTACCTCCCTCCACAAAACTACCACCTCCTGCCCACCCAGTCATGGTGGGTGGTTTAGAACCTTCTCTGTTGCTTTTTTCTCCCCCTTCTCTCTTGAGATCCATTTTAGAGGTTTGGAATGAAATGTACACTTTGGCTAGGTTCGACAAAGGTTTTGCAAACTTTTACTGTAAAGAGCCCAATAATAAGTCATTTGGGCTTTGCAGGCCATTCTGGTCTCTGCGACAACTAAACAACTTAGCCTCTGAAGCCCAAAGATGATCTTCCACAATATGTAAATGAACAGACGGGGATGTGTTCCAATAAAACTTTATTTACAGACACTGAAATTAGATTTTTATGTAATTTGCATATGTCAGAGAATATTCTTTTTTTATATGTCAGAGAATATTCTTTTTTCTTCTAATGATTTAAATATTTTTTCATATGTCAGAGAATATTCTTTTTTCTTCTAATGATTTAAATATTTTTTCATATGTCAGAGAATATTCTTTTTTCTTCTAATGATTTAAATATTTTTTCCAATAATCGAAGGTTTTTTTACAGCTCAAAGACAGTAGCCAGAATTGGCTACCTCTGGGGCAGGCCCTTCTTTCGTTTTGTGTGTCCATTTCTCCTCCTGATCTCTCTTCTTTTCAGCTTTCTAAACACAAACCCAGAACAGTCCCCAGGATCTTGGGGGCGTGGGTTCTGGGATTGTGTGGAGGCCTAGACCAGGGTTTGTTTTGTTTCCCATGGCGTTGGGAGAAGGGATGGGTGAACCTCTTTTGTTTGTAAGAGTAGGGAGAACAGCAGCAGTGATTTATACTGCTCTACTAAACGAGTGCAAAGTTTAGGCACGTTGACTGATGCTGTTTCTGTGGTTATTTTTTTTAATGTTACCACAAAGTAGGTTTATTTCAAGTATGCAAGGGTAGCTTTATTTCACCATGTTGACAGAAACTAGAAGAATCATATGACCATTTTGATAGATAACAAACTTCTTGACTAACAGAAGAGGCACCTTTTAAAGACTCTACCTCTCTCTCCACCCTCCTATCCTTGCATTGTTATCTATGCACATATTCCTTCAGCCATATACAGAGCAGTTTGTACTTCCTGAATCCTGTGTTATTTCTTGCCTTTGTCTTTGCTCATGTTGTACTGTGGTTATTTTTTTTTTAAATTACAAGATATTCAGATGATAGAATTTCGCTAGTGGAAATAACCATGATGATATGAAACCGTTTACCTCAGATTGGGACTTTAACCCACCTGTAACTCAAACCCAGCCAAAACCCAGTATGGGAGTCGAACCCATGGGGCTGGGGCTAGAACCCAGCCAAAACCCTGCTTGGGACTTGAACCCACATGACTGGGACTCAAACCCAGCCAAGACCGATGGTACTTTGTTTCAGGACCTAATGAAGCTCAGATTCTTGATGTCTCATCACAGAAAGAATTCAGTGAGAGACAAAGTGATAGGTAAGAAATAGATTTATTCAAATTCAGAGAGACAGAGTGTGGGCCATTGAAGAGGGCAAGTACGGCCCTGAAATTTGGCATGCTTGGTTTTTATAGGCTGGGTAATTTCGTATGCTAATGAGTGGGATGATTATTCCAGCTATTTTGGGGAAGGGGCAGAGATTTCCAGGATTTGGGCCACTGCCCACTCCTTGGTCTTTTAATAGTGCCTTGCAACTGTCGTGGCACCTCTGGATGTCATTTCACTTGCTGATTGAGGATAAAGGTCCCGTCTTGTCTGCCATCTTGGTCCCATTCGATTCTAATTGCTGTGTGTTGTGTCCTTGGACTCTGTCACTCTTTCAGAAGTTGTGCCCTGCCCCTTTCCCTCCTGTCACAGATATATGTGTGTATGAACATATTACATTTGTGACTTTTGTATTGCTTTAAGAAAATGCAGATCCAGTTGTGAAAAGACAACAGGTGTTGACTGCGATCTTTTGGGCTCTTGCTGTCTTTCACTATGGTTTAAGTCCTTTTCGAACGAGAACAAAGCTGAATTGGAAGTAAATCGCTCATTGTCCATGTGCACTAGTTAGCAAGCCACCTGTGGTAATTCGGAGGATGCAAAAACATCTCTTTGTCCTACTTAGCCTCATAATTACTGATATTTTGAACCTCCAGTTTTGAAATAAACTGAGTCTTATGCACTTGAATTCCCTAATATTATTTTACATGAGGGTGAAGAAGTTCATGGATAACTATTTCACTAGTACTTCAGACCCTTGGAAAACTTGCCTTGATAGTTAATCAACTTAGAAACACAGTGCATTTTAACGATGTAGGTCCTTTTCTAGGACTGTTTCAGTAAAATGGGTTGAGTCATTCTTTATTAGCTTACCTGTTTACTTGAATGAGTTCTTTTCATGTGGTTGAGATGGTGCGTCATGTGGGAGGAAGGTGTTCATAAAAATGATTTGCCTACTGACCTGCTTCAGTCATTAGTGAGAATCCATTTGGAGGTCACGTTAGTCCCCATCAGCATCTGTCATCAGGGTTTGGCTCAGACACTCTGTCTCTACTTCATAGTCCAGAAGATGAGCTGCGAGGCCCCTGGTGGGGGTGGGCAGGCTTTGCTCATGCTTGGCATATGCGGCTGGCCTTGGAGGACCTGTGCTCTCAGTCACACAGTGAGGGGTTCCCAGAGGAAGGGCCCCGCTGTGGGCTGCTGTCCCAGCAGGACGGGCCAGGAAGGGCTGGGTTCACATTGCCTCCGCACGTCCAGCCAACACAGGTTATACCTACTTAGCCTGCTCCCTCTTGCACGGTACTTGGTTAAATCATTTCCCTTCACTGGCATAAAATAACACATTTCTTTCTTCACCAAAATTGTGATTTTCATTAAAAACTATATGCTTGGGACTTCCCTGGTGGTCCAGTGGTTATGACTCTGAGCTTCCACTGCATGGAGCATGGGTTTGATCCCTGCTTGGGCAACTAAAATCCCACATGCCATGCAGTAGGGCCAAAAAATAAAATATTATTTTAAAAAGAGGGAGAGAAATTCAAGGGGGAGGGAGGTTCAAGAAGGAGGGGAGGGGACATATGTATACCTATGGCCGATTCCTATTTATGTATGACAGAAACCAACACACCATTGTAAAGGAATCTTCCTCCAATTAAAAATAATTTTTTTTAAAAGAGAGATACTTGACATATATCCATGCAAAAACTTGTACACAGTGTTCATGGCAACATTATTCACCATAGTTCAAAAGTGGAAACAGAACCAAATGACAATCAACCAATCAATGGGTAAATAAAAAGATGTTCGTTCATATTATTTGTCAAATATTATTTGTCCATTAGAATAAATAAAATATTAATGGATTGCTACAGCATGGATAAACCTTGAAAACATTGTGCTGAGTGACAAAAACCAGTTAAAAAACTGTTGTATGAAATGCCCATAATAGACAAATCTATCCAGGTTGGAAGTTGATTAGTGATTGTGAAAAGTTATGACCAACCTAGATAGCATATTGAAAAGCAGAGACATTACTTTGCCAACAAAGGTCCGTCTAGTCAAGGCTATGGTTTTTCCTGTGGTCATGTATGGATGTGAGAGTTGGACTGTGAAGAAGGCTGAGCGCTGAAGAATTGATGCTTTTGAACTGTGGTGTTGGAGAAGACTCTTGAGAGTCCCTTGGACTGCAAGGAGATCCAACCAGTCCATTCTGAAGGAGATCAGCCCTGGGATTTCTTTGGAAGGAATGATGCTAAAGCTGAAACTCCAGTACTTTGGCCACCTCATGTGAAGAGTTGACTCACTTGGAAAGACTCTGATGCTGGGAGGGATTGGGGGCAGGAGGAGAAGGGGACGGCAGAAGATGAGAAGGCTGGATGGCATCACTGACTCGATGGACATGAGTCTGGGTGAACTCCGGAAGTTGGTGATGGACAGGGAGGCCTGGCGTGCTGCGGTTCATGGGGTCGCAAAGAGTTGGACATGACTGAGCGACTGAACTGAACTGAACTGAACTAAACGGAAGGTCTAGGGAGACAGAATAGGGAGTGACATCCACTGGGAATGTTTTAAGGATGATAAAAATGTTCCAAAATTAAATAGCGGTAATTGTTGCACACTTCTCTGAATATACTAAAAGCCATTGAACTTTAAAAGGGCTGAATTATTTGGTATCTTTGGTAACTCAAAGCTTATAAAAATGATGCATTTGACAAATGGGAAAATTATTCCTTAATGTAACTTTGTCATCACTAGTTTCTTCAGGGCCATACTGTTTTAAAATCTAGTAATTTAATAAAAATTAAAATGTGATAAAAATCTAATAATTTTAATAGTTTGTAATTTATTTATTTACTTATTTGACTGATTGGTGTAGTTTTTGCCACTGAAAGGAAAAGATGATCTGAAAAACACTAAGGCTGGTCCCATGGGTGGCAGATCGAGTTTATTATTAAGTATGTTGTGATTTCAGTTATTTCTAAATATTGTTGGGTCCCATTTTATCAAATGAGTACTTTGTGGTTGCAAAGCACTCAAATGAAAAAAATATATATTTGGTCTGAGATCTACATTCCCCACCACCGCCCCCCCCCTCCCCATAACAATAAGCATCTTAACTCTGAAAACTTCTGAATGCATGGCATCATGGTCAAAATATGGTCAACAGGGTTTGTGGTTCGTACAAATTTGGCCTTCTGGGAGTCTAAGATTGGTGTCATAAAATGGGCAGTTCACGAGATACCCTGCCCATGAAGACTTATGGACTTAATGAATAAGAAAGAAAGAACAGAAACAGTTTAGTTGCTTCCTATCCTGCTTTTCCTTATTTTATGACAGCTGAAGATAAAATGTCCCTTAACCCAAATATTATCATCTGGCATATCTGCCTTAGGAAAGACAAAACAAAGATCAGGTGGTCCCCATGTCTGCAGCGTTTCCTAGCCGAGATACAAAAGGACATTGTGGTTTAAAATCAACAGAACTGTGGCTCTTGGAATGGGAAGAATGCGCTCTGGGTCCACTAAGGGGATTATTATAGCAGAAGCAGCAGTTGTTTGCGGCAGGAGAAATTATTCAGAAGATTGCTATTTCTGCAATTCTGGGATGCTCCAGCTGCTTACATGAGAACTGATAATACTCCAGTCACTAGCCCATCTGTTTCTAAAAAAGTCCAAAGAAAATGTAAAAATGGCAGTCAGAGAAGAGCTAGTTGTGTGATGTGGGCTGAGGTACACAATGAACAGTAGCTGTGTGTTTTCTTCCCTTATTTTCTAAGCAATGGCAGTGGAATCCGAACTCTGTTTTACACCATAATTTCCTAGTTTAAAGACATTCGCAACTTTCCCTTCAGTTTGGTGATTTAATGAAGAAGATGAGCATTAAGAAAACGACTGTATCCTGAAAAGAAGTTGAATGGACTTGACCTTTTAAGTTCAGAGGTATAGAAGGCAGAAATAATAATAATTTTTTTTGGAGTGGGGGTGCTGGGAAGAGGAGTGTGGGTTGTATGTGTATTGAAAAAGCCTGGCTTTTAAAGCTAGGAATACCTGGGTTCCTATTCCAGCTCTACTTGTTACTTACTAGTTGTGAGGGTTATAGCCAAGGAATTTAACCTCTCTGTATGAACACTGAGGGTCCTCAGGGTATCTAATACTAATTTGATCAAATTAAATGGGATAATATGTTCAATGCTCCAGGCTTTTTGAGTAAGCTGTCAATAAATGCCTTTGAGACTTGGCTTTAATAAAGAGAAGACTGCTTCTAGAAATGTCATACCCTTCCTGTTGACCAAATGTCATAAATGCAGACAGTAGAATCCTCTAGAGCAATCCTAGAACTGGGACCCAGTAGAAGTCCCCGAGTGGGCTCAAACTTTTGTGTTATTAAACCTGCGTTACCTTGTTTTCAGAGATTATGAACTCCTAGATGAAATTCAGAATCTTCTGGAAATTCTGTGATCATTTAGAGATAAGTTCCCCCAAACTCTAAGAGAAAATAGTGTTCATTTGAGTGAATCGAAAATGCATTGACCGACACTGTCCATGATGTCAACATTGTCCTCAAATTTCAATACTGGATTTTAAAGATTAACTCATAGGAAGTAAGCTCAGACTTGAAAGGTGTTTTCTGCTTTGTGGACTGTAGTGTATGCCTAGTTATTAATTATGTAAGCCTCAGTATTATCATCTGTAAAATGGGCTAAGTGGCAGTTAACCTTGTTGTGAGGATTGGGTGAGCAAAGGCAGACAAAGCCATGCATCATGTAGTCAGTTAATGTCAGTTGTCTTGAAGCAGAGCACTGAAGAATGCCACATGTTTGTACCCCTAACAAATTTTTGGCACTTCAAACAGAAGAGAGATGCCAAATTGGGATGATAATTGTTCAAAGGGCTCTGTCTTTATGTATAATTGCTTTATCAGGTGTTGGAAAAAGTTATCTCTGGCATGGTACTTAGTTTGTGAAAGTGGGAGACAGCCTCCTGTCTTTCTTGACTCATCTCTCATATGTGGGTCATTTAACTGATTAGAAGCTGCTTGTGATCAGTGTATTCATCAGGACAAAAAGTTCTTTGTTTACCTGAAAGTACATGGAAGACAAATTATCTCTTAATACTCTTGTCAGTTTTAATCCAGGTAGCCTGTACCATTGGAAAAGGCAATGCCACCCCACTCCAGTACTCTTGCCTGGAAAATCCCATGGACGGAGGAGCCTGGTAGGCTGCAGTCCATGGGGTCGCTGGGAGTCGGGCACGACTGAGCGACTTCACTTTCACTTTTCACTTTCATGTATTGGAGAAGGAAATGGCAACCCACTCCAGTGTTCTTGCCTGGAGAATCCCGTGGACGGGGGAGCCTGGCGGGCTGCCGTCTATGGGGTCGCACAGAGTTGGACACGACTGAAGCGACTTAGCAGCAGCAGCAGCAGCCTGTACCATCTAAAACAAGTTTCTTCTTAAACCCCAATGATTGTATTGAAATGGAATAAAATATTCATTGCATTCTTAAAATTTATATAAGACCCTAATTTGTAGAAAGGGCTTCCCTGATGGTTCAGTGGTAAAGAGTCTGCCTGCCGATCCGGGAGACGCAGGTTCTATCCCTGGATCAGGAGGATCCCCTGGAGAAGGAAATGGCAACCATTCCCATATTCTTGCCTGGGAAATACCATGGACAGAGAAGCCTGTGGGCTAATCCATGGGGTCTCAAGACAGTCAGACTTGACTTAGCAACTAAAACAACAACAATTGGTACAGAGTACTATGCTGGGCACTGGTGGGTATGTGTGCTAAGTCACTTCAGTCGTGTCCGACTCTTTATGACCCCATGGACTGGTGGGTGAGGGAGAGACAAATAATAATTTTCCATGGGCCCTACTCTCAAGGAGCCTTTTGCTTTGTCATGGGGAGAAGCTGCTGCTGCTGCTAAGTCGCTTCAGTCGTGTCCAACTCTGTGCAACCCCATAGACAGCAGCCCACCAGGCTCCCCCGTCCCTGGGATTTTCTAGGCAAGAGTACTGGAGTGGGTTGCCATTGCCTTCTCCCATGGGGAGAAGACAGGTATGTAAATAATACATCCAAGGTAAAAAGGAGATCATTTCTGGTGCAGGAAAACTGCAAGGGGCTTGATGGAGAAGTGGCACGTGAGCTGCATCTTGAATAACAGGTAGGTTGTGGAGATGGGCTCCAAAATCACTGCAGATGGTGACTGCAGCCATGAAATTAAAAGACGCTTACTCCTTGGAAGGAAAGTTATGACCAACCTAGATACCATATTCAAAAGCAGAGACATTACTTTGCCAACAAAGCTTCGTCTAGTCAAGGCTATGGTTTTTCCTGTGGTCATGTATGGATGTGAGAGTTGGACTGTGAAGAAGGCTGAGTGCCAAAGAATCGATGCTTTTGAACTGTGGTGTTGGAGAAGACTCTTGAGAGTCCCTTGGACTGCAAGGAGATCCAACCAATCCATTCTGAAGGAGATCAGCCCTGGGATTTCTTTGGAAGGAATGATGCTAAAGCTGAAACTCCAGTACTTTGGCCACCTCATGCGAAGAGTTGAGTCATTGGAAAAGACTCTGATGCTGGGAGGGATTGGGGGCAGGAGGAGAAGGGGACGACAGAGGATGAGATGGCTGGATGGCATCACTGACTCGATGGACGTGAGTCTGAGTGAACTTCGGGAGTTGGTAATGGACAGGGAGGCCTGGCGTGCTGCGATTCATGGGGTCGCAAAGAGTCGGACACGACTGAGCAACTGACCTGATCTGATCTGATCTGTGGAGATGGTAAGATTTTCTAGTCAAAGGAACCATCTCCTGTAGTTGAGCAGACGTCTGATAGAGGGACCTGGAGCCTGAGAGATCACTCGTGTGCCTGTGAGATTTCTTAATAACGTATGTTCCATGAACATTTACACACACATGGCACCCCACTCCAGTACTCTTGCCTGGAAAATCCCATGGATGGAGGAGCCTGGTAGGCTGCAGTCCATGGGGTCGCGAAGAGTCAGACACGACTGAGCGACTTCACTTTCACTTTTCACCTTCCTGCATTGGAGAAGGAAATGGCAACCCACTCCAGTGTTGTTGCCTGGAGAATCCCAGGGATGGTGGAACCTGGTGGACTGCCGTCTATGGGGTCGCACAGAGTTGGACACGACTGAAGTGACTTAGCAACAAATACATATATACGGAGAAGGCAATGGCACCCCACTCCAGTATTGCCTGGAAAATCCCATGGATGGAGGAGCCTGGTGGGCTACAGTCCATGGGGTCGCTGAGAGTCAGACATGACTGAGCAACTTCACTTTCACTTTTCACTTTCATGCATTGGCGAAGGAAATGGCAACCCACTCCAGTGTCCTTGCCTGGAGAATCCCAGGGACGGGGGAGCCTGGTGGGCTGCTCTATGGGGTCGCGCAGAGTCGGACACGACTGAAGCAACTTAGCAGCAGCATACATATATACAGATAAACACATATACATATGTATATACACACATGCATATACGTAGAAACATACACATGTGACTATGAATATAAACTTTACTGTGGCTCTAAGTATTTTTTGACCAAAATGTATGAAGGCAATTGTTCTACATTTTATATATGTATATATTTGGCCAAAGACAGCAGACATGTTTTTAATTCAATTGCCATTTATTATGAAAAGCCTGGACCAGTTCATGAATTATGAATTCATCCTGTGGTGGAAAATTAAATGAGATGTTCTGTTTCAATCAAAACACTTGGGAACTTCCCAAAAGAGACAGACTTACTCACTTCCTGGTATGTATTACAGTCTTGGGGAGATAAAA
This sequence comes from Bubalus bubalis, assembly GCF_019923935.1. Taxonomy (NCBI): domain Eukaryota; kingdom Metazoa; phylum Chordata; class Mammalia; order Artiodactyla; family Bovidae; genus Bubalus; species Bubalus bubalis. The sequence goes on along the minus strand of NC_059172.1, from coordinate 61,824,368 downwards.
GTGGATCTGTATTTGTTTTTTGTGAACTCATTCTCACCCCAGAGTCTCCGACAAGCGTGTTGCAGCGATGAACATCTACGGTTGCTTGGTCTGGCTGTGCCCTGATCTTCAGTGTCCTGTCCTTCTGTGGACTGCTGGCTGTTTAATTGACTTCCCTCCTCTGTGCTGAATCATGTCCTAGAGTAGGGTGAAGAAAGGTTGGAGGGTTTGTGCTATTCATGTGGGGTAAACAGAAGAGAATTAAATAAATACAAATGTATATTTGCACTAAAGGATTTTGCTGGGTTCTAAATAGTAAGAAAATATCGACTGAAATGGCTGGTCTTTACTATTAATATTGTATTTTCCAAGGTACCTTGAATAATGAGCTATGACTTAACATTCCAAGAATAGAAAACCACAAGTGTTTGAATTCTTTCAGAAATCATAACAAAGTTGATGAGAACTTTGTTAAGAACAAGCAGAAGTTCCACGTTTCATAGCAAAATGTCTACAGTCTGTGCAGGCGTGCTGAGGCATTTCAGTCATGCCCGGCTGTGCGACCGTGGGGACTGCAGCCTGCCAGGCTCCTCCGTCCATAGGATTCTCCAGACAAGAATACTAGAGTATTGCCATGCCTTCCTCCAGGGAATCTTCCCAACCCAGGGATCAGACTGGCATCTCTTATCTCCGGCGTGGCAGGTGGGTTCTTTACCACTAGTACCATGTTGGAAGCCCCATCTACAGTTTAAAGATTTGAAACATGAACTGTAACCCAAGCCCCTCTCCTCCTTCCCCTACGCATGCTTCTCTCTCCTTGTGGCTCTTCTCCTGGGCCTAGAATGTCCTTTTTAATTGGAAAACCTCCCGATGATAGTAATACTCCTGTGAACAGCCAAATAAATAGTAAACCTAGTTGTAATGCTGAAGTTTACCCAGCGTCAGTGGCCTACATGCAGTCTCACCTGATTCTTGAAACTTTATGAGTCAGGCACTGTTTGAACCTCTAACTTAGAAATGAGGACACTGCAGCTAAAGGGTGAGAAATAATCTGCCCAAAGATACACAATTGGTAGGCATCACGGCTAGGATTTTCCCTGAGCCGTAGCTGATTTCCTGATACCTCTTTGATGAAGTAATTCCATATTCTTACAATCTCATTCATCATTTGCTCTCACATGTGCTTTATGACTTTGCCTACTTACCACTGGCCCATCACCATTAATTAATTTTTACTGTGTTTTTCTAAATTGTAAAATTAGTTATCTCTTACTAAAAAATTAGTAATATAGGAAAGGGAGATAACAAGAATAAAGAAATCACCACCCTAAATTCTAGAAAAGAAAAACCAGTGTTAATCAAAAGACTGCTTACTGTATGATTCCATTTACATGATGTTCTGGAATAAGTAATAATTATAATAAAGGAAAGAAAACAGATCTTTGATGGCCAGGGGCTGTGTGGGGAGAGGGATGGGCTGCAAAAGGACACAGAGGAGCTTTCTGAAGTGACGGGAGTATCTTACATCTGGCCTGGGCTGGAGATTATATGATTCTGTTTGTCGAAATTCATAGAACTGTATAGAATTTTACTGTACGTAAATTATCCCTCAGGAACCGTGACTGAACACTTAAGCCAGTGTTAAATCTTTGTTGTATATCCTTCGACACATTATCCTATGCATACTCATTGTAAAAATACAGTTTTAAAAATAGGTTATACTCTGTATATCTTATAATCTATTTTCTAATAAAAATATATCAAAAACATTCTTTATAATCAGTAACAGTTCATCTCTGTCATGAACAATGAGCATGATTTGTTCTGAAAGCATTAATGATTTATATTAGCTTTTGTCTGAATTTTCTTACATCAGATCTTGTTTTTGGGCTTAACTATGAGTGAAAAAGTTGGCTTAAAGCTCAACATTCAGAAAATGAAGATCATGGCATCCGGTCCCATCACTTCATGGGAAATAGATGGGGAAACAGTGGAAACAGTGTCAGACTTTATTTTTGGGGGCTCCAAAATCACTGCAGATGGTGACTGCAGCCATGAAATTAAAAGACGCTTACTCCTTGGAAGGAAAGTTATGACCAACCTAGATAGCATATTCAAAAGCAGAGACATTACTTTGCCAACAAAGGTCCATCTAGTCAAGGCTATGGTTTTTCCTGTGGTCATGTATGGATGTGAGAGTTGGACTGTGAAGAAGGCTGAGCACTGAAGAATTGATGCTTTTGAACTGTGGTGTTGGAGAAGACTCTTGAGAGTCCCTCGGACTGCAAGGAGATCCAACCAGTCCATTCTGAAGGAGATCAGCCCTGGGATTTCTTTGGAAGGAATGATGCTGAAGCTGAAACTCCAGTACTTTGGCGACCTCATGTGAAGAGTTGACTCATTGGAAAAGACTCTGATGCTGGGAGGGATTGGGGGCAGGAGGAGAAGGGGACGGCAGAGGATGAGATGGCTGGATGGCATCACTGACTTGATGGACCTGAGTCTGAGTGAACTCCGGGAGTTGGTGATGGACAGGGAGGCCTGGCGTGCTGCGATTCATGGGGTCACAAAGAGTCGGACATGACTGAGTGACTGATCTGATCTGATTCACGTTTACTACACAAAAAAGAAATCCCTTCTCTGAGAACACAAGTTACTTTGACTGAAAAATAGGGAAACTGGTAAATTGCTTAGATAACCTCTTTGGGAATATTCTGTCTGTTGTTAAACTTTTAGTTATTAGGTTGCTGAAGACTGCTTTTCAGTACATTTTCTTTGACCTTGAATTGAAGGTATAGCTAAGGCAGGGCCAACCTGTGCGAATGAGCAATATGATGAGCTATTTTTACCTTAAAACTCCATCTGGGCATAAGGCTGTTAGTCCTTCATAACCTGACTTTTTAAGAATGAACTTCTGTTTTCCATGTTTTGCCAGTAGAAATATTTACTCTGTGTGAAACTTATTTTTCAGGGGGGGATGAAATCTGTTTCTTTTAAAAGATACCATAAATATTTTCCTTCTGACCTCTAAAAGTAGATGGCTGAAAAGAAAGTCAATTGTTTCCCTCATAAATTCCAGTAGACTTATTACCTCTGTTTTGAAAATGGCATCAGCTAGATCATTTCGCAGGCTAATGACATTTTTCCTGCCAGACAGAACACTTGATTTACCATTGGCGTGAAGTCGGCGTGCCATCCTGTTTTCCATTCACGCTGCTCGCTTGAAGTATTTTGACACTTAACGTTTCCCGTAATGAAAAATAAGAAAAATTTGACAAGGCTCATTGTTTACCATTATGTAGAGAAAGATCTCTCCACAGACGTTAGGAGAGCTTCTTCATGGGTCTTTCTGGGTGTGGGCAGCCTTCTCTGTTCCCTGCAAAAGTTAACACGCTCTTTGCTTCTCTCTTAAGGACTTTTTTATTGTTAGTTTCATGAAAGCCTTTCTGCCTAGAGGAGTAGGATTAGAACTAGAAGCCATCTTCTTCATATACAGGACCTTCTAAGTTTTGGAAAGCATTTTAGGCTCATTGTATTAGCTGCTGTGTTTTTATCACACAGTCGTGTCTGACTCTTTGCGACTCCATGGACTGTAGCCCACCAGGCTCCTCTGTCCACGGGATTCTCCAGGCAAGAATCTGGAGTGGGTTGCCATTCCCTTCTCTAATCTAAAACTTCTATCTGATGCAGTGGTAGAAAGGGTCTGGCATCAGGCTTCTTTTTAGAGAAGCCCATAGATATATCTTTTTAGGTAATCAGTAAGTCCCTGCTGACCACTTGCTACAGACTGGGCAATGTAGGGAAATATACCAGCATCTCAGCTTGTACAAATTTGTGATTGTATTATTTGGATTTGTCACCTGTGTTCCTCTTTTGAATTACATGTAGTTTTTCACTTGCTCTGACCATTACCTTAAAAAAAAACCTTAAAAGAGGACCATTTTCACGTCTTGGGATGCTCTGTTTCATGATTGCTTGGCAGTCAACATCTCATCAGTAGGCTCCCAGGAATGGCCTAAACTGGACATCTGTGGACTGGAGGGTTCCACCCTCTGGATGGAACCACTTAGAAAACAGAGAGTGTCCGTTGCTGTTGTTGCTTGTTTCAGCAGCCATGGAAGAATAATTTACTCTCCAGAGTTTCATTAGCTAAATCTATACTTAAGGCTTGCTGCTTTGGTTTGATGTCAGTCTTTTTTTTTTTTTATCACGATGCAGCTGATCAGATCTCCTCTTTAATTATCTTTCTTATTAGACTAAATCAGGCTTCAAAACTGACCCTATGATCTCCATGATCTATGGATGGCAGTCTGTGAGATAAATTAGTGCCCCACATCTGTCCTTTTGAATCTCCCTGTATACCCCTGTCCACCTCACCACCTTCTCGTCTAAGCTGAGAGACTTACAAAGGGCTAACATGCATGTGTTCATGCTCAGTCACTTTAGTCATGTCCAACTCTTTGCAACCCTATGGAATGTAGCCCACCAGGCTCCTCTGTCCATGGGATTCTCCAGGCAAGAATACTGGGCTTGGTTGCCATCCGCTCCTCCAGGAGATCTTCCTGACCCAGGGATTGAACCTCCATCTCCTGCATTGCAAGTGAATTCTTTACTGCTGAGCCACCAGGGGAGCCCAGAAAGGCCTAATGATCTGCTTTTAAGTCAGCTGTGTGTTTTGATCCCCAACGTTTTAAACTGTTGCCCTTTTAGGTTTAAACCTGCCTAGAGAAGAAAGTAGAGACCTTGAATATTAAACTTCGGTTTTGCCATTTATGTGACTTAATGGTGGTCTGTGCAGAATTATTTGTTCTTAGGTGGAATCACAGCCCAGAGCTTGGAATGAAGTCTTCTTGGCACTTGTGCCAGACCAAACACAACTCACATAACCAATCTTTTCCTTGGAGTTGGAGAGACCAGTAGCGCTGTTTCAAAACATTGCAGTTCTGGATGTCAGAGTGGTTTGGCTGGGATCATTCTCCCTTCTGCTTTTAAGATGAGGTGCATGGTGGCAAGGCTAACTCCACACTGGTAACCAGGAGTCAGGAGGCAGGCAGCTGTGGAGGATGTAGCTGGTGGGGCAGGGGAGGCCACTCTAGGTCACAAGCTCCTGATATTTCAGCAGCGGGAAAAAGGTCTGTGTTGCCTTAATCTAGTCATTGTACTTATTTACATGGACCTCCAGCTCTATTCTTGTTCACTTTGGCTTCAATTTAAATTCATCCTTGCTGTGCCTGGGGACTTTTTGAGTTTCCCCTTCAGGCTCCTCATGTGGTTTTACACCAGGTGTCCTCAGGATTGTGGTGACATCCCCGCTCCCTCTGGTGGAAGCTGTGGTCCACAGGGCGCAGAACACACCTCACTTCAGCGACCGAAAAGATCCCGGCAAGGAAATGCACTCAGGTTGCTCAGAGCTTCACCCTGAAGGTTAATCAGTCAGTCCACCTGTCACCAACTGGTATTTCTTGACTGATCAAGGCTGGAGAATCAACAGAGAACCTAAGCCAAATCCCTGATTCATGGAACTTGGATTTATTGGTGCATTAAAATTTTGTCTGTCTGTCATATCAGTTCAGTTCAGTTCAGTCACTCAGTCATGTCCGACTCTTTGCCACCCCATGAACCGCAGTACGCCAGGCCTCCCTGTCCATCACCAACTCCCGGAGTCCACCCAAACCCATGTCCATTGAGTCAGTCATGCCATCCAACCATCTCATCCTCTGTCGTCCCCTTCTCCTCCTGCCCTCAATCTTTCCCAGCATCAGGGTCTTTTCCAATAAGTCAGCTCTTCGCATCAGGTGGCCAAACTATTGAGTTTCAGCTTCAACATCAGTCCTTCCGCTGAACACCCAGGACTGATCTCCTTTAGGATGGACTGGCTGGACCTCCTTGCAGTCCAAGGGACTCTCAAGAGTCTTCTCCAACACCACAGTTCAAAAGCATCAATTCTTCTGCGCTCAACTTTCTTTATAGTCCAACTCTGACATCCATACATGACCCCTGGAAAAAACCATAGCCTTGACTAGACATTCCTTTGTTGGCAAAGTAATGTCTCTGCTTTTTAATATGCTGTCTAGGCTGGTCATAACTTTCCTTCCAAGGAGTAAGCATCTTTTAATTTCATGGCTGCACTCACCATCTGCAGTGATTTTGGAGCCCCCAAAAATAAAGTCTGACATTGTTTCCACTGTTTCCCCATCTATCTGCTATGAAGTCTGCCGTATATTAACATACAAAACAGCTTAGACACTGATTCTGAGAAAATAAAGCTTTCTTACTGTTACTCCATTATTAGCGGAAAACTGAAAGTCGGATTCACTTATTTTGCCTCCATGTTCCTCGTAAAGGTTCAGAACACGCAAGCAAAGAGTTAATAGCAGGTGTGAGCTGTGTTGTGGCCCGTGTTATGTTAACAAAAGAGCTGTCATTTGTTCTAATCACTCCCTCACCCCACTGCCGAGTTGCCAGCGATGCCTTAGATGCCGTGCTGTAAGATGGTGACCAGAAAGTCAGGAGTAATGAATTCTCCATTAGCCAGCTAACAAAATGAAGTTCCAGATTGTTCTGGGAATAAGAGCCAAAGTACAGAGAAGCTGCAGTGAGGTCCCTGTTACACACGCTCTTGGGAATTCTTCTGTTTCGTGGACGCTCTGAGGAAGACTTCACTTGCATGTACTATTTGAGAAACAGTTTTTGCTTAGGACAAATAACAGTGTAGCGGTTCTGTTTTTAATTTTTTGAGGAACCTCCACACTGTTTTTTGAAGCGGCTGCACCAATTTCCACTTCTACCAACAGTGGACAAGGGTTCTTTTTTCTCCGCATACTCGCCAGTACTTATCTCTTGTCTTTTTGATGATGGCCATCTCTCATGCCTCAGACAGTTAAGAATTCATCTGCAGTGCAGGAGACTAGGGTTCAATCCCTGGATTTGGAAGATCCCCTGTAGAAGGAAGAGGCAACCCACTCCAGTATCCTTGCCTGGAGGATTCCATGGACGGGGGAGCCTGGTGGGCTGTGGTCCATGGGGTCACAGAGAGTTGGACACAACTGAGTGACTCACTTTCACGTCACTTTCATTCTGTCAGGTATGAGGTGACATCTCTTTGTGGTTTGATTTGCATTTTCCTGATTATTAGTAATGCTGAACAACTTTTTCATGTACCTGTTGGCCAGTTGTAGATCTTCTTTGGGAAAATGTCTATTCAGGCCCTTTTTCTGTTTTTTTAAATCAGGTTATTTGCTTTATTGCTATTCAGTGTATGAGTACCTTGCATAGTTTGGATATTTATCCATTATCAGATGTGTGGTTTACAAACATTTTCTCCTGTTCCATAGGTTGCCTTTGCATTTTGTTGATGGTTTTCTTTGCTGTACAGAAGCTTTTTAGTTTGTAAGCTGATACAGCTTACAAGCTCTAGTTTTAGTAACTTTGTGAGGTAATGAGTGTGTTAACTAAATTGATTGTGGTAATCATTTCACAGTGTAGATGTATATTAAATCATCACATTGTACACCTTTAAAAAATCATGTATAACCTAAATATATGCAGTTTTAATTTGTCAGTCACATCTCAGTGAAACTGGAGGGGAAATATAAAACAAATAACACTAAGCTGGTCAAACTTAAAGATTCTGCCCAGCTAGATAGTACACAGAGAAGAGGTGAAGGAAACCAAGAAGAGAGAAAACAGCTTGAGGAGATTTACCCAAACATCACCCGATAGGAGAGACACCACCATGGCCCTTCTCCATATCACTGTCTCTCCCCCTAAATTGTAGAAAAATACACAAAATCTGCCATCCAGATTTTGACCAGTTTTAAGTGTGTGAGTTTGAAAGATCAATCTCTTTTAGAGAGGAATTAGCTGCTAAGAGAATTTTTTAAGGTTTTTTTTTTTTTTTTTCTTTCTTCCTGCTCCTAAATTTCAACTGACATCTCTTATCTCAACTAGCTATGGGTCTGGAGAAAACACAAAAATCTAGGCTTAGAGAGGCAAACTGCAAATAGATGGCCTCTGTTAAAATTCATGAACATGATGAGTATCTTGGATGTGTAACTGATGTCTGAGCATCCCCTTGTCCTTCTCGGTGGTGAGAGATTTAACAGGAACTTACATCTTTTGGAGTACTTAGTCCAGCACCTTGCTCTAAGGTGCTCAAGGATCATTCGTTGCTGGAGTGTTACTTCCTTTTGGTAAATAACCTTTAGTCCATTCAGTGCCACTGCTCTGGAATTCCACTGCTTTGTGCCTGTATTACGGAGGTGGGGAAGAAAGGTGATAGATTGATAGCACCATGATTGCAGCCCTTCCTCCAAGGAGCTTCTCACAGCCCTGCAAAGCCACTGACAGGCAGAAGAGACGGTGCAGCTGATATGGGGCCTTAAACTAGAGGCCCAGCTCAGCTGGCACATATTTTCAAGTGATTCCAAAACAAAGCTTCCATCTGCATCAAGCAATCAGAATCGTTGTAGGCTTTGAGTTATTTAGATGTATTGACTCTGGGAGGGAGAGGAGAGTTTCTGGCTTGCCCTCTGGGTTCAGCCTGCCAGGAGGCTGTCAGATGTTAGTCTGCTCATTTCAAAGAGCAAGACCAATCAATAAAGATAATATTCAAGAGGGTGCCGGGGAAGCTGACCCCAGCCAAGGCTAGCAAAGAGCAGCATTTGCATCACTTCTTCTCCCAATACATTTGGAAAGTGCAGTGAAATTCATTCAGGGCCTTGCCATGTGTTTCCTGGCCTTTGGAGAAAGGTACCACTGTGTTTGGGAAAGAAGCCAAAAAGCAGATTAACATCTAGTATTATGACTGGACCCTTTTTAACAATATGAGATTTCATAGAAAAATGTTTATAAAAATATGCCTCTTTATGAATATAGAAGATGAAATTTTCTGTATTGGGTGAGTTCAAGTGGGCACTCTCTGTAAAATGAGTCCTCTGTTTTCTGCCTCAAATCTTTCTGAGAATGAGTGGAGAATACATAAATTACATGTTTCTCTTTGCAAATTGGCCTTCGATATTTCATGTGCCAAGAAAATCAGGGTAGCATTTAATATCTTTTTCCTAATGCTCCAGAAACACAATTTCGTGCATTTCACTTCATCTGCATAAGCCGTTCGGTGGCTGGGAAAGCTGGGAGCAGACTAATATGCTAGAGACAAAACCCAAGATGCGTTTAGTTCTCAGATGTAAGTTGTTCTCATTTTGACATCCTTGCCACTAGAAGGGATCTTCACACCACATTCTAGGAAACCTGAATCACAAACATGGTGTCCTGCCTTCAGGTCAGTGACACTGTTTTTGATGAGTAGAGCCTTCCTCTCCCCACTCCCCCAGTATTCTACTCAGGGACCCAAAGCACCTGTATCTTCCACCTCCCCCCAACCATCATCCCTCAGTCCCCCAAACCAGACCATCTACTTGTCATGACAAAGGTCTTATTGGCCATTTTGCTTTGGAACCAAAAGGATTGCAGACATTTGAGTGACCATCCAGAAATTGCTGTCTGTGGATTGTAGACTTCAGGGATAATGAAAAGTATTGATCTCCTTAGAAATTTTGTCTGGTTGTATTGAGGGAAAAACAAATGGCATGCAAGAGTTTAAATGGGCAAAAAAAAAAACACCTAAATCTTGGTAAATATCATGCCAGTTATAAATGTTTGAAATTTCTTAGCTTTTTAGTTAATACTCAGAACAGAATATGGATAAACTCACTTATGAAGATTCAAGTAATTGTACATTTTATCATCATAGCAAAAAAATGGCATCATCTATCATTTGAAACAGGAAAGAAGAAGAATGATGGATTGTTTTAATACAGAAAATATTATAAATATTTTTACAATACAGGACATATTTTAATACAAAAATATTGTAAATATTTTTACAGTATAGAAAATATTTTTAATACAGAAAATACTGTAAATATTGTAAATGTCTCAGGCAGTTGTTTGCTCCACATTTGCAATCTGATCCTGGACTTCTTAGGCTAAAAGTGATCAATAGCAACAGTTGTAAGAAGATATTTTTTAAGTGCATTATCATCTGTTATTTCAGTTTTGGTTTCATGAGGTTACAATGATTCTTATCGCTGTTCTCTGAATAACCCACTGCCAGTATGACTTTGACATATTTTTCCATTGAATGTTCCTTTTTCTGACGCTTCTTTGTATCCTAGTATCTAGGCGCTTGGACACTAAAAATAACATGTTAAATCTTTGTACTCTCAAAGGACATTAATCTTATTTCTTAAGCATTTGTTCTTCAGCTGTGTCTGTTTGGAGAGGTATCCTGCTTTTGTTCAGCTGTTATTTTAGCCCTGATGGATAGATGAAAAACCTAAATGAGCCCAAAGGATTCTCATGTAATTAACAATTATACCTACTAAATGTCTCAGAAAAGCCCACTGCTTTTGCTGGGGAAGCTTTTCACAGGCTTAAGGAGATGTTTTCCCCAGGCCAGATCCATTCTGTGTTTTGACAGCATCTCATTTACAGCATCATGGCTTTCAAAAGTGAGGAGGACCAGGTCTTCGAAGAGGAAGCTGGGCTCTGAGTCAAGGGTGATGGTGAGGGCTGGACTGAAAGAGGAGACCGATGGACAGACAGGCAGAGGTGGAGTCATAGTATAAAGAAAGAGTGGAAGAGTAAGTGGAGGAAGACATCTGTGTCGAGGTGGATGCGGTTAATCACAGCAGGTCCCAACAGTCAGTTAGCAATAAGTGTATGATTGACTGGAACAGATAAAAGGGAAGGGAAAGGGGTTTATGCTACTGTTTGCAAGGAGGATTATTTTTTTTTATTTCCTCTCTACTTATCACCTAAAATTCCATAGCTACACCAGCTAAAATATGTGCTGCCTATTCGTTCCAGCTTACATCTTGTATTCTTCTCATTCTTCTTATAATGTGTTCCTTGATATATTTTTTAAATAACTACTTTATCATTTCAATAAAATATTGGGGGAAGCTATTATATACATTTTATTAAATACTCATTATGTTAGGCAGCTAGCTAGAGATAAACAGCAGGAGATGGTGGAGGTGGAGACACAGGAAAAGAAGCCACCTTAAGTTCAGTTCAGTCACTCAGTCGTGTCTGACTCTTTGTGAACCCATGAATCACAGCACGCCAGGCCTCCCTGTCCATCACCAACTCCCGGAGTTCACTCAGACTCACGTCCATCGAGCCAGTGATGCCATCCAGCCATCTCATCCTCTGTCGCCCCCTTCTCCTCCTGCCCCCAATCCCTCCCAGCATCAGAGTCTTTTCCAATGAGTCAACTCTTCACATGAGGTCGCCAAAGTACTGGAGTTTCAGCTTCAGCATCATTCTCTCCAAAGAAATCCCAGGGCTGATCTCCTTCAGAATGGACTGGTTGAATCTCCTTGCAGTCCAAGGGACTCTCAAGAGTCTTCTCCAACACCACAGTTCAAAAGCGTCAATTCTTCGGCGCTCAGCTTTCTTCACAGTCCAACTCTCACATCCATACATGACTACTGGAAAAACCATAGCCTTGACTAAACAGACCTTTGTTGGCAAAGTAATGTCTCTGCTTTTGAATATGCTATCTAGGTTGGTCATAACTTTCCTTCCAAGGAGTAAGCGTCTTTTAATTTCATGGCTGCAGTCACCATCTGCAGTGATTTTGGAACCCAAAAAAATAGTCTGACACTGTTTCCACTGTTTCCCCATCTATTTCCCATGAAGTGATGGGGCCAGATGCCATGATTTTTGTTTTCTGAATGTTGGTCTTTAAGCCAACTTTTTCACTTCCCTCTTTCACCTTCATCAAGAGGCTCTTTAGTTCCTCTTCATTTTCTGCCATAAGGGTGGTGTCATCTACATGTCTGAGGTTACTGATATTTCTTCTAGCAATCTTGATTCCAGCTTGTGCTTCATCCAGTCCAGCGTCTGTCATGATGTACTCTGCATATAAGTTAAATAAGCAGGGTGACAATATACAGTGTTGACGTACTCCTTTCCCAATTTGGAACCAGTCTGTTGTTTCATGTCTGGTTGTAACTATTGCTTCTTGACCTACATACAGGTTTCTCAGGAGGCAAGTAAGGCGGTCTGGTATTCCCATCTCTTTAAGAATTTTCCAGTTTGTTGTGATCCACACAATTAAAGGCTTTGGCATAGTCAATAAAGCAGAAATAGATGATTTTCTGAAATTCTCTTGCTTTTTCTGTGATACAGTGGATGTTGGCAATTTGATCTCTGGTTACTCTGCCTTTTGTAAATCCAACTTGTACATCTGGAAGTTCTCAGTTCACATGCTGCTGAGTCCTAGCTTGAAGGATTTTGAGCATGACCTTGCTAGCGTGTGAGATGAGTGCAGTTATGCAGTAGTTTGAACATTCTTTGGCATTGCCCTTCTTTGGGATTGGAATGAAAACTGACCTTTTCCAGTCCTGTGGCCTTTGCTGAGTTTTCCAAATTTGCTGACATATTGAGTGAAACACTTTAAAGCATCATCTTTTAGGATTTGAAATATCTCAGCTGGAATTCCATCACCTCCACTAGCTTTGTTCATAGAGATGCTTCCTAAGGCCCGCTTGACTTCACATTCCAGGATGTCTGGCTCTAGGTGAGTGATCACACCATCATGGTAATCCAATGTGGTTGGATAACCAACCCCCTCGTCCCAGCCTAGTGGTCCTTTCAAGTGAATTATGGGCAAGGAACAGGTAAGTTAGGACCCAGAGCATGTACAGTAAAATCTGTCACTTCAATGACAAAACCTTATCACCTAGTCTTAACCTAACCCCTGGCCCCAAGGTCAAAACCTCTCATGTTATCACCCTCAGCTTGTATAGCAGAGTTAGTTTCTCTTCATAGAGACTAGCCCTGTCTCCCTCTGAGATTGTATCTATGCTTTCATAAATCTTGCTTTGAGCATAACCATGAAGTGTTAGTCTGCATTTCTTTACTTACTATCCCAAGGACCAAGATTGCAGGTCTGGACTTATCCATAGACCACCTCAGTTGAAACTCTCCAGCCACAATGTACTCCAGCCTGGTAACAGTTAGTGGTATCTAAAGAGATGATGTCGGAGAGGGCAGTGGCACCCCACTCCAGTACTCTTGCCTGTAAAGTCCCATGGACAGAGGAACCTGGTAGGCTGCAGTCTATGGGGTTGCGAAGAGTTGGACACGACTGAGCGACTTCACATTCACTTTTCACTTTCATGCATTGGAGAAGGAAATGGCAACCCACTCCAGTGTTCTTGCCTGGAGAATCCCAGGGACGGGGGAGCCTGGTGGGCTGCTGTCTATGGGGTCGCACAGAGTCGGACACGACTAAAGCGACTTAGCAGCAGGAGCAGCAGCAAAGAGATGATGTAGAAAAAAATAAAGCAAAACCAAACATGTATAGGCTGGAAGCTTTGAATCCTAATTTTTAGAACCTAGATGGATCTGTCATTTTCCAGGTTGTACGCCTTCAGAACTATTTGAGATCACAAAGGTGCCTACTGTCTTGCCTTTGTTTAGGTGCGATTCATTTGGGGGTAGATTCAGCATGCCTGTGTGTTTTGTGGATGTAGCTAGTGATTTGGTCTTGAATATGTGTTGGGAAGTATTCTGGCCTGGAGTCAGTCAGTCAGGAGTTCAGATTCTCCTAGAGTGATACGTAAAGAGAAATACCACAGAAATTAGGTCATGCCGCCCCACTTCTTAAAGGCTTTCAGCAACTTCCTTAATCACATCCAGCTTCTTCAGAAGCCTCCTGTGGGCTCTGGTCCTGCTCTCTGAGTCTTCTCCTGTGTCACTTTATCCCCTTTGGCTGAGCCCCAGTCGCTCACACATTCTTTCCAAGTTCCTAGAAAACGCAGGCTCCTTCCTGCCTCAGGCCTTCTGTGTCTGGTGTTTCCTTCCCTGAATGCTCTTCTCCACCTCCTTGCACAGCCGACTCCCTTAAAACCCCGCTCCTTTTAAAGGCCTTCTCTGAACACCCATCTCAGGCAGGCCTCCTGCCTATTCGCCAAAGCATGCAAGTGATTCTCTTTGTAACACGTATCAACACCTCTGAATGTTTTACATGTTTAGGCTTTACTGTCTCCTCTTTTGGAATATAAGCCAGTTATGTTGTTGAACAATGAACCCCCAGTTCCTGGCCCTTATTCCTGGCTTATGTAGGTGCTCAATAAAAGCTCTGGGTAAAGGAAAACGAGTTCTGAACTAAAGCACTAAACTTGTGAGTCTGTAGAAGTGAAAGGAATCTGCAAATAAGAAAACCCAGAGACTTGCCATTGAAGTTTAGTGCTTATCTGAAGCATGTAGAATGAAAAGAAGGGCTTCCCAGGTGGTGGTAGTGGTAAAGAACCTACCTGCCAGTTCAGGCAGGTGACGAACTGGCAGGAGATGTAAGAGACTCTGGTTCTATTCCTGGGTCAAGAAGATCCCCTGGAGGAGAGCATGGCATCCCACTCCACTATTCTTGCCTGGAGACTCCCATGAACAGAAGAGCTTCGTGGGCTACAGTCCATGGGTTCGCAGAGAGTCTGACATGACTCTTTGAGACATGACTGAAGTGACTTAGCATGCATGCATGCAAAATGAAAAGGAACTATTGAAAAACAGAAAGGCAATAAAAGGGGAAAAAAGAGAAAAAAGACTTTCATATTTAAAACAAGTCAAGAATAGCAGTTAAATTATCAAAATCTCATTATAACAGAACAGAAACAAAAATCAATGTATTTTAGTGCCTTTAAAGATGTGTGTGTGTGTATATAGATAGATAGATAGATAGATATAGGGGACATATATATATGTCCCTTCTCTCTTGAACCTCCCTCCCACCTTTAGGGCTGATTCATGTTGATATATGGCAGAAACCAACCCAATATTGTGAAACAGTTATCCTCTAATTAAAAATAAATAAATCTTTAAAAATTAAAAATACATATATATTTAGAAAGAAATATAAAATGTTTAAATCACCCTAAAGTTGAGAGAAGAATGTGAAAACATTGGACAGATGCTAAAACATCACTTCTTGGGCAGTTTTAAGAGGAGGAAAATAGGAAGAGTTGGAAGGTAAGTAGGGGAAGAGGAAAAACAAAGGATGGAGAGAAGTACTCTGAAGACTCGGGTCACTTGAGGCTTGGAGAGCACTTTGCTTTCCCCATCCTGTGAAATACCCCTTAGATGAGTAACAGGGTTCAGGGCTCTGGGCCTGTCCCTCTGGAGGAAATCTGCTCTCAGAGCTGCGGAGCTTCTGTCCAGAGCGATAGCCAAGGGTAGCTGTGAACCAGGTGAAGCCAAGCCAGCAGTCAGACTCAGCCAAGACGACAGACATTCCAACAGTGTTTCCCTAAGCCATGGGTGCTCATGATCCGCACACACATGCACACTGAAATGAAAAATGGCACCACTCACAGTGAGCGGTCTTGTTCTTGTTCGAATGTCTGGTAGCAGTGCCCCAGACCCAGAGACTGATCTGGGGGCCATGATGACAGAGTTTGGGTGTGGGTGAAATTTGCTTTGTTAAGCCTAATACAGGTTCTAACCTTGGTGGAGGAAGTGATATTTAATGTCACATAAAACCAAAATGAATTGTTCTCTAGGGAGTCATCTGGCTGGCATTTCTTTCCTATTTTTCTTCCCTCCTAGGCCAGCCCAATTCTATTAAAAATTCTGTTCTCTAAATGTCAATGGGTTCAGCCTGCCTCCTCTGTGTGGCACACATTGAAATTTTCCTATAAAATACTATTTTAATGTATTAGAGATAAACAGAATTTTATTAATGTCAGACCCATAGATCTCCCTACAACCCAGTACCCTGTCTGGAGTTACATTTACCAGCATGGGTTCAGTAGTATTATTCTCAATTTATGATGACAAAATGCTTAGTGGGAACAGGAAAAAGGAAAATAGCTTTGCTGCTTGAGCTAAATTGCTGGAGGACCAAGATTTGCATTTAATACTCTGGCTGTTGGGTTTAATTAGGCCAATCGTTTCCTAAAAGAATTAAGGCTAGAGTTTTCCCTTGGCTGTTTAAAAAAAAAAAAAAATTAGCCAGTCTTGGCTGTGCCAGGCTGGAAATTTTACCAGATTATTAAGAAGGGGCATTTTGCAGAAATGGCACTAGAAGGATTTGAGCTGTTCTGGCACTTTGGCTTCTCTGATGAAGAATTTGTGATGTTAATCCTCTGTTTGCTCTGAGGAGCTTCCAGGGCCATTTGCACCCTGTGGGCTGACATTATCCATGGGCAGTGCTAAGAGTGAACTCATTTTGCAAGTTGGAAGGTGTCAGGGTAGACATGTCCTTATCTTTTTTAGTACCCACGTTGCCGAATGCAATTTCACATGCCTGATGCACAATGAGGCCGAGCAAACCGAAGCGTCAGAGTTTGGAGCAGAGAAAGATTTATTGCAAGGCCAGGCAAAGAGATGGATGTCTTGTGGCCCCCAGGCTCTGAACTCCTTCACCATTTCAGCAAAGCACTTTTAAAGGCAAGGTGATGGAGGGGCGTGGTTAGTTGTTGCAAACTTCTTGGTATTGGAATCCTTTATTCTTGCAGCTAACCTCTTAGGTCAGGTCATGATGTTACTGTAAACCTCCAACAAGACAAATGTTATTCTCTGTTCTTCAACTTTTTATCTCTATGTGAATGGAAGATATTATACCCTTAAAGGTCAGAGCCCCGAAAATAAACATACTCAGTTGCTTCAGTCATGTCTGTCTCTGTGAGACCTTCTGAACTGTAGCCCACCAGGCTCCTTTGTCCATGGGATTCTTGAGGCAGGAATACTGGATTGGGTTGCCATGCCCTCCTCCAGGAGATTTTCCCGATCCTGGGATCTAACTGACGTCTCCTACATCTCCTGCATTGCAGGCAAATTCTTTATTATTTATTTATTTTTATTTTAATTAGAGGCTAATTACTTTACAATATTGTAGTGGTTTTGCCATACATTCACATGAATCAGCCATGGGTGTACATATGTTCCCCATCCTGACCCTCCTTCCCACCTCCCTCCACATCCTATCTCTCAGGGTCATCCCAGTGCACCAGCCCTGAGCACCCTGCCTCATGCATCAAACCTGGACTGGAGATCTCTTTCACATATGATAATATACATGTTTCAGTGCTATTGTCTCAAATCATCCCACCCTCGCCTTCTCCCACAGAGTCCAACAGTCTATTTTTTACATCTATGTCTCTTTTGCTGTCTCGCATATAGGGTCATCGTTATCATCTTTCTAAATTCCATACATATGCGTTAGTATACTGTATTGGTGTTTTTCTTTCTGGCTTACTTCGCTCTGTATAGTAGTCTCTAGTTTCATCCACCTCATTAGAACTGATTCAAATGTATTCTTTTTAATGGCTGAGTAATGCTCCATTGTGTACATGTACCACAGCTTTCTTATCCGTTCATCTGCCGATGGACAGCTAGGTTGGTTCCATGTCCTGGCTATTATAAACAGTGCTGCGATGAACAGTGGGGTACTCGTGTCTCTTTCAATTCTGGTTTCCTCAGTGTGTATGCCCAGCAGTGGGATTGCTGGGTCATATGGCAATTCTATTTCCAGTTTTTTAAGGAATCACCACACTGTTCTCCATAGTGGCTGTACTAGTTTGCATTCCCACCAACAGTGTAAGAGGGTTCCCTTTTCTCCACACCCTCTTCAGCATTTATTGCTTGTAGACTTTTTGATAGCAGCCATTCTGACTGGCATGAGATGGTACCTCATTGTGGTTTTGATTTGCATTTCTCTGATAATGAGTGACGTTGAGCATCTTTTCATGTGTTTGTTAGCCATCTGTATGTCTTCTTTGGAGAAAGAAGATTTTTGATTGGGTCGCTTATTTTTCTGGAATTGAGCTGCAGGAGCTGCTTGTATATTTTTGAGATTAATTCTTTGTCCGTTGCTTCATTTGCTATTATTTTCTCCCATTCTGAAGGCTGTCTTTTCACCTTGCTTATAGTTTCTTTCGTTGTGCAAAATTCTTTAAACTGCTGAGCCCTTGTGGAAGCCTCTGATATAGGCTATCCTGTATATTTCAGGCTACAGGCAACATCCTTTTACAAAAGGTGCAGGGTCTGCCTGACTGAGCACAGACAACAGAGCAGATCCAATGTGGAGTTGGGAGTCTTCTTCCTTTAGCATTAGTCAGGGTAATAATCTGGCATTAAAGGAAACGATCACCCAGGCTCATTAGGACACCAGGCCTCCTGTGACATCACTGTAGTCCTGCTTTGTACCAACTCACTTCTTAGACCAGTTTTATTATCCTGATAAGACAGGGCTTGATACAGACACAGCTGTGCCTTGGGTGCAATCTGCCAAGGGAGTAAACACCAATCTTAGAAGTAACAGAGAAATGCAGAGGACACAAGTTCAACCCCTGATCTGGAAAGGCCCACACGCTGCAGAGCAGCTAAGCCTGAAACCCACATCTGCTGAAGCCCACGTGCTACAGGAGAGTCACTGCCGCACAGCAATGAAGACCTGCTGCATCCAAAAATTAATTCATTAACTTTAAAAATAGAAAAAGAGACATTCCAGCCCAGAAAGGGGCTTTCGATGAGAAAGCAGCAAGCCATTTCAGGAGCAGAATTCACTGCAGGGTTCAGAACCATCATGCTGGAAACCCCAGAGATTCTGTGTCTCCATTGGGCTTCATGAGTCTTACACCTGCCAGACCTCTCAGAGGTGACCCTCAGAATCCTTCTCTGGGTAGGCGGAATCAAACTGACAACTGAGAAGGGAGAGAGATGAAAAGAAGAGGAAGGTAAAGAGGAAACGTTGGGTGCTTTGTCAAAGAATTTTGAGCTGTACATAATGTGGACCTATTTACTGTATAAATAATGACTTACCCTCTGAGAGAAAATATTTAGAAAACACGGTCATGCTTGTCTTGGTATAACTGAAAGCAGGTCTTAAATTCTTACCTGGTCATTCTAGTCTATTTCACTTGATCCTGAGTGCCCTTAAACATCTCTCTATATTCATGTCTTGCCGGGTATCCCCAGCTTGCCTTCCAATCCCGTCTCCCAGGAGAGTCTTCACGGAGGAAATGGGAACAAATATCCATCATCTATACAGCTGCCATGACAGCTTGTAAAACCTCACCATGGTCCCTGAGAACGCTAAAGAAATTTAATTTCTCTACCCACATACATAGTCTTATTAGTCACTTCACCCTTCAGCCCTCCTTTCTTCCGCTTAGGTGGTGGCTGTTCAATCTCTGAGCGCTTTTGCAGAAGGCAGTGTTTCCCCTGAAAGCAAAACTTTCAGAAAGAAATTGCTAAATCTTTGAAAGCTGTAGAACCTGGTTTATTGGCTGGCCTAAACTTGGTACTGGAGAAGGCAATGGCACCCCACTCCAGTACTCTTGCCTGGAGAATCCCGTGGATGGAGGAGCCTGGTGGGCTGCAGTCCATGGGATCGCTAAGAGTTGGACACGACTGGGCAACTTCACTTTCACTTTTGACTTTCATGCATTGGAGAAGGAAATGGCAACCCACTCCAGTGTTCTTGCCTGAAGAATCTCAGGGACAGAGGAGCCTGGTGGGCTGCCATCTATAGGGTTGCACAGAGTCGGACACGACTGAAGCAACTTGGCAGCAGCAAACTTGGTAAGGATTCAGTAGTTTTCTTTTTCTCCACTCACTGCTGTTAACCGTGCTGTGTTCAATCTCCTTTCCCCCACCGGTAACAAGAAGGGCAGGGGTCTTGTCCGTCGTGTCCATCAGCGCCACGGCCACCCACGTACCTACAGTAGCACCTGGCACATAGTAGAACCTCAGGAGAGATTTATTAAGCTCGACGTCTTTGGTAGAACCCCAGTTGTTTCCATTAATTAGAAGAAAATTCAGAATTGGCTGCTTTAAAGCGCCAGTCCTATGGGCCTTTGTAAATCTCATCTTTTCCTCTTTCCTCCAGAATTTGCTGTCTTTGGGTTTATGAAAGTGGGGGAGTGATGGGGCTTCTCTCTCCATCTGCTTCCCCTCCCTACACCTTGGGACACTCTCACCCCTCCCCTTGTCTCATCCTCTGTGTCTTCCCTCGTGTTAGGAAGGAAGAGGGTAGAAGAGACATGCCCCTCACACCCCTGGTTGTGACTGCAGGCCTCTCTCTGAAGGTATGACGGTGGGTGTCTGCCAGGTCCAAATATTGGCCTTCCTCTGGTAGCCAAGAGAGCATTCTTCAGGGCCTCTTTTGGAGACTCTCCCTTGCATTCCTAGAGAGGGTTCCCAGGTGGGAGACATCTGGTTTCAGCTCTCTTCCATCCAGTCACCTAACGATACACCCCACAGCCTTTCCTGTGAAGTCCCTTAATTTGCAGGCTGCCCTCTTGGACAGGGTCCTGACCGGGGTACTTGACCCACGGAAAGCTCACACATCCTTGCTCCCCAGGTGACCACTGCCCCTGCTGGCCCTGCCATTCCATTCTCCCATTCTCTTTTCACCTGCTCAGGTGAGCTCAGGGCAGATGAGCAGGTCTGATGACCCAGCAGTCATCCAACTGGGGGCCAAGGTGCCAGGTACCCTTTTGCACAGACCCCCTCCAAAGTGATTCTGCTGCGTGATCTCTCCTGTCTTTGAAAGAAAGACAAGTTCATGGTCCCAAGGAGAGGGAGAGGAGAGCCATAGCTTCTGTCACAGATCAGGCAGAAAGAAGACCCAGGGCCAGTGACTCCCCTTGCTCACATTCCTGCGTCTTCTCTAGACTGGGGAGCGGGGGAGAGGACGGGGCAAGTGGGGAATGAGGACAGCTGTGCAGGACGAGCGGGAGGCGTCTCTTCCCAGCCTCGTGTACCGGTTAGAATGGAGGGCACTGGGCCGTCTCCCATGTTGGTTTTGCTCCTTGGTCACGGGGCAGCGGCACAGGTCTCACTCAGCATCCCGCCGCCCCGTGAAATCTGCACCCTCCACCTCTCACGTGGGTCCTCTGCCCGTCAGGGGTGAAGTCTCTGTGCTGTATAGCAGCTGTTGTGTGCTCCTCAGATTGCAAACTGTCGAGTCACAAGATATTGCAAAACTTCTTTATACGTCTTTTTAGTCTTATTGTTCTCTTAAATGTCATTGCCTATGAGAAACAGTCGTTTATTTCATTCTTTAGTGTAGCTTCTCATGATAATTTATTTTTGAAGAACTTGCCGTGGATGGCAACTTACCTGAAGATGCCAGAATGAAGAGGTATATGGTACTTGAATTTTTTTTTTTAATCCCCATTATTTCTGTATGTGTTCATCTGGCTTTCACTACTGCATTAAAATTGGTATGAAACACGTTTACCAACAGCTGGATTACTTGAGGTCTGGCAAAAGAGCATGAATCAACACTGCCGTTAAATTCCTGAGCAGTGCTTTGAATGTAGATTCGATGTGTGTCAAGAAAGTATGCGTGGATTGCCTGAGGCCTTCCGTCATTAAAGGCCTGGACGCCTAGCATTAGTCATCACACTCCTGGTGCCTCGAAAAGAATTGAGACAGGTTTTAGATGAGCATATGTAGTGTTTGTCATTTCTATTAGCGCTCTAATTAAATCAGCCTTCTAATCAGACAACTTATAAAATCTTAAGTAATATAATTAGAGCAAAATAGACCGCAGCCATCAGCTGTCTGAAGCACTTAGTTGGGTAGTAACTTTGCGGTCATGTTTTGCAGAATGAGTGACTTTGATAAGGGCACCATTCGGCGTTAGAATGAGGAGCTTAGTAAAGCAGGCTTTCTCTAGGTCCTCTAAAGATTCCAGGCAGGGTTTCTTTCCGCTGTTATATCTCTTAGCTAACAGATCACATTTCATCTGTCGTGATGACTGTAACATCTTAGAAATTCTAACCCTGTCGCCACTCCAAGCTGAAAAATGACAGCCTATTTCCATTCATGAAAAAGTGGGAAATTATTGAAAACGAAGAGAAATCTCATTTGTCTTTATTAATGGAAGGGATTCAATTGGATTAACTTTCCTTTTTCCTTACTTCTTAATTATGTAGACGTTGCAGGAGACTTCCACTTGGGGGTGATGATGGCGGTTCTTGGCCCCATGATAGGTTGGAGGAGGAAGAACTGAGCGGTCTCCCTGGCAGCAGCGGCCTGCTCCACTTTGGTCTAGAAACTGCCGTTTAGTCAGGCAGAGGTAGACGACCTACTGGACAGATTGAAAGACTCCAGGTCACCAGGTTGGGCATGAAGGCAGAGCTTCCAATGGTCCAACTCCCCGCCTTCAAAATTAAAATATACGTTGAGATCGTCTGTGAAACCCCTGGAGCTGCTTTTGTATTATCCACTGCCGAGTCTGGTCCTCGATCTGAGTCATTCCTTCCCTAAACTGCTGTTAACAATGCAAGTAGTAATGATTCTAAGTAGCTTCCATTTATCCAGTGCCTGCAATGTGGCAGGTCCTGTGCTGTGCATTTTGCCAATATTAGCTATAAGCCCTACACCACTGTTCTAAGAGACGGTTCAGTGGACGTATGCACGGTTCACTCAAGGTTAGACAGCTCATCTAAGTGGTGAAGCCAGAATTTGAACCCAGATATGTCATGACTCCAAAGCAGAGTTTTCTGTGCTGCCTCCATCCCAGGGTGGAACTGAAGGTGGGGTGAGCGTTGCCTCACGTGGTCATGAGATTAATTCAGATGTGTTTATAGCCACATTCTCCTTATGCTTATCACCCTCCTCTTTCATTGCTTAGTCTTTAAGTAACACAAAAAGATCTATTATACCATTACAGTTCATTTTTCTCATAATTGCATTCTCAGCAGATGCCATTGACAAATTATCGAGCTTCTCCTGTCTCCCTGACATTCTTATGTAGTTTTGAAATGTGTTTTAGATTAAAATTTCTCTCATAAAAGGCAGCACTGTTACTTTTTCAATAAGAATCTGCTCAACCACCCAACCACCCTCCACCGCCCCGGAAAACACAGTGAAGATTCACTCACAACACAGAGAATAAGCAGGTTCATGGAGGGAAACGCCATCTACCTTGCAGGGTGCACTTAGGCAGACCTGCTCCCCAATGCACAGGTCCCAGGACACTCACCCTAGTTACTCACAAGGGCGCCTTCGTCCAGAGCAACCAGACAGATCTAGGTACAAGGAATGAGGCCAGACTTAAACCTCTTCTGGAAGAGAAGTCTTCCTCCTGTGGGCTGTCTGGGCCTCCCTGCTGTCTCCCCCTGTGAGACCCTGTGCCAACTGGGTGCTTGCTAAACATGTTTTTACCACTGTTGAACTCAAGGGAGGTGGTGATTTTTGCAGGTTGTGTGAACTCCAGATTGTCTCTATTCCATTACCTCTGATATGTTAGGCAGAACTGTGTTCTCCAAGCCTGAAGCCCCTCATGAACGCACATGAGTGCTTGTATATACACATTCCAAGGCTCCACCCCAGAATCTCCAGGTATGGGGTTGAGGAATCATTTTTACAAAAGCTCCTCGGGCAATTCCGTGTGTGTGCTCAGTCGCTTCAGTCGTGTCTGACTCTGCGACCCCATGGATTGTAGCCCGCCGGTCTTCTCTCTCCATGGGATTCTCCAAGCAAGAATACTGGAGTGGCTTGCCATGCCCTCCTCCAGGGGATCTTCCCAACCCAGAGGTCGAACCCATGTCTACTGCATCTCTTGCACTTCAGTCAGATTCTTTACCACTGAACCTCCAGGGATGCCCAATTCTGTTACTAAGTAAGTACAGTTCTGCCGCCTCAGAACAGTAAATGGAATTTGCAGTAAACGAGGACTTGCCGGGTTGTAGCAGAACCCCTGTGTCCACTTGTTTGCCAGAAGGGAGCTGTGAGGTGCGTGCGTGGAGAAGCGCCCCATCTCATTCCCTCCAAGAGCCACTTAGACTGAAGCTGCATAGTTCCTGGTCTAATTGCTGCTGTGAAAGAAGGGACTGTAGACTATAATGGAAGAATAAAGGCACGTCTTTTTCGTCAGAAATTGTCTTTTAGGGATAGCGTTTTAAAATTTCTGTTGCTTTCAGCAAAATTGGTTGTAGTTGAGTAGTGATGGGAAGATAGAAATAAAAAAATACTAACATTAAGAGCTGCAAGGCATTGAATGCAGTAATTGAATCTCCACCCAAAGGAAAAGTAATTATAATAGACAAAAGTACATGGTTGGTGCCACTGGGCAAAACTAAGCCAGTGATCGGAAGCAGCATTCTTCATATTGTAAAGAGAAAGATACAGGTAGGTAGGTCCCAGTTTAAAGACGGGTTGCATTTCAACAAGCCATTGTTGATTCTTTAGGACTTTATTGTTGTTTAGTAATTAAGCGGTGTCAGACTCTTTGTAGCCCCATGATCTGCAGCACACTTCAGAGCATGCTAGGGTGCCCTGTCTTCCACTGTCTCCTAGAATTCACTCAGATTCATGTCCTTTGAGTCAATGATGCTATCTAACCATTTCATCCTCTGCTGCTCCCGTCTCCTTTTGGTGTCAACATCTTTAACCTTAGATACCAGGTCACATCAGAGCTTCCCAGGTGGTACCTGTGGTAAAGAACCCTCCCACCAAAGTAGGTAGATGTAAGAGACTCGGGTTCGATCCCTGAGTTGGAAAGATCCCCTGGAGGATGGCATGGAAAACCACTCCAGTATTCTTGCCTGGAGAATCCCATGGACAGAGCAGCCTGGCGAGCTACAATGCATAGCGTTGTATGGAGTCGGACACAATGGAAGCAACTTAGCGCACGCGCGCGCGCACACACACACACACACACACACACACACACACACACACTAGGCCATTGCACCCTTGCAGGGGGCTCCTGTATCACAGCGGACTGGGCAGAGGTAGTTGGCTGGGGTGAGGGTACTGAGCACATCGGGCATGGCTAAGCCAGCACTTCTCCTGGGTGCCACCTATGGCGTGTCCACTCACTTCCTGGCACTGAGATGTGGGCCCTGTCACTGTCCTGTGCATTTCTTTGGCTGGCGTCTCCTCCAGTACTTAAACCACACGCCATTCACCCCCGAGTTTTGGCAGCCACTGTTCCCTTCCAATAGAATCTGAGTCCCACGGCATTGCCCATTTTTTTCTGTAATTGTTCTTTGCCCAGGTTCTGCGTGCAGGGACAGAGCAGGCGTAACAGAAAGGTATCGACCCAACAGACTGAAATTTGTATCCCAGGTCTGCTATTTACTAGCTCTGTGAGCTGGGGCAAGCGACTTCAGATCTCGCCTCTATCTGCTCTTCCATGAAATGGGAATGAAAGCGCCCCGTGAGTTATCCACCAGTGAGACAAGGCTTCTGATAGTCTCTTCTGATTCTTCTTTGGAGCTTTGGCTCCAAGAGCCAGCAATAACAATCCTTTCCCACAGAGAAGGAATTGTGTAAAAAGGGAAGTCACAGTGCAGGGTGGTAGACCTGGATGGATGGAAATAGACACAAAGACTTACTTTTGTCACCTTCGCCCCAGTGCCCTTTAACCTCTGCCCTCTGCAGAGGGCCTATCCCACTCCTTTTGGACGTCTTTATTCTTAGAGATTATTTGTTCATATCTCTGCAGCCTGGCCTTCAGCAGAAAATTGGCTTTATCGCCCAAGTTTTGTTAGAACTTCCCATTATCAGGGTCGGCACGAGACTCCAAAGAGAAAGGTGGAAAGAGGTCAAAGTAGCTGCCACGTGTGTGTGATATGGTGAGAGGTTCAGGGTTTATATTTGGGGGCAGCATGTATCACTGACGTTCTGCAGCCAGCAGTTGGAGAGTTAATAAAGTCAGTGCTTTCTCTGTGTGGGTATGTCTCTGTGTGCATGTGTATGTCTGTGTGTGGACGTGCACGCTCGCACACACTCTGCAACGCACACACACAATTTATTAAAAATCAAACCCCGGGGAGATTATGTACAGCATTAAGGAGGGCAGAATTATTAAACCAATCCTCTGTCTGGGAGCCACATGGTTCAAGCCTTTTGTCTTTTCATTAGACTGAATCTCTTAGGGGGATCCCTGCCGCCCAATGACAGCCTTCCCCTCTCAGTTCTGTGGGATATAGGCCCTCTCGTTTTCCAAAGAGGACTCTCTGTGTCTGACAGATGAAGATACTTTCAATAAAAAATCTATTCTTAGCTTGGTCACGTAGGGCCAAGTTTTGCTTCTGAAAATTAAACTGTTGTCCTGGCAGATGGGTTCCTGTGTCATTTTTTTCATGTACTTGAAACCAGCTCTGTACATCTCTGCTGGCTTGGTCTTCGCTCTAATGAGATTCTTTTTTGGTTTGTTTCCTGGGCACGCTGCAGACAAGGATCTGTATTTCTTTTGCCAGCTACAGTGACCAAGACGGATGAGCATCAATCATTTGTCCTCCGAAATGCCCGCTTGGTCACAGCTGTGAGACGAACAGACGAACAAGGCCAAGTCCTGATCCTTTCATCTAGTGATAAATATAGCGTATTCTGGAGGAAGTCCTGAGAGCCAGTTTTTCCCCCACCCATGCCGTAAGAGCACAGAATGTAAAATAAATACCTGGCCTGGAGATTGCTAGGAGAGAAGCAGGAATTTGAGTTTCAAGCTTCCTTGTGAGGCGGTACAATATTGTGGGCGTCCTGAATAAAGAAGATGTGTTCAGTGGTAGCACGGTCTTCTGCCTCCGAGGTTCTTTTCAGCCTCTTGCTAACTGAGTAAATAGGCCAGTGATTTAGCATGTGGCTCTTGTAGCTTCAGGTTCTGTCATCTTATTCTGTGCATTTTATATAGGGCATTCATTCTGCTTATTAAATATTACTGCCATAGTTTTAAGGGCATTGATAGCTCTAATGGCCCTCTGGACACAGAGTGACCGAGGATCACCTTCCTGTTACACCATTCCTAATTTAAATAAGCAGATAGCCATGTGAAACACAAGCTTAACCCACGGCATCTTCTGAGTTCCCAGCATCTTGGGGCTTATTAATTTATTTGATTGTGCTGGGTCTTAGTTGCTGCATGCAGGATTTTTAGTTGTGGCGTGCAAATTCTTAGTTGCAGCCTGTGGGATCTAGTTCCCTGACTAGGAATCGAACCCAGGCCCTCTGCATTGGGAGCACTGAGTCTTAGCCACTGCACCACCGAGGAAGTCTCCCAGCATTTTGGGTTTGACACTGAGACCCTTGTTGATTTGGAGCCAGGCTCTGTGTTTTCATTGGTGAGCAGGCTGGGAGACTCTAGTTACTGTGCTTAAGAGAGTCTGAAGAAGCTGAGATGTTTTGTGTGGGGCTAATGGATATTTTAAAGAACAAGGTGATTGTTTGCTATTCATTTCTGTACTTAGAAACTTGGAGTCGTTTTCATTCATTTGACAAATATTACGCATCCACTCTGTGCCTAGCATTGTGTGAGGCAGTGGGGTACAATAGTGAACAAAGAGAAAATCTCTGCCTTTATCAAGCTTGGTAAACACGTTAGAATCAATGAAAAGTAATTTATTCAATTCAAAGTGATATATGTTATGGGGAAATCACACAGACCTGCTGAAATTGGGAGTTCTAGGGAATAATGATATTAGCAAATGAATATGTTTGAAAAGCATAGTAATAATAGGCATAAGCATAATAATAGGCTGAATTCTGCCCCGTGATGAGGCTGTATATCTTTGTGACATCATTTGTACTATTGCCTTGTTATGCTAGATAACCTCTCATGCGTATGTCCTGCTTCTGTGGGTACTTTGATCTGTAGTACAGAGACTATAAATCATGAGTCCTGGCTTCCTCTACAGCCCCAATTCCAGCATCATACACATTACAGATGTTCCAGACATGTGTATTAAGTGAATGGATATGTCTCCAGCAGTAAGAGACAAACATGACCATGGGTGTGACTGCTTCAGGCTATACGGGGTGTTTTACGAGGTGTGTGTTTCCTAAGGTGGAGGGAGGTATCGCCGTGTTCCTTTGCTGAGCAATTCCTGGTTAATTGTCTCCTCACAGAGCAGCATGGATTATGAGGAAATCTGCTAAAGACCTTTTCTTTGTTTTCTCCTCTGAAAATTTTGCTTTCCTTAGTATAAAGGTCACAGGAGGGATGCTCAGTAAAGGCTTGACCCCAAACCAACTGGGAGCAGCTGTCTCCCTGTTCATATTTAGCTCTGAAGACATCAGACCTTGTGGTCTGATCCAAGACATTCCAGTTACTAGCAGGAAGTTGTTTTTTATGGACCTTCTAAATTAATTGTAAGCCTAGCTGCCTTTTCCATGGTAGGTAGGCTAAGCCAGACCACCTGATGATGTCTTGGGGGTGAGCCCCGTCAGTCCGTCGTCCTTCTTCCCATGCTTTCAACCCTTCTGAGCTGCACGTGGGGTCCACAAAGCCACCTGCTCCTCCCTGTCATGGGCAGTCAGCTGTGCCCATCACTGGGCTTCAAGGGCATTACCCAGAGGTGCATTGATTGAGGAAGAGCACACGCTCAGATTGACTCAAGGGAAAAGGAGGGCTTTGCTGGAAGCAGGCAGCGGCATCTGAGAGAAGCTAAGATCTGGTGTTTAGTCCCTCACCAGGGATGAGAACAGGTGACATAGTTCCCCAGACCTCAGTGGCTCATGCAGCAGAAATTTCTCATGCTCGTAAAGGGGAAGGCTGTGCTCCACAGAGTCGTTCAGGGCCCCAGGGTGGTAGAGCTCCGCTGTCCTTACCCGGGACATCACCATCCAGCCTGCAGCCCGGGGAAGGCAGAGGGGAGGCTGTTTTGTGGGTCAGTCTTGGAGGTGGCGTATGTCACTGTGTCCGTTGGCCTGGACGAAGGCGCACGGCCCCGGCTTACTTCAAGGGAGGCCGGGGATGTGGTTCAGCTGTGTGCCCAGGAGGAAAGGGAAGTGGGTTTGGAGGACAGTCAGTCATCCCTGCCCCATCCAGGAGCTCCAGACCCCTCCCAATCCAGGTTAACTATGTCCTTTGACCTGATTGAAAGCTGTGTGTCCTTCTGTGCTGGATAGGATGAAAGAGGGATGTGTCGTGCTTTTTGTGAGAGACCATTTCAACTCGCTGCCACGTGGATGCTGTTTCAACTTGCTGGACCAGCAATTGGGCTGGTATTCAGCCAGGCCCACCATTCCCGCCCCACCCCCACCCCCGCCCTCTGCCAGGGCTAAAAAAGTCAGCTGAGTTGTAAGCATATTCTGTGCAAGGCTCACCTCATGCAGCTAACAATAGGCCTTGAAATAATGTCTGTAAGCTGTGTAAGAAAAGACAGTGTTCCCAGGAGACTCTGACCTAAATTTTGAGCCGGGCTGTGAGAATTTGCCTTTTATAACAAGAAAAGACAGGTCCCCCCGCATCGCATCTGTTTAGTCTATCTCAGCTCCAGGGATTGCGCGTCCCTTCGGGCCCAAGGGGAGGGCCCTCCTTTCTCTGCTTCATGGTTTCTGTAGTGTGGTTTCTTCGGGACGTCGGTATCAACACAACTTCCTTCTCCTAAGTTTGGCCACACGGCTTTGACATGGGTGCACATGTGTTTGGGATCCAGCATATTAGGAAGACAGAGAGAGAGAGAGAGAATGTGTTTGTGTGTGTGTGTGTGTGTGTGTGTGTGTGTGTGTGTGTCTAGGAACTTGCAGGGTGTGAGCACCACTGTCCGCTTGCTCTGCCCTGTGTCTCTGACAGCATAGCTGTTACAAGGATGGAGAGGGGGTAGCCTGACCCCGCCCGAAGCGGGCTGCCCTGCACCTACTGGGACTACAGAACCGTGGCTGTTCTGGCACCCAAAGCTTCTTACACAGCGGCCATGCATACTGACGCTCTCATAGGGCACTTCTCATAGGTGTTGGGGACACAGTAATTGGTGCCCATGTGTCGGATGTAGGAGCTAGGAGTGGGATTCTTTCCTTTGGTTCAGGAGAAGGGGTGCAAGGAGAGAAATCTGTACCCAGAGAGCCCGTTGTTCTGCCCTGTTGAAGGAAAATGATGTTTTTAGTAACAGAGTCAGTCGCTAAGAAAAGACAGGCTCTGGAAGGAAGGTCTGCAGTCGACGCCGGAGAGCTCTTCTTTGTTCTTGGTGCCAGAAGCTTCTAATTATGACGGAAGGAGAGGTCGCTGTGATGAAGCGTGTCACTGTATTTCAAAATATCTCCACGTTGTGCTCTTGCTGCGTTCCTCACGCGATAGATGTTACTCAGGAGTGTACTTTGTCCTTCTTTCCAAGGACATAAACTAACAGTTTTCTCCTCCCTTTTCTTTATTGCCCTCTGCTTTCCAACCTGGTGATTGGCTGCTGTGTCCTACCCATTGCCATGGAATTCTTTCATCACTTCCTCATCCACACCAAAAGGTAAGGAACTGCAAATGGTATTAATTTGCTGGAAGCAGCACCAACTCATAGAGCAAAGGAAAAAAAGAGTTGCAGTTTGATCACTGGGAAATTTTTTACTTTAAGAGAAACAGAGATTGGTTGTAGGGCCCCCAACTCTAGTATCACGTCTGGCTGATGGATTTCTTCTCTCCTGGGGCTGGCATGAAACGGCACAGGGGTGTGGGGGGGGTCTTTGTATTATGAATTTTTACCATCAGCTCACAGTGGTCGGTGAAGTTTTGTAAAGACTGAAATATTATGTGAAAGGAGGTGAGAGAAGTGTTAATACTGCTCTGTCTCGATTGTCACTGAAGCACAATTAGTCCCATCGGT
This sequence comes from Bubalus bubalis, assembly GCF_019923935.1. Taxonomy (NCBI): domain Eukaryota; kingdom Metazoa; phylum Chordata; class Mammalia; order Artiodactyla; family Bovidae; genus Bubalus; species Bubalus bubalis. Next base: position 61,793,823 of record NC_059172.1, on the reverse strand, counting down.
AATGAGTCTGGTTTGGGGTTTTATTATACCCGTGACATGATAGGATAGACACCATTTGGATTCTCTGCCCAACAGGAAAACTTGTACTTTTGTAACTGCTGAACACATACGTGCACACTAGCCATTATTTTTTTTTTTTTTGCATTTTTTTATTGTGGTAAAAAACACAAAACATTTTTCATCTTAATTATTTTTAATTGTGCAGATCAGTAGTGTTTAAATATATTCACATGGTTATTTAAAGGATCTGCAGAGCTTTCTCATATTGCAAAGCTGAAACTCTTTACCAATTCCCCTTTTCTCCTTCTCCCCCACCCCTGGTAACCACCATACTAACTACCTGCTTCTATGAGTTGGACTGCTCTAGATACCTCAGGTAGGTGGTGGCATCATATATGTCCATCTGTGACTGACTGAATTCGCTTAATATAATGTCCTCAAGGGTCATCCGTGTTGGAGAAGGTGACAGGATGTCCTTCCTTTTTAAGGCTAAATAGTACTCCGTTGTAAGTATACGTACTCTATTTTGCTTACCTATTTACCTGACTGTGGACATCTGGATTTTTTCAGGTCTTTGTTCTTGTAAATAGTGCTGCTGTGAACCTGGGCACACATATCCCACCACTTTTTTTGACTGGATGGATTCTGCCATGTGCATTCCCAAATTGAGTTAGGACTGCCCCTTGTGTTTGAGCCCGGAAGCCTAGTGTCTCCAGGTACTGAGCACTCACTGAGGCTTAGTGACTGGCAGACAGCCATCCCTCGTCCTGTTACCCGGCACATCATTTTCTCCCCTGCTTCCCTTTCCTAAACATTTTGGGCCGAGGCCATGGAATCCCATAGTCCCCCATACTGCCTATTAATTACCCTCACGCCGGGATGGTTGTGTTTTCTGGATAATAGGCATCATCTCTTGTAAATGATGTGAGCTGAGGATTTGTTATCAAGTCAGATCTCCTTGCATCGTGAGCGGAAGCAGCTCGTCCTGTTGCAGTAATCCGTACGAAGGGAAGAGAGCACAGGATAGATCTTAAGTGGCTGGTGGTTTCCATCTTGCCCTCCCTGTTCCCTCGGGGTACCTTGGATCAGGCTATGGAATGTGTTACCAGAGCTTTGTTTATCCAGGGCTGCAGGCACCAGAACATGTCCCCATCATGGGCCTGAATTCCTGATGGCATAAAAAGGACTGTTTTGCGAAAGTTCTCTTGGTGCCCATGAGTGTGTGAGAGCAGTGGAAAGGGTGGGGTTTAAGGATTTATTTGGTGGGGGCAGTTCTGTGATATTGTCAACCAGCGTGGCTTAACCACAGGCCCAAAGCCCTACTAGGACAGTGTCTACAAGGAGAGATGCAACTCACTTGTGGATAGGCAGGTTGAGAAAAAAATAATCATTTTCTGACTTTTCAATAACAAATATCATGTTTGTAAGAAAACATCGAAAACATGCTTAAAGGGATACTTTTAATGTGATTTTCATGACCTGTGTTGGCCACTTCATTATTGGAGAAGGTAGGTGGCTGGGAAGAATTAAACAGCACTGTTAGCAGTTGTAAGGGTGCATCGTAGAATCAGTTCTTGAAGCAGGAAACAGACTTGGCCAGTGGGGTGTGTGGAGAGTGGACATGAGAGATGTAGTGTGTTGGAGCCACGAGGGGCTCCAGAGCAAGATGAAGAAAATGCTTGGCTTCATCAAACTTGGGTGTATGACTTACATAGAACAGACTCATGGTTGCTAAGGGGGAAGGAGTGAGGAGGGATGGCATTAGCAAATGCAAGCTATTATATATAGATTGGATAACAAGGTCCTTCTCTATAGCACAGGAAACTATATTCAATATCCTGTGATAAACCATAATGGAAGAGAATATAAAAAAGAATATATACACACACATACATGTAACGAAATCCCTTTGCTGTATAGCAGAAACTAACACAAAATTGTAAATCAAGTATGTGTGCTTAGATGCTTAGTCGTGTCTGACTCTTTGTGACCCTTTGGAGCCCACCAGGCTCCTCTGTCCATGTGATTTTTCAGGCAAGAATACTAGAGCGAGTTGCCATTTCCTCCTCCAGGGGATTTTCCTGACCCAGGAATCAAACCCGTGTCTTGTGTGTGTCCTCTACTGCAAGCAGATTCTTTAACCGCTGAGCCATAGGAAAGCCATAAATCAACTATATGTCCATTAAAAAAAAAAAAAAAAGACTGGGTGTGTGCCTTAGGCAGGCAGACATCCTGCCTCTTAGGCCTCCTTATCCTGGATGTTTCATGTCATTGGCACTTTGAGCCTTTGAGAGCAGTGTGGGGACTGTTATTCTTACCAAATGCTTTGTCGATACTCCTCTGTGCTCTTCTTGGGAAATCAAGGACGAGCAGGACTATGCAAAGTGCCAGGTCCACCTGCTGTGTCATGGAGGCAAAGCCAGATAATACATACAGGGCAATTTAACCATCAACATGTTTAATGGGAACCCCAGGGCTAGCTGTTTCTTGATGATCGGTGACGAGGAGATTTGAAAGCAGGATTCCTCACTTATTGTACAGGTCAGCTTGATGTTGTTCAGTGGCTAAGTTGTGTCTGACTCTGTGACCCCATGGACTGCAGCACACCAGGCTTCCCTGTCCTTTACTGTCTCCCAGAGTTTGCTCATTTCATGTCCATTGAGTCAGTGATGTTATCTAGCCATCTCATCTCCTGCCATCCCCTTCTCCTCTTGCCCTCAATCTTTCCCAGCATCAGGGTCTTTTTTTCAGTGAATCGGCTCTTCCCATTAGGTGGCCAAAGTATTGGAGCTTCAGCTTCAGCCTCAGTCCTTCCAATGAATATTCAGGGTTGATCTCCTTTAGGATTGACTGGTTTGATCTCCTTGCTGTTCAAGAAACTCTCAAAAGAGTCTTCTCCAGCACCACAATTTGAAAGCATCAATTCTTTGGCACTCAGCTTTCTTTAGGGTCCAACTCTCACATCTGTACATGACTACTGGAAAAGCCATAGCTTTGACTATACAGACATTTGTTGGAAAAGTGATGTCTCTACTTTTTAATACACTGCCTAGGTTTGTCATAGGTTTTCTTCCAAGGAGCAAGCATCTTTTAAATTCATGGCTGCCATCACTGTCTGCAGTGATTTTGGAGCCAAGAAAATAAAGTCTGTCACTCTTTTCATTTTTTCCCCATCTATTTGCCATGAAGTGATGGGACTGGATGCCATAATCTTAGTTTTTTGAATGTTGAGTTTTAAGCCAGCTTTTTCACTCTCCTCTTTCACCTTCCTCAAGAGGCTCTTTAGTTCCTCTTCTCTTTATGCCATTTGGGTGGTATCATCTGCGTATCTGAAGTTATTGATAGTTCTCTTGACGATCTTGATTCCAGCTTGTGTTTTATCCATCCCAGCATATCACGTGATGTACTCTGCATATATGTTAAATAAGCAGGGTGACAATGTACAGCCTTGACATACTTCTTTCTCAGTTTTGAACCAGTCTGTGTTCCATGTCCAATTCTAACCACTGCTTCCTGTCCTGCCTACAGGTTTCTCAGGAGACAGGTAAGGTGGTCTGATATTCCCATCTCATTAAGAATTTTCCACAGTTTGTTGTGATCCACACAGTCAAAGGCTTTAGTGTAGTCAATGAAGCAGAAGTAAATTTTTTTTTTTGGAATTCCCTTTCTTTTTCTATGATCCAGTGGATGCTGGCAATTTGATCTCTGGTTCCTCTACCTCTTCTAAACCCAACTTGTACATCTGGAAGTTCTGAGGAGGACCCTTTTGTCCAAAAATTTACATAGTTGATAGAATACAATGAGTCTCACTTGTGGTTTTATTTACTTTTACATTAATTTAGAGGTAAGCGATGTTCTAGAGAGGACACTTCACTTATTCAGGACTTTAGTTTTAGTGCAGTTTAGATAGAAATAAACTAATACATAGTAGTAATGATAGTAACAGGGCTGGTAAGATGGAGATGGTTTTAGACATCAGAGCATTTTGCTCGTCACAGCAAATACGCAGCTAGAAGAAACGCACAGAGCGGGAACTGGGTTTTAGGTTTCTGCTGTAGATGAGATCTGGACATTATTAGTGTTAGGAATTATAAATCAGTAATATTGGGAACACGTGTGTCGGGTAGGGGCCTATCCCTTGGAGAAAATGTATAGGCGTGGCTGAAGCATAGAAACCAGAAGTGAGGGCAGAAAAGAAGAGTGAGGATGAGCAGAGAAGGGGCACCACACCTGGAGCACAGACAGAGAGCTTCCAGGGGAGGGTTGTGATCATCTGAGGAACAGGGCTCCGCCTGGTACACATTAGCATCACCCGGGGGGGCTTCTTTTTTCCTAAGAGTTTATATTTTTAGAGCAGTTTTAGGTTCATAGCAAAATTTAGGGGAATACAGACACTTCCCATATCCAACCCAGGATGCTTTTTGAAAATGCACTGGTGACTGGGCTCCATCCTACAGCAATTAAATCTGAATGTGTACAGTAGGGCCCAGTTCAGACACTATATTTTAAAAATCTTCAGTAATGATCCTTATGTCCAGAGGTGTTGGGAACCACTGATCAAGAGGGGAGGAAAGAGCAGTGCTGATGAATTGGTCAAGAGGCAGGTGCTTGGTGGACTCAGAGTGCTGTCATCGGTAAAACTGTGAAGCTAGAAGGAGGCCAGCCTTGGAAGGTTAAGAGAGGAGAGAATAAAAATGCAGCATGCCTACACGTGGGAGTGCAGAGTCAAGGAATTTGGCAGGAAATGGGAGGTGAGAGATGAATGAATGCAAGGAATAATAGCAGGTCAGATAAAGGGTTTGCTTTTGTTTTTAAAAGAAAAAGGTGTCAGAAAAGCTGCTCAGTAGAGAGAGGCTAAGTGTAGGAAGAGAGAGCAGCATCAGTGGGCTAGGGTGTGATGTGCGTGGGCTCGTGGGGAAGGCGGGCTGGAGAGGATCTTCCTCGCTTAGTAAAGAATGAAGGTGGGATGCTCCGCAGGTGAGGGGCCCACACACCAGAGGGTTGGCCTTGTCCGTGGTACCAGCGACCAGGCTCTTCCCAAGACCCCAGCTGGGAATTCAGAAGAAGCCGGGAGGATAAGCAGATGGGAAACAGCCTGGCCCAGTCCCTGTGGGTCTGGGTGAGGAAGACCACGAGGCACGCGAAAAGCGATTGATATGCAACTGCTGTGCTTCCCGAGTTGGCGGGGTCTGTAACAGACCAGAGTTGCAGGGATGTGTCTTCTGTCCCCACCATCTGCAGTCCAGGCTTGGGAATGAACAAGACGCGTGGTGGGGATGGGCCAGGGCTGGGACCTGACTTGAGAAGCTTAGGAGAATGGCAGGGCAGGAGGCTGGGCTACTGGAGAGAGTGGTTTCCAAATTGTTCATCCTGAATCTCAGACGAGAGGATGGAGGCCAGTGTAGATAAAGGAGGGTTAACAGACCCTAAGGAGTCAAATGGCTGGAAGGCTCCTTGGGACTCAGGCAGCAGGAGCACCAAGGGACGTGGAAAGAGGATGCCTGGGAAGGGCTGAGCTGAGGCTGACCAGGCAGAAGACTGCTCCCTGCTTGTCCTGGGGAGGGTGAGAAAGTGGAGCATGTACCCCAAGAGGGTCAAGTTGCAATTAAGGTCAAGAAGAGAAGGAAAGCCTGAAAGTCAGACATGGGGAAAAAAACAAAAAACAAAAACTTAGTGGTCCTCAAGCAGAGCATAACAGAAGGAGGTTGTTGGTGCAGATAAATCTTTCTTTTTAAGAAAAAGGGTGTGGGTTTTGCAGGGGGTCAGTGGTGATGGTTTCTTTCCCCTTTAAGACGAGCAAATCAAAGAATATTAGTAAAATATAGAAATAGCTCAAATAACATGAATATTTTATGTTCTCTGTGTGATCTCGAAACCCAGCTGTTTGCTGACCATTAAAGAAGACAGTTATAGACCTGGTAGTAAGTTATTTAAAATGGAAACTCTGAAAATATATCTGTTTCATGGCATGAATTCTCCATTTACGCTGTTGGCCTTTGCAGAAAGAAGGAAATAACATTATGTACAAACGTTGTTAATTACTCATTAATCTGACATTTTGATGGCATTAAGCAACAAATATTAATTTGAGGCTCAACACTGTGATTGTTTCTAAGATGTATGACATCTCCCAAAATATGAAACCCACATTTCAAAATTACTTTCTTCAAAGACCAATGGTGGCAAAACTCATTATTAGAGCCTTCTGTACCTTAAATGCTTTAAATGAAACACTGCAATTTACAGAATTCATTACTGGGCTCTACTAATTAGAACTTTAAAGGAAATCACAGTGGGGAATTAGACATTTTAAAGAGCATTTCCTTGAGCTGAAACGTTCTTCAGGATAAAGGTTGTTTTGCAGCAAATGAGACACTTGAATTTTACATTCGTATATAGATACACACTCTGAAGAGTAGCATGTTTGACCAGCCGTGCCTGGAAATCATTCTTGTTCTCTGTTCAGACAAAAGGAAGAACAACAAAGGCAACAAGGGAGGGACAAGACAGAAATGCAAATTAGATGGCCAGAGTGTCCTCAGAAGCCAAACAAGAAAACACAGACGTATCTAATTAGTTTCCAAAGCCAGCTTTACCCTGGGAAAAAAGAAAGAAAGAAATTTCTCATCTAAGAAAACAGCAGCGAGAGCCGTGTGAGTCCCAGGTGTATGGGTGATTACAGCAGAAAGCAGAAAAAACCATTGCTGTTGGGCTCAGCTGCCTCTGTGCTACACAAATGTGTTTACAGAAAGAATATAAAATCGGCCATGGATAACTCCCTGCCTTTCCCCAAATTGATTAATTTCTCGACGTGCTGGCACATTTTTACATGGGCTGGGAGCGAGTGTAAGAGATGAATGTGTAAATCAACAGCAGGTGGGAAGTTGGATGTGTCTGGCCCAGCTGCTGTTCTGCGTGTTTCCTATTCTGTTTGGTTATCTCAGTCCAGCATCTGTCGTGGCCCAGGACTCCGGGGCTTCTGTCATCCCAGGCTCGGGGAGCCACAGTGTCGCCTGTTTCTCTCCCGACAGCTCCCCATCTTGGGATGGCAGACAGCAAGCTGGCATCCCCGTCTCTGTGAGCACGAACTGACAGAGACCCGAGCTGGGTATTTTCAGCCTTGCATTTTGATATTTCTCTTGGTAGAGACAGCACCTTCCACTCCACCTTGAATTTGGATACTGTGTTATCTGGGCTATTTCACAATACCTCCGCTTGATTATTGCACAAATGAAGAAACTCAGATGTGAATACGCTTTTCTTTGTGTTTTAATCTTGGTGATGGGATGCAGTGATTTAACAATGACCTGCTTTTTTTGCCCTTTAGATTATGCTTGAAGGAACAATGTGTTTTTCACACACTCCGGAAATCACTCCGGAATTTAATCATCCAGGAGGCCCACATTTTTAGCATCTCCTAACACCGTAGGGTTTTGCAGTTTGTTTTAGCCAATAGAGGTCATTTCAACTCTTCCAACATAGGGATCCTTCCTCTGCCACACTCATCACAGGTGTCCCACGTGGCACGAGTGGTAAAGAATCCACCTGCCAGTGCAGGAGACTCAAGAGACGTGGGTTCGATCCCTGGGTCGGGAAGATCCCCCAGAGTAGGAAGTGGCGACCCACCCCAGTCTTGCCTGGGAAACGCCATGGACAGAGGAGTCTGGAGGGCTACAGTCCACAGGCTGCAGAGAGTTGGGAGCAACTGAGCGCACACACAGATAGCCGCACAGCTTCTCATGAGGTTGACGAGACTCACTGTGATATCCGGGAAAAACGACAGAGGCCTCTCTCTGACAACACTTCCCCATGCGGGGCATTGTCCCAAGACTGCTTATCCTGTCTTTCTCGGATAATAGTAAGGGTTAGTGCTTCTCCAAGGCTTTCTGAAAAGACCAGCCAGTCGCTCAGTCGTGTCCAACTCTTTGCAACCCTGTGGACTGTAGCCTACCAGGCTTCTCCGTCCATGGGATTCTCCAGGCAAGAATACTGGAGTGGGTTACCATTTCCTTCTCCAGGGGATCTTCCCGACCCAGGGATTGAACCCAGGTCTCCCACATTGGAGGCAGATGCTTTAACCTCTGAGCCACCAGGGAACATAGGGACTTTCGAGGACAGTTCTTATCATCCAAATAAAGTGTCAATTACTAAGGGTCTACAGAACATGCTAACTGATGATTGCTACAGACAGGAAAACAGATATTTTATATTTAATTTAAAAGAGATGAGCAAACATGTTTTAAGACCAACCTAGACAGCATACTAAAAAGCAGAGGCATTACTTTGCCAGCAAAGGTCCACCTAGTCAAGGCTATGGTTTTTCCAGTAGTCATGTATGGTTGTGAGAGTTGGACTATAAAGAAAGCTGAGCACTGAAGAACTGGTACTTTTGAACTGTGGTGTTGGAGAAGACTCTTGAGAGTCCCTTGGACTACAAGGAGATCCAACCAGTCCATCCTAAAGGAACTCAGTCCTGAATATTCATTGGAAGGACTGATGCTGAAGCTAAAATCCAATACTTTGGCCACCTGATGTGAAGAGCTGACTCATTGGAAAAGACCCTGATGCTGGGAAAGATTGAAGGCAGGAGGAGAAGGGGATGACAGAGGATGAGATGGTTGGATGGCATCACCGACTTGATGGACATGAGTTTGAGTAAGCTCTGGGAGTTGGTGATGGACAGGGAGGCCTGGTGTGCTGCAGCCCATGGGGTCGCAAAGAATCAGACAGGACTGAACTGAACTGAACATCATAAAAGATAATGTTCAGTGCTGCTTCAGGGTATACTGTGTATTTTTTATATTAATAATTTGGGCAATGATTTCCTCCATTCATTTCCACTTGAAGTTTTTTTTTTTTTTATGAATCTAACTTATAATAAACTGGGATGGTTTAAGGAAGGATTCTCTATTGTCCTGTCAAGTTGCAGAACATATCAAATAGCGACTCTGTGGTGTCATCGCCTTGATATGTGGCTGGATCTACTTTTTCTTCCCGCACATGTATTTTCATGGCCCCTTATTATTTCTTTTTTCTTCCTTAAACCTTAGCTAAAATAATCTGAGGCTTGTTATTACCACATTCATTTTTATATTTATTTGCAGTCTCTCGGGTAGAGATAGATAAGACAAAGTATTATTGTTTACAAATCCCCGGCAGGATTCACTTCAAGAATATTTCTGTATATTTTTATTAAAAAAAAAAAAAAAAGATTGTCAGAAAATTTTAAAAAAAATTTAGAAAGAAAATCCTAGATTATTTGGAAAAAAAATCAGAATTGATGTGACTAGAGAATCTCACGCATAGAAATCTGGAGTGTTGAATTTAAAACTTGTAACAGGCTCAGAGGTCTGTGCTAGTGATATTTTAATTTGCTGAGGAAAAGATTGTATGCAAATATAGCATGTAGCATCCTGGAGTCGGAAATTCCTTAGAGATGAAACCCCTGCAGCCTTATCATGCACACCTCCAGTGATGAGGCATTCCCTACCATGATAACAGACTTTTGTTGAACACGGATTGGACAGCAGGCACTGTCTCGGTTGATGGGTTGCAATATTGAGCAAGATGAAGACGAAGAAACAGGTCCTGCTGTCATGGAGTTATATTTGAGTGGGCTGCCGACCACATCCATTGGACTGGTAGATTAAACAAACTAAGCTGTTTAAATTTTGTTTGCTTCTTATCCAGATTCTGCACCCGTGTCTTCACAGACTCAGAATTCAGAGCTAGAATTACTTCAGAGGGTTTTTAGTCCAGCCTCCTAGCAAGGCCTGTTGGAAGCTTGTATGTTTCTTATAAAACTGAACAGTCTTCCATCTGTGGGCCAACAGAATACAGCGAGGCTTGGCTCCCTGTTTCTAAACGCTTCGAGTTCCCTGAAGGAAGGCAGCATGAGAATTGGTTCAGGCTTTTTCCAGCCACGCCCACTGTTACCTGGCACAAAGCTGACAGTCAGCTGCAAGGCCAAGTCTGGTTTAACGTGAACTGCTTTGTAGCAGGTCTCCTGCATTCTTACTTGTATATTGGGTGTTTTGACCTGAAATGTAGGACTTTTTTGCATTCATCTCATTTATATTTCATTCGTTAAAATTGTCCTGTCTTCCAGCTTATTTTTAAATTTGTGTTCAGATTATTTTCTCTAAACATTTTTTACTGACTACTTCACCTGTAAACAATTTTTGAGTAGTCACCCTCGATATATGTGTATCTGTGAGTTTATAATTTATATACCTATGTCATTAGCTAATGCACGCATGCTCAGTCACTCAGTGTCTGACTCTTTGCAACCCTATGGATTGTAGCCCGCCAGGCTCCTCATCCATGGACTTTTCCAGGCAAGACTACTGAGTGGGTTGCCATTTCCTTCTTCAGGGGGTCTTCCCTATACAGGGATCTAACCCACGACTCCTGCGTCTCCTGCATTGGCAGGTGGGGTCTTTACCACTGAGCCACCTGGGAAGAGTTACATCACTATCTAATATCTCAAGCTGTAGTATTAATATATACTTAAGGCAAGGCTCAAAAAAATGAATCAAATTTGTATCTCAAATTTTTGTGATGATTTCAAAAATTTTATTGATTTCTGATCGGCTCTCATAAGATCATTCTTATCTCTTATATCTGGCATAGTACAGACACTCTGCTTTTTTATCATTATTATTAGGGTATAGTTGCCTTACAGTGTTATATTAGTTTCTGCTGTATACGGAAGTGAATCAGCTATATGTATACATATATCGTCTCCCTCTTGGACCTCCCACCCTCCCCCAAACCCATCCCTCTAGGTCTGCACAGAGCAACTAGCTAAGCACCCTGCCTTATACAGCAGGTTCCCGCTAGCTGTTTTACACCAGGCATTGCACATACATCAGTCCCAATCTCCCAGTGCCCCTCGGCCCACCCTGCCATGTCCTCACACATGTCCATTCCCTAACGTCTGCGTCTCTGTTCCTGCAGTGCAAATAGGTTCATACGTAACATTTTTCTGAATTAAATATACATGAGTTAATATACAATATTCATTTTTCTCTTACTTACTTCACTCTAGGTCCATCCATGTCTCTATAAATGATCCAATTTCGTTCCATTTTATGGCTAAGTAATATTCCATTGTGGGGCTTCCCTGATGGCTCAGCAGTAAAGAATCCGCCTGCCAGTGCAGGAGACATGGGTTCGATCCTCGGGTCAGGAGGATCCCTGGAGAAGGAAACGGCCACCCACTCCAGTATTCTTGCCTCAGAGATCCCAAGGACAGAGGAGTCTGGCAGGCTATTCACAAAAGAGTCAGACATGACCTAGTGACTTAACAACAACAGTATTCCACTGATGTACGTACCACATCTTTATCCCTTCCTCTGTCCATGGGCATCTATTCTAGACTGCACCCATGTCCCGGCTGTTGTAATTAGTGCTGCATGAACTCTGCCGTTTTCTTGTTGCTCAGTTGTGCTTTCTTTGTTAAGATTATATTCAGTCCCCAATTTCTTTGTGGAAATCTTTTTTTTTTTTTTTTTAAGCCAGGTATCCATTTTGGGTAGATTGGTGTAGTTAAAACTAGGTAATATAATCTGTAAATCCATTTAATGAAGCTCAACTGAACAGCTTTGTGTGATACTATACCATGAAAGAGAACAGAGGAGACTGTTTTCAGTCATCTGTTGTAGAAACCCTCAGACTCCTTGTATACCTTACCTGACAAGCCACCCTGTCCATTGTAGACCAGCTGACAGTATCACTGTCCCTGAGTGCATTTAGAATACTAGCAAAGCATAAGTTTTTTAAAGTTTAAGAATAGACGGAAATCGCTCTCATATCGCCTTCTTATTCCCTAATGAATTGTTTCACAGGTCTGCAGATGTTCTCACTGTACTTTAGTGCTCTTCTCTCTGGTCCTTCAGTTGTCTCCATAATGTTTTTTCCTCCATATTTTTGGTAGGTCGCCTATAGTAGGTATTCATTTCAGTCTTATATAAACATAGAAGTAAAACAAAGATAAAGGTGAATTACTGGAAGACTTAAAACCTCTCTGTAGGTTGACATTGACCTGTTCCTCAGCCCTCTTGAGAAAATTTTTAACTAGATATGGATAAGCCTGTTTATATTGACAGCCTGCCCCTAATTTTTCCATCTGGGCCGGAAGATTTTCATAAGACCCAAGAGTTGAGTGCTTTGACTCTAGAAACCCACATGGTAATGATAACTACCACTTTTTGGTCCCGGGCTTCACAGGGTGCAGAAGCATGAGATTTGGGGTTTGTTTGTTGTTAATTGATATGTAATGGACCTATAGCATACTAGTTTCAGGCAGACAACATAATAATGCAATATATGTAGAAATGAAGCATGGTTTTAAACCACTGTTTCCTCTTAAGTGCCAAACACTTTACTCCCTTTTGAAAACTGGGACATTTGCATGTCTTCAGGGCTTCCCAGGTGGCACTAGTGGTAAAGAATCTACCTGCAGTGCCGGAGACATAAGAGACATGGGTTCGATCCCCGGGGCGGGAAGATCCTGTGAGGAGGGCATGTCCACCCACTCCAGTATTTTTGCCTGGAGAATCCCTTGGACAGAGAAGCCAGGCGGGCTACAGTCCATAGGGTCGCGAAGAGTCGGACACGACTTAAGTGATTTAGCACCTAGCACCTTCCTCTCCCCTTTGCCACAAAGCCTAAAAGCCATATACAGGTGTGCCCATGGTTGCACACACATTCTCCTTGAATAACCCAGGTAGAAGCAGCCAGGGCCTGGAACTGCTAAGTCACTTCAGTCGTGTCCGACTCTGTGCGACCCCATAGACGGCAGCCCACCAGGCTCCCCCGTCTCTGGGATTTCCCAGGCAAGAACACTGGAGTGGGTTGCCATTTCCTTCTCTAATGCATGAAAGTGAAAAGTGAAAGTGATGTCACTCAGTCGTGTCCGACCCTTAGCATGGACTGCAGCCTACCAGGCTCCTCCGTCCATGGGATTTTCCAGGCAACAGTACTGGAGTGGGGTGCCATTGCCTTCTCCGAGGGCCTGGAAAGACACGTGTAAAGTAGTTGGGTGCCCTCTTATTGCAACCTCACCTACCTTTGACCTCTTCTTCTCTTCACAGTGTTTATCTTTGCTGTTTGGAGACTCATTTTGTGAAATAGCTGCTTTCTCTGTCTTCTGTTACTGTCCCATCCCCTGCCCAGACTGTGGTTCCCTGTTCCCCTGGTGGTGGTCAGGTTGGGAGTTGGGGTGGGGGGGTGGTACGTAGGGTGTATATAACTAAGCAATTCTCAATTATTTCTTAAAGTGGTATTTTAATGACTTCAGATTTTATTATAAATTTTCAAGAAAATGGGAAAAATAGTTCAACGGATACGTATATATCAACTACTTAAATTCAGATTACTATTTTACCACATATGTTTCATCTCTGTGTTTTTATACAAACTATCTAAAGAGTTGGAGGCCATCATGACACTTTGCTCAAAAATACTTCATTATTGCATCTCCTAAAAATAAGGATGTTATCTCTAAAATCAGGTTATGCTCTGACATAACTGCTATGCCATTTTCACACATAAGAAAACTAACACGAATTCTCTAGTATCATGTAACACCCCATGCAATTATCCCTCTGAAATGTACCGTATATATTTTTCCCCAAACTAGGATTTAATTGTCTCATACGTTGCATTTGGCTTTTATATCTCAAGTAGTTTTGGAGTTTTGACTTTCTTTTGTGAAGGAAGTTGGAATAAAAGATCTGGATGATTTTCAAAATAAGATTGAGGTCTCATTTTACGTGAATGATGACTTTTTAGATTCAATAGACTATTGATCTAGATCATTCCGGTGGTTTTTTTACTGGGTAGTAAATGGCGCCGGATATGTTAAAGTTGTAAAATATAGAAATCTCCGAAGTGTGCACACACACCACATCTTGGCAGATGCAGTCCGTCATCTGTAAATGCACACGAGACACTTAGTGCTCTGATGCTCTTGTGAGAAACTGTCTTGTAAGCAGATAGCGTAGCAAGGGTTTTGGTTCAGCACTGAGAACTGATTATAATAGATTGAAATTAAATATGATTTAAAGGACAGGAAAATGGTGCCAGCTAAGTAAATAATTGATTCATCATCCCCCAGTTAAACCTGGCAAGTTAAATTGCAAGGCTGGAATTGAATGCTTGGTAGAACTCCTCTCTACATTTCAATCCCAATAAAAATCATATCAAAAAAGAGAGAAAAGTCAGAAGCCATTCAGAGAAAGGGGCATGTTCCTTGCTGTGTCTACTTACAGCGTGACTTCAGGAATCTTGATTGTGCTGGGGAAGTTAAGGAAATAGCTGTCACAGAGGACACAACTAAAAAGAGATCTGTGGTTGCTTGGAAATCAACAGATTCAGAAGGCAAGTGGTAGCATCTTCCCTTTTTTGTTTTATTCTAAATGACGATGAGGTAAGTAGGGTCACTATGACTTCAGTGAGTCGGCTCAGCAAGGCAAGCTCGTCGCATGTGTTCTGGTCACTCCGTGGCCGCCACTGGGCTCCTTAGTGACCTTGGTCTGCCACTTCGGTTGCCAGCTGTCTGTGTCTCCGAGTCCTCACCTGTAAGTACAAGGCTTAGATGGAGGTGCCTTCTAGTTCTTTAAATCTAAGATTCTGACAACTAGAAATCTCTATGAAGTTGTTTTATTCTGCTTTCCTTATGAAATTATAACTGATCTTTGTCATGATGACCCTCCAGGATTACTATCGATCGCCTACATGCTTCCTGAATCAACAAAGTATCTGCTTAGTTTATACTAAATGCATATGATTGGGACTTCCTTGATGGTCTGGTGGTTGAGACTCCATGCTCCCATTGCAGGAGTTCGATCCCTAATCAGAGAACTAAGATTCCACATGCCACACAGTGTGGCCCAAAAAAAAAAAAAAAAAAAAAAAATCCTAAATGCATATAGTTTTGCTACTTCTTAAAGATTAGTAGTCTTCCCCTAACAGTTTCTTAGCCAGAGTGTTTTATTAATCAGAATAGTTCATTCTGGGTCCATGTACAATAAGATAAATTTTATTGTAATTGGGAAAAGATTTAAATATTTAAAAAGTGGTAGAACCACTAATACAGTTACTGCTTAAAAGCTCTTAATTCATAGTAATTTGGCAACCTAACAGAAAAAGAGCTGACCCCAGTCATTACTCAAGGCAATGCTGTGTTGAATTTTAATTATAAAGATACAGTATTTGTATTTTCCAGGTTGGCAGAATGTGTCCTATAACAGTCTTTAATGTGTTTCTTAGAATTTTTAAGCTACATATTCTTTTTCATAAAACAGGAATAGTTTTTCCGTCAAAGCATAGTAGGGATGAAAAGAAATCACATTTGTAAAGTGTCTGCTGCATAACAGGTGTTGAGAAATGTTAATGATCATAGACATTGTAGTCTCACAGGATCGTGGAAAATTTCCTTCTGGGGAGAAGATCCTCCAGCCAATGTACATGATTAAGGAAAACAAGATTTACTACATGATGTCCATCAACTTAACTGTATCGGCACCTCCTCGTCTAACTCATAATCTATGAAAGGCAGATACCTCATCTTAGTTTATTATCAAAAATATAAATAATTCAAGCCACACGAATATTGTATCTGGAAAAGATTGACACCCTTTCATTAACTCTTTCAATTGTCCTGGCCCCAGGAATATCAAGAGCAGCTGCCTTATCTTTAAATGTAAACATGTAATAACAGGAACAAAGAATCCACAAAACAGCCCTTTGTTATAAAACGTGATGATTATTCTTTATATTTGAACCGGGGCTGGATCATATGTATAGAAACTACAAATGGGGAAAAACTGATAAAATTCCAGAATCATGCCCATGCTAGCATTCAGTACATTGCTTATAATTTTACAACAGATGATAAGAGATTTAGCTTCTGTTTCTGAAATAATTGCAAGAAAAATAATCTGAATCTTCCACTCAATTTTTTATCTTGAAAACTTGAAAATATTCTTAACTCTCTTAATAAAGACAACTTCAGCACTGATAATAGTAAGAAAGGCGAACCTCATTATTCCATCTTGTTAGCTCTTTCCCCATTTTTAATGACCTGTCTAGCCATGGTCTTCTTCATTGCTTTACAATTAGAAAAAGGTTACCTTTTGATATTTTCCACGCCTGTTTAAAGAAGTGTCTCTTTTTGCTTCATATGTATGTTAATTGAGGTCAGAATGGTGTTACCCTTGTGTGACTAAGAGCACAGATTTCTTCCCTGCCCCTCCCCAGCCTCCCGCCTGCACCCCCTTACAATCAGGCAGGAAGAGGTAAGAACCCCTGATTATTTAGGCCCACAACCCTCTGGAGGCATTTTCTCCAACCCCGGCTTCTGGATTCGTCTGGACACAGGCAATGGCCAAGACCTTGATTCTAGTGACTCTCCTTTTCCTTTTGGAAAATGTCAGTATCTTTGGTTTTAATCAAAATTGCTCGTAATCTGGCTTAACAATGCCATAAAGGCCTTGGTTTACTCTGCCTCAGGTGAATGAAAATATTTGCAGTGAAAATTAGGTTATTAGTTTTATAGCCCTACCTACTTCAATGCCTCTATCAAGAATATGAGAAGAGATATTAAATCTCCAAGTTTTAATAAAATTATTGACATCATTGGGGAGCTTTATAACACTTGACATTTGCTTTCCGTGTTGTGGGAAATAGAAGGAGAGTAAATTGATTTGGTATTTATTTCCTAGGTTGGAGGACGACAAGTTACTTAAACATAAAATATGTGCACCGTCTTTGGGTGCAATGAGCAGAAAGGGTTGTTAGTTCTGAAAATGAACATAAATTCTCAAATAAAATGGGTACTATGGTAATGTTAATAATGTAATTCGATTGCTAAATGAACCTGTTTTATTACATTCATCATCAGATTCCTATTGCCACCCTTCAAAATTGATATAAAGTGATGTTCGGACCCAGCAAACATAGCTCATGGGTGAAAATACAGATAAAATAAGTGCAAGTTAATGTCTTTCCAATACTGTGTTCTCAGAGGTGCTTTCTCTGCTAGAGTTTAAAGAAAACTTTCAGAAAAAATGTCTTGAATGTGGACTATCTTGCAGAGAATATCTGTCTTGTTTTCCAGTGGAATTTGCTTCTAGCTGTAAATGGTACTGAGATTTGGGGCCAAGACAGGGATGCAGTTGACGGCAGTATTTGCTGGTCACAGGCGGGTCTGGGACTGCAGACGGCATGGTGAGGGCTTGGCGGGTGGAGTAAAGCTTGGGATGCAGGCACACCTCTGTTACTGCTTTGGCAGCTCAGCCTGCACATCAAAGGTGGTTTAAATTCTAGATAATCAGCGCATAAATGTTCCTAACAGTGCAGTATACCATGGACCCGAATCATTAGAGAAATAAGTGCTTATTAAGATGTCAACTCCCCAACACTAGTGGTCACGGGTCTCTAAAGAGAACTGCTCATTGAAAACAGGAGCTATATTTTCCTAAAGAATTATCTCAGTCAACAGGCTCCCTGGTTGGGCTATCAGATGGCTACCAGATTCTCTTGGAAAATGCTTGCTTCTGTCATGACCCACTTGTGTTTTCAGGAAAAGACCTACAAAACGGGTACAAAAGCCAGCTGAAATACAGTTTATTGCATCTAGTATTCCTACACCATGTGCACAGACTTCCTGAATTCTTCTTTTGTCTTGCCCTGCTGAAGATGATGCCAGCTTATTTACCCCAGCAGTGTTCTTAATGTAGATGTTAAACTGTGCGATAGATTTTAAAATGAATTTTTAATTACTTTCTGCTATTCTGAGCTCATTGCAATCAGCAGCCATCTTGCTTGAGGATAAAAACAAAACTAAACTGGCTAGCCCTTGGGAGAAGCAAAGGCCTCCAAAAAAAAAAAAAAAAAGAAAGAAAGAAAGAAAGAAAGCTTTTGCAAGGGTCGGGTACAGAAGCCCATTGTCTGTGGCAGCTGCTGGACTCCTTCCCCAAGCAGAGGCCCAACTGCTGGCGGGTTTAGGAGGCTTTGAGTTTGCACTGATAGTTCCCCTCCTCTAATGAGGTCACCCCTCGGTACAGTAGGTGGCATAGCTCTGCTAATGGAAGATTCAAAAACGCAGATTGCAGTGGCAGCCTTTGTTTTCAAACCGCCCCAAGAGCTAGAAACAGGACAACACTTCTACAGATAGGTGTCCGCACACGTAGGACACACTCTTTATTGAGTAACACCTAATGCTGTGTGGTGTCATCTTTTCTTAAGATTAGACTGAGGTGGGTGGGGGATTGGCATGACACTGGCCAGGAGTGACATTTCTCTAACATTTATTTAGAGCTCTGTCCTTTACAATTCTATGTCGTCAGGATAAGTCACATAACCCACATTATGCCAAGGAAAACCCACAGTTCAGAGGGTGTAAATGACCTATCCCTTGGCCACCACTTTAAGGCTCCATCCTCAAAATGGAAAGAATATAATTAATACCTACCTGGGCTGCTGCTAGAATTTACTGCATGAAAATGCTATGAAAATGGATAAATCTTCTATAACTATAATGCCTCAGAATGCTTAGTCCTAAAGTACATTTTTCTGTGAGTACCACACAGAGAATGGAAGCAAATAAACATCTTCCCAGCCCTCTCACTTTCCTTGCCAGCATCTGGGAGAAGAAGCCTGTGTTGGGGACCACGGCACCCTGGGCGTGGCTCCCTGCAGCCAGTCTTTGCTCTCAGAGGCCCTGGAGTGCAGTGCTCACGTCGCCATGACAACAGGCAGAGCTGTGCTCCTGGCTGACCTGATCTAGAGCTTGGTGACCTGGTTGTTTTCTGTTGGTTTGTTGGGCTTTTGTTTTGAGGTTGTTTTGTTTTGTTTTAATTAACCGGAGCAGACTCTGTGTCTCACTCGGATTGGCTATTGTCTTAATTCCTGAGTATTTTCTTGGATCTGAATTGTAAGCCAGTAATTCTCCTTTCCCCAGATAGTTTTTCTTAGCAAGTCAGGATGGAGTGTGTAAAACAGGAGACAAGATTCTGCTTGAATTCCAGCCCCAAATTGAAGAAGTAGGCACTTGTCCAAGTGAAAGCATTTGCCAAGGTTGATCAAGAGTCGGAGGCTCTGACCCAAGCTTTTGTACATCTCCTTATCTCCTGTCTAATTCATGCATACTTGTATGTATGTAAGTATCGGATATGGGGACAGGTCCTTTCAGGCACCTCCCTCAGCCCTTACAGCAGCTATGGGTGGAGGGCATCACTGTCTCCTTTGTGCACATGAAGAGACAGCAGAGTCTCAGGGAAGGGGTTTTGGGGCAGTGCAAGCTCTTTCACCATCATGGTGGTTCTCCATCAGGTCGTACCAGTAGGTCTGCTCAGAGGGATCACAGGTAACTGAGACCAAAAATTTTAAAGAAGCCGATGGGTGACCATTTCACCTCCCCATCCTCCCAGTTTTGGCTGAGAGCATCAGCATTCTAGCTCCTCTAAAAGGATGATGTAGTAACCAGATTCTAGTTCTTCTAACAGAATGATATAGTAACCAGATTGGGACACTTTCTGGTCCCAATTGACTAGAGTAGATTGACTGTTCAGGCACTTCTAAAGGGAGGAGTCTGTGCTCTCTCCTGATCAAGAATTCTGAAAGTCACTGGGTGCCCGCAGTACTTTGCACGGCAGTAGATTCTCCAATGGACCCTACATGGGTCCTGCCAGTATGGGGGCTCTCCTCCAGTACCAGGGTACACATCACCCCAGAAAGTGTGGCCAGGCCTGTGCTATTCTGACCTATTAGGGGTAGATGGTATACCTTTGAGCAGAACAATGACACAGGAGAGTTCAAAAAGGATTAATCTGAGTGTCATATGCAAAATGAATTTAAAAAAGGAATTGGAGTCAGAGAAACCAACTGGGAAATCATTGTAGTAATCCAGGTCAGGGAGGAGGATGTCTGGTTGAGGACAGGGGCAGAAGGAACGGAAGAGAACAGACAAATAGAAGAGATAAGCTGAAGAATCAGAAGGACTGATGACTGCATTGAGGAGGTGGGTCTAAAACCTGGCAGGTTTCAGTATTGTGTGGCTGTAACTAACAGGCCTCTGTGCGTGTGTGTGTGTGTGTGTGTGCACACGCGTGTGCCTGTGTGTGTGTGTGTTAGTAACTCAGTCGTGTCCGACTCTTTGCAATCCCATGGACTGTAGCCCACCAGGCTCCTCTGTCCATGGATTTCTGCAGGAAAGAACACTGGAGTGGGCTGCCATTCCCTTCTCCAGGCGATCTTCCTGACCCAGGGATCAAACCTGGGTCTCCCACATTGCAGGCAAATTCTTTGCCATCTGAGCCACCAGGGAAGCCTCTAACTCTCCACTATCTCAGTCTCCCTGTCCTCCAAGTGAAAGTGCTTTCTTTAAATATTAACAACCAAGATTAGCTTATTCTTTTACATTCACCTTTTAGTGCTTCATTTAATTACTCATATTGTTACCATATTGCTTTCTGCTACTTTTCCTTGCAGATGGATTAGCTAAGCTTTGTTTCTCAGCCAGAGAACTAACTGAATTACTATTTATAATGCCGTTTCTATGGAAAATGAATTATAAATTTCAAACAGCCTTGAAAATAGAATTTTGGATTACAGAGCTGCTGACTTCTTTTATTGTGTTTTATTTGAAAAAGATATTCTGGTAGAAGATCTGGAATTGACTGTCAGAAGAAAGGTGAAGTTGGGAAGCATATATTTGGGAGTATTTGCATAAAAGTCAGAATTTAAAAGGCTGGGAATGATTAAAAGTGGGCCGTGAGAAATGTGAGGCACGGTGAACACCTTTGGTTCAGCCACTTTAGTACTGAAAGGAAAAACAATATAAGGTCTGCTTCATTTAAAATAAACTATGTACAGCCTGCATCAACTTTGCTATGGTAAAATATAATTTTAAAAAATATGGAAGTAAAGGACTTCACTGGTGGTCCAGTTGGTTAAGAATCTGCCTACTAGTACAGGGGAAAGAGGTTCAATCCCTGGTCAGGGAAGATTCCACATTCCGTGGGGCAACTAAGCCCATGCACCACACTATTGAGCATACACACCCTAGAACTGTGCTCTGCAACAGGAGAAGGCACTACAGTGAAAAGCCCGTGCACCACAACTAGAGAGCTGTGCCCACGTGCCGTGACTAGAGAAAGCCACGCGCAGCAGTGAAAACCCAGCGCGGCCAAAAATAATAATAATAAATGTTATTTTTTAAAATAAATTGTTACTTTAGACAGATCCAGTTTAAATGAATATATCTTGAGTTATGAAACTATGAACTAAGATACCAAAAAATGTAATGTACTTTGTGAAAAAATGGAATGAGTTACACATAGTCGTTTAAATTGATTTAAAATCAGTCCATTTGGGTGTAACAAATGAATGGTTACATGTGTGGTCTTGTCTATATGGAAAATGAATGAGGCGCTTGGGAGCTGGTGAGCTATGACACCAGTCTGCTCACTTGGTATTTCCTGTTGAGAAGATCACTTATGATCGAAGTTGCTATAGCAGATTCAACGAAACAGGTCTTTATTAAGCATCTTTCATATGCCAGCACCAATCTAGGCATTGAAAGTGAAAGTGAAGTCGTGTCCGACTCTTTGCGACCCCGTGGACTGTAGCCCACCAGGTTCCTCCGTCCATGGGATTCTCCAGGCAAGAACACTGGAGTGGGTTGCCATTTCCTTCTCCAGGGGAATCTTCCCGACTCAGGAATCGAACCCAGGTCTCCCACAATTGCAGGCAGACGCTTTAACCTCTGAGCCACATTGGGAATAGGTAAAAATCATGCCACTCTTTCTCTGCCATTAAGGGATTTATCATTCATTTGAGAAGGCACAACTAACACACAAAAGACAATCAGAGAACTTAAAGATGGAGTATGTTCTGCTCCCAAATTTTCAGGCAGTTTTTACTTTTTTTTTTTTAACAGTTTTTTACTCATCAAGAAAGAGAGAGATCTCTGAATTAAAGGAGCCTAAGGAGATAGTGTGAAGGAAGAAGGATGTGGGATAAATTTGAATGGATTCAGGGCAGAATGAATTCAGGAATCTAGGAAAAGACCTCCTGTGTGGGGAGGAAAGGATGATGGAAGACTTAGGCCTGAGGTTGAATGAGGCTGGCAGATGGAGCATGCCCATTTTGGGAGAGAAAAGTCTAGACAGTTGAGATGTGAGCAGGTTTTGAAGGCCTTGGATGCCTGGTTGAGGCATCACATCTTGATCTGATACATAGTAGGAGCAGGATATGACCAACAAGACCACAGGATATTGAGCACAAAATTCTAGAAGTAAGAGCAAAGCCAGGTAGGGTGCTGGTCCTCCTCCCTGGGACATCATGAGCCACGTGGGTTCTCTGAGATGACAAGCTTGAGAACAATGACCTTTCTAAAGCCTCCAGTTGGCTCTTGAATCAAGGCCCCGAGCCCTAAATGTATTAATACAAGGGGAATGGCCTGAGCCTGAAAACGCCAGCTGAAATCAGATTAAGAGAACTAGAGAGGCCTACCAGAAAAATTCTTGCAAAAGAGAGACTGAAACTTAGGGCCCCTTGTCAATTTGCAAAACCTGTGGGCCAGTCAGGCAATTCTCCTGGGAGCTCAAGAGAGAGAAATTACAGCCAAGTCAAACTGACCATCTTCATGATCCTGAAATCATTGCTTATAAGTGAAGATGTACTCTCGGCTGGGAAGGCTGAAAGTGACTAGTCAATTGTATGTGGTCAGGAGACATTCCATCGCCTGACAAATTCTGTGAATCGTTCACTTACAAGTCAGCTTGGCATTGGGTAGGAAAAGCCACAACATTACCTGACTGAGACACATTTTCGAAGACCCCACACTCAGCTCAGTAACTGAACAAAGTTGAAATGATGGGAAAAGGGCATCTGTATCTGTTTCTGTCATCCTTGTTCTCCCCTTGGTCATCAACTTCCATGGAAGGCTCTTCATGAAGGTTCAGGGTTCTGCTGGAAGACCTAGGCCCATGTTAGCAACTCTCTGCCTTCAGTTTCACTCAGCACTGTCACTCCCATCAGCCCCTGTGGTCTGTTCTGATCTAGTGAGCCCACCAGCTCAGAGCCTTACACTGCTCAGCAGCTGACTTGGGAAGGATGGAAAATGCATGCTGAGAGGCCACTGTGGCTCCTAAGAGTCCTCATCAGGGCTGCAGGTGCAGGGAGTGGGAGGTGAGAGGGGTGGAGGAGATGCAGTGGGTATTCCATCACTTCATGTTGTTTTGTCGCTAAATTGTACCTGACTCTTTGCAACCCTGTGGACTATAACCCACCAGGCTCCTCTTATGTGGGATTTCCCAGGAAAGAATATTAGAGTGGGTTGCCATTTCCTTCTCCAGGGAATCTTCCTGACTCAAAGATCGAACTTGAGTCTCCTGCGTGGCAGGCGGATTCTTACCACTGAACAACCTGGAAAGTCCTCAATTACATCTAACTTTGGGCAGAACACTCCTGCCACATTCTGCCTTCTGTTCCAGTAGAGAGCACGCATGAGAACAGAATCATGTGAGTGAAGACTGGAATTGGGTTCAAGAGAAAGTCGGGCTTCCCAGGTGGTGCTTGTGGTAAAGATCCCACCTGCCACTGCAGGAGACATAAGAGATGCACCTTCCATCCCTTGGTCAGAAAGAGCCCCTGGAGGAGGGCACGGCAACCCACTCCAGTATTCTTGCCTGGAAAATCCCCATGGACAGAGAAGCCTGGTGGGCTACAGTCCACAGGGCTGCAGAGTTGGACACCACTGAAGCAACTTAGCGCACATGCAAGAGAAAGATAGGATGTGGTTGGAAGCGGCCAAAAGTTTAAGAATCTTTTTTAATGAGCTCTGGGAAGACATCCCACAGGGTCTCTAGAGACAGCATAATTGCTCTCTGAGCTTCAGGGTCAGAGTTTAGGCCTCACTCCTTGACATAGCCTGTGTGTGGGGTGACAGGCCTTGCCTTTGAAAACATAATCCAAGTTTAAGAGCTGCGGAAATCTCAGCGTGGCCTGGCTGCATCTCTGCCATGCTGCATTTGTGAGTTTCTGCTTCTGGCATCATGGTTTACTTTTTTTTTTGAGCAAATGAAAACTACAGCTGCTACACATCCCTGTGGCATCTTCTCTTCCCTGTTTTCTATATGAAATAAGTCAATGTAATGTTCTCAAAATACTTGTGTAATGCTAAAAAATGA
Source organism: Bubalus bubalis (assembly GCF_019923935.1). Lineage (NCBI taxonomy): Eukaryota > Metazoa > Chordata > Mammalia > Artiodactyla > Bovidae > Bubalus > Bubalus bubalis. The sequence continues at coordinate 61,769,620 of NC_059172.1, read as the reverse complement.
GTATTTCTAACATGTTTTCCTTTAGAAGACAAATAACACTTTTACGTGGTTTTGCTCTTAAAGGATCAGGACCATCCTAACCAAGGTCATCTTGCTTTTGCTCCTATCCTCTGTGAGGTTGGAGTTCATTATTGGAACATAGAGCACTTATAAGCTATTTATTCATTCAGCCAACAAAACTCTATTGGACACCTATTGCTTCCAGGTATTGAGCATAAGAAAATTTTTGTAAAATTTGGTCCCTCCCTTGAAGAACTTACAACATAGCAAGGGAACAAGCAAGTAAAGAGATAATTGCTGCATCGTGTGACTGTTCTATATAGAAGCCATAATGTTCACTAGAAGCTTGGAAGAAGGTTTTAAGGGTCTGGAAGGACTCCGTGGAGGGACGTGGAGTTTGCAGAGCATGTAGAGTTCATGAAGATGACAGCAGTGAAGACAGGTGCTTCTTCCAGAAGAGGAAGCGCGGGCAGGGGCGGCAGTGAGTGAGGCAGCACAGCGGGCGGGAGGGGACCAGCCCCTCTGCAAGCCTCGGGTGGGAACATGCGTGAGGAGCCACAGGGACACGGGGAGAATGAACCCTTCGATGTCATTATATCCCATTTCAGGAGCTTTTGCTTGATTATCTCATTAGCTGGGACAGCAAGCCATCCAAGTGCTACCCCGTGTTAAGGAAGGAAGTGGCATCATCATACGTGTGCTGTATAAAGATGATGATATAAGGGAGGAATGGGTTGTAGGGGTCAAGCCAGATGCAAAGAAACCAAGTCAACTCAATTGCGGGTATCTAGGTGAAATTTGTAAGCATCGAACTACAACAGTTGGAGAAGGAAATAGCAACCCACTCCAGTTTTCTTGGCTAGAGAATCCCCATGGACAGCGGAGCTGGCGGGCCACAGTCCATGGGGTCACAAGAGTCAGATACAACTGAATGACTAAGCACCAACTACAACAGTATAGTGATTTAAGGAAAGGATGGATGGAAGAGGTGTTTAGGGAGAGGTGACAGTATGTAGTTGCTAGAGGGGAGAGAGACAGAGAGAGTGTGTGTGTGTGTGTGTGTGTGTGTGTAGCAGGTGTGATGGAGATGATATTTCCCAGGATTCTGCCTTGGTCATCTGGGACAGCATCTCTAAGAATGAGAGTTAAAGAGCAGGCTTGAGAAAGATAATGAGTTGAGTTGGTTAGAGGTGGACTTTGAGATAGAAGTTTAAAGCAGACAGTTGTTTGTCTGACTCTAGGGCTAAGAAAAAGGCCAGGGCTAGGTGTGTAATTCTGGGCGTATGTCTCACGTGTACAGGCACGAGTGAGGGTAATGAAGGGGGACTGGACAAGCACTGGTATATTATCATTGGATCTGGGTTTGAGTCCTGGCTCTTGAGCTGTGCTAGCCTGGTGACATTGGGGAAAAGGTGCCTGGAAGGAGAGGTTTGTCATGAAATTAGCAGGAGAATACAAAGACATTGGAAGGAAAAGAGAAAAAAAGGTGCCTTGAGGTGTAGGGGAGACTTTTTGTAAAAGAAAGATACAGTGTTTGTGGCTCATTGGAAGGGGAAAATACAGAAGAGAGGGAGATTGCCAGCAAAGAACTGCTTGTTAGATTAAGCAGGGATCAGAGAAGAGCAGAGCCTCGCATCCTGATTTGTTATCTTGTTCTCCTTGCGTCCTCTGAGAACAAGGGGAGATGGGAGAGACAGAGGAGTGCGCGGGCAGAGGGGGCAGCATTGAGGTGGAGAAGTGTGGAGTCACGTGGTCCTCCACGTTTCTGGTAAGAGAGAAGCATTTGACTTGGGATAAATGCTCTGGGTAGCAGGCAAGTACATCGGTCAGACTTGAGGGAGGTGGCCTGGGAGAAGTCGGGTGACCATATGTCCTTGTTTGTTAAGGACACTCAAGATTTGTCCCTGGTGTTCTGGCATATTATATTTTAATATTTTAATTGTGTCCCTTTTCAGTTTAAATTGGTTCAGTTTGGAAGAGACATTGCAAGATTAGCAGGGTTAGCCTAGAGAGAAGTAATGAAGACTTAAAGGAAAAAAAAGATTCTCTCATCTGGAAAACAAAATAAGATCCCACTTGTATATTCTGCTTAAAAACCTGAAGTGTGCTACAATTTAATTCATACCATTGGGTCCTGTTGAGGGCAGTGCTGGGCTCCAAAATCTAGAGCACCTAAAACATTTGAAATTTAGTTAATTCATACTCGATTGCTGAGCAGATGCCCACACCCAGACTGAAAATGTTCCAAGTTTTAGTTTCATATCAAACCAGATAAATGATCGGTTTGTATCCATATTGGTTGTATTTGGAGTTACCAATGCATTCTTTATTATTATTGAAGTGTAGTTGATTTACAGTGTATCAATTTTAGATGTATAGCAAAGTGATTCAGTTTTGTATATATGTATGTATATGTATATTATTTTTCAGATTCTTTTCCATGATAGGTTATTACAATATATTAAATATAGTTGCCTATGCTATATAGTAGGTCCTTGTTTATCTATTTTGGTACATTATACTCTTACTAATCAAACACTTTGTGGTTTGGAAGTCTGCTTCTAGATCATCTAAAAATTTAATCTTTTTGGTCTCAGGCCCCTTGACACTCCTAAAAATTGTTACATTCCTCAAAGCTCTTTTACTTGTATTACTGTATTAATCAATACTTATGGTAATAAAAAGCAAAGCAAAATTGAGAGGAGCAGTATTGTTTTATACTTTTTTGCAAATCTGTTTAATATCTGCCTTAATAAAAGACAGTTGGGTTCTCATATCTGTTCTGCATTTGATCTGTTGTAATACACTGTTCCTATTGAAGTATATAAAGAAAATCCAGCCTCACCCAGATGTGTGGGGAGGAGTATTTTAGTAGACTTTAAGACAGTTGTGGATGTTTTTTAACACTATACCAAAACTTGACAAGTAGCAGCTTTCTTTTTAAAGTTTGTTGTGAATATGAATTCTGAAAGCATCTTTCTGCACTTGGTTATATTACAATTCTTGGTTTGTCTTGTACTTTGATGAATCATTTACTCATGCATGATTTTTTACATCTGTTGGTCATTCAGAAAATATTGGCGCATTCAGTTATGTAGAACCTTCCACATACCGACACATTTTTTACATAATATTTAAAATTCTGTGTATGGCTATCTCCAGGATTTCATCAGAAGAGTCTTTAAGTACTGAAAGCGGTTATACTCACGTTGGTGGATGTGGGTTTCTGAAACACTAATTTTCTCTTGAAATTTTGGATTTCATCATTGGCTACAATCTCCTTGAAACTGCATTTGCTTCATTCATTTTTGAGAAAACATCTTCCGGTACTCAAGTCAGAGTAACCTTGGTTTGCGTGCCAGAAGCTGTTTCAGATGAAAATGGTGATGTGTGATCAGGGGTCTGGTTGAGCTCACGACTCAGCTGCACAAATGTCTGTTCCAAGCAGCCACCGTATTTCCGCACACAACGGAGGTGCCCACGCCCTGCCCGTTTTGTCCCCGAGAATGTTAGGAAGATGTGCACGTCCCTCCATTCTTGTCTTCCTCTTCTCTCACTTTATCCCTGCTAGAATAAGGCAGTCTATGCGCATACTACCTTGTCTTGGTTGCTTTTTAAAATGATCTCTCTAAGTTACGGGTTTACTTGCCAAGTTATGAAGCCCTCCAAGAGCCACGTGGCAGACTTCTCATGCCTTCTCAGGGCTCAGTGCGTTGTGCCGGGTGGGTGGTCAGTATACAGCACCTAGCTGTCCAGTGAACACTGGGTGAGTAATTTGGTTAACTATGGTTATTTGGGGCACTTTTTCACCAAGTTGAATTATTAGGACAAGCAGTATCGCCCAAAACAGTAAATACCTTAATGTCCTTATTTAAGCAAGTTTGTATTTGGACTATGTTTTTTTTATAATAAATAATAATATGCAATTTCTAACAGCACTTATCTCTAGAGACTAGTGCTACCCTTTGAAAACTGAAACTCAGCATCTTTTTTAATGCTAGATGGGATTTTTTTTTTAGTTAGAGCATAAGCCTCTATTGACTGCTGCTGCTGCTGAGTCACTTCAGTCGTGTCCAACTCTGTGCGACCCCATAGATGGCAGCCCACCAGGCTCCCCCATCCCTGGGATTCTCCAGGCAAGAACACCGGAGTGGGTTGCCATTTCCTTCTCCAATGCATGAAAGTGAAAAGTGAAAGGGAAGTCGCTCAGTCGTGTCTGACTCTTCGCGACCCCATGGACTGCAGCCTACCAGGCTCCTCCATCCATGGGATTTTATAGGCAAGAGTACTGGACTGGGCTGACATTGCCTTCTCCACCTCTATTGACTACAGTGATTTATTTCATCTTTCTAAATTATATATAGATGTCCATGGGAACATCATAAGATTAAGGTTCTGATGTAATCAATGGCTTGTTATAGCTTATTTATAAAATGTAACAGAAGGAGAAGAGGGCAGCAGAGGATGAGATGGTTAGATAGCATCACTGACTCGATGGACATAAATCTGAGCAAACTTCAAGAGATGGTAGAAGACAGAGGTTCCTAGCTTGCTGCAGTCCTCGGGGTCGCAAAGGTTCAGACACAACTTAGCAACTGAACAAGATAACTGTAAAAACTGACAGTATGTTTTCTCAAATTTAATGGTCATGAACCTTGCATTTTAGAATTATAAATTAAAATTTATGCTTCGTGCATTTAAATTTGACATATGTCTTAAAGTAAATGTTCATAAAATTTAATAGTTCACTTCTTTTGTGTGTAGGCATCAATTACAAATAAGACAATACTAGATAATTGGAAAATATCCAGTTGCAGAAATGTTTACAATACTAAGTGTCTGTTTTCAAGTCACCTATCCTGTACCATTTCCTTGAGCATCTATCAGACATGTGGGTGAAATGTACTAGATGTGAAGAGAATAGAGACGTGTGGTGTAGCTTTTACAATGAAGACTTTTTAAAATTGTTCATTGTATGCAGTTTTAAAGGTTACTTTCCATGTGTAGTTATTACAAGATATTGGCAGTCTTCCCCACGCCATACAGTATATCCTTGAGCCCTTCTTACAGCCAGTAGCTTGTACCTCCCACCCCTACAGTTAAGAATTTAACTGTTCTTTCAGATTTTTTCTGTCTATATAAACATTTATAGGGCTTCCCTGGTGGCTCAGACAGTAAAAAATCTGCCTGCAAAGTGGGAGACCTAGGTTCAATCCCCGGTCAGAAAGATCCCCTGGAGAGGGAAAGGCTACTCACTCCTGTATTCTTGCCTGGAGAATTCCATGGATAGAGGAGCCTGGCAGGCTACAGACCATGAGGCCGCAGACAGTCGGACACAACTGAGTGACTAACACTTTAAAACATATATTTTCTAGGGAGAGAGTTTTTCTGGTAAGTGCTTTTTAAAACAGAAAATCCAGTTGAATCTTTTTTAAATCTGATTTTATAAATATTTTTAAATGTCCCCTGACAGTAACCGGTTCTCTTAGTCATTACTGCATGCAGTCCCCCTTCCCACTGTGCTGGAAACATGCCCACCTGTACCTGCTCATACCATGTAGACAGAGCCGTGAGTGCCTGGTCCCTGGAGAGGGTGTGGCCAGCAGGAAGGCATTGGTTTGCAGCTGATTTTATTTCTATCACCCCTTGAGGCCACACATGGGGAGGGGTGACAGAGCCGGCTGCAGAGAAGCCTTTGAACACCCAGCTTTGGATGGCGGCCTTTGGACAGTCTCTTCCCATATTGGAGTTGACAGTATGAAGGTGGTCGTGGAGCTAGATGGTGTTCCAAGAAGGAGATTGTACCTCCCCTTTAGCTCTGCCTCACTCCAGGTTACCAACTGCCCCAGTTTCCATGGAACTGTTCCAACTGCAAGACATGAAGTCCCAGGGCTCCTTTTATGTAGTCTAATTTTCCTGGCATCCAGACAATATCCCAAATCTTGCAGGAGGGGAGTGAACTTGGAACTGTAGTTTTGCAGGAGTTATGAAAGAATCAGACGCAACTGGTGTTACTGATCTTCAATGAAGAGAAACTCCAGGGCCTTTCTTCCCCTGAACTGGTTTTATTTTCTGCCAACAGCAGCTATTGGAAACCCTCAACCCCACTGGGCACACGGCATATTTTTTCGTTGGAAGCTGCTTGTGTGATGGTGCTGGTGGTTGCCCTAGGTGTTCATCCTGAGCACTTAAAATGATTGCTTTTGCAGTTGCAGAGGCTGTACCAGCTCCAAACAAAGAAGGTCATGGAGGGTTCTGCTTATATAGTGCGGTTTCTGGAAGGAATTCGCTGCAGATTGTATGATGAAGCATACTGGACTGTGCTGACCTAGGGAATTTTTACAAGGTTAAATCAACCATAAACTCTGTCTGGGCCTTGTCTGCTTTCCTGATAGTCCCCCTTTAAAGGGCTTTTGGATTAAACTGTATGTTCTCATCCATTGAGATACACAACTCCCGTGTCTTATGCATGCGTTTGCATGGGCTCCGTGGCTGGAATGTACAGGGGAATCTGCCAGGCGTGCTCTGCTCTCGCTTTCGTCTCTCAGAGAAGACAGCTGGCAGACGAGAATGTTGAATTACACTTGTTGGCGGTCAAAACAGACAGTCCGTGTTAGAAAATGAGAATCTATGCTACAGATGAGAAATAAAGGGCAGGGAATCAAAATAGCCTCCCAGTAGACAATGGCTTTCGTACAAAATGAAAATTATGTACTATAGGGTATTTCTTTGTCAGTTTTTAAAATCTTAATTCAAATCATTTAATTCCTTACTTAAGAATGTTTCTTTCTTTCCCCATAACCCTACATGGCGTTTTTGAGTTGATGGGCATCACGCCTTGGAGCCAGAATTCCCCTTTTTTTTCATACTGTCATCACTGAACCTTATGCCACCAGAAGAGACCCCAGGTATCATAAAAGAGGTTTAGAATGTGTTCCTACAGCCAAATGTGTGGTTTCTGAGCTATCAAAAATATTTGTGCTTCCTGATCATGCTTCCATTATCAACCCTGGACAGCTCATTCCTGAGACTGATCAATCCTATAATCAGGGTAAAGTTCTTTAAAAAAAAAAAAAAAGCAACAGACTTAGCACATTTATCATAAGAGAAATATACAGAAAATTCATCTGACTGTTGAGTGTGGTCAGTATGCTAGGCTATTGGAGAAGGTCCTCATGGCCCCTGTTAAGCACGAGGATATACTACTCACGCAGTAAATAGGGATCTACCCCCTACTCTCTTGCCTATAGTTTGACAGGAACTAGAGTCTTGATTTTAGGTGACCTGGGCTTCCGAGGTGGTGCTAGTGGTACAGGTGGCCAATGCAGGAGACGTAAGAGATGCAGGTTCGATCCCTGGGTCAGGAAGATCCCCTGGAGGAGGGCATGGTAACCCTCCAGTATTCTTGCCTGGAGAATCCCACGGACAGAGGAGCCTGCTGGGCTGCAGTCCATAGGGTCACTCAGAGTTGGACATGACGGAAGTGACTTAGCACACACACACACACGTGGCAGAACTGAAGGAGAGAGTGGAGACGCTGGGCTGTGTTTGAGCTCCGTACAGTAGGCTGGGTTTCCAGTCTTCTATGCCAGGGAGCAGCTGGTCATATTTGTCCATCCTCTGAACTGATCTTTCCCTGAAACCTTGGCTTGGATTGCTTCCTCCCAACAATGTGAAATCTGCATATGTATCAGGTGAACTGCTATTGGAGATATTTTCAGAATCCAAGGGTGTTATGCTAGGAAGTCAGGATTACTTAAGTCAAACAAACAAACAAGCAGTTAGGGGGTTATTTCCGTATGATCTGTAATTTTGAGTTGTGGTTCCTCGGGGAGGAGGAGCCGCCCGAGACGGTTATGGTGTGTTACGAGCCAATTACCAAGGAACGGGCCCAGATTCCTACTGTAATTTAGCCTTTGCAAACAGAGCTAAAAATATCAAAGCACCATGGTATAGCAGACCCTTTGTCTACTTGGTTTCCCATCACTTGAAGTCTATTCCTTGTCTTGTCATTTATTTGTTAAAAAATAAAAACCCCACCTCAGGCTCATTTCAAGCCTGGGCTGCAGCAGAGGAGACGGGGGCTTGCTGTTATCTGCAAGAATCGCTTCCTTGGCGCCCATCCTGAATGAATAACTAAGACTGAAAATGAAAGAATCCATTTTTTCCCCAAATTACAAAGAAAGCGAGCCCGTGACATCACTCTCCTTAAACAGATAATACTGGGAAAAAAAAATTGTTTTAATGGCTTTTCAAAATAAAGATGAGTTGCTATGTAGCAATGACCATAACGTGATGGGGAAAGAGAAAGTGAATGTGGGACCGTGCTTTGTCTCCACCAGAAATGCGCTTGGATTCTGCCCTGTTTGTTCTTCCTTCGTGGTTGCAATCACAGGACATGTTCTCTGGCAGGCAGTACAGGAGGCCGGGGCAACAGAGATGCGATCTCATTAATGATTCAACATGCCACCCTAGTGGCCACTCGAGCCCCAGTCCACATGGAGATTCGAGATGGACGTTCAGTTCATTGCCTTGCTCTCTGGGAAGGACACCTTTATGCAGGGCTGCCTGTGAATGTCCCTTGGGAACGTGAGCGGTTACAATGTGGTCGCCATCCCTGCATGCTGGGACTCAGGTGGCCTGAGGTAGGGCGTGGGCATCAGTGTTTTCCAAGCTCCGTATGGTTCTAACGTGCAGCAAGGGTAGAGAGCCACTGCTTTGGGAGAACTTCTGCGCACCCTCCCCTTGTAAACTCACACCCTGCCCAGCGGTCTCCTGCTGGAGGGAAGTCTTCTTGCCTCCCGGAAGAGATCCCTGGCAATTGGAGTCAGGGATGTAATTTTCTTAGTCTGTGATTAATCTTTACCTTACTGTAAAATAAATACTGCAAAATGCTGGAAAAGTGAGGGGGGGGGAGGAATACTGATGCTGTTCTGCCTAAGTGTCGGCTCAGCAGCTTGGTCAGCCACATGGACTTAATGCTTTTGTTTCTAGTAGGGACCTTTCTCTTCCCCCGTGAGGACAGTGTCACACTTTTGACTTCTGTAGATTTGTCTTGTGAACTGGTCCTTAAAGCCAGGAAATTCAGAATTGGAGCTGAGGTTCTGCTCTTGGAAACTGTTGAAAGCCCCATGGAAAGTAACTTGTCAGAGACAGGGCATTTCTTCTATGGGAAGTGGTGTTCTCAGAGGAAGGGTGTGCCCAGTCCTGGCCCAGAGAGATGGGTGGGAAGTGCCCCTTGATCTCTAGGAGGGAAAGCCATAGTCTGAGCATCCCTCTTGTGGTGGGCCAGAGGCTGGATAAGAAGTGAAAATCTAGAATAGAATTAAGGGCAGGTTTTGCTCTGACCTGGCTAAGATCTAAGAAAGAAAATGGCAGGGTTTAGTTGCCCAAAAGTCGTAGGCTCTGTAAATGTGCCAGGCACCATGCCCAGTGCTGGGTGTACAAAGCTGTGTGGGAGTTCTCTGACCTTGGCATCCCTGAGTGCAAGGTCAGGTGAAGACAAAGAGTAAGTGAACAAAAGCTTGAGAGGTGTTTCCAAAGGGAAGTGCTATGGGAGGAGACACCTGGAGGGCCGTCCATGTGGCCACCGGATGGGGCCCTGGGATGCCCCCAGTGCACCCAGGGTCATCCCAGACCTGGCTGACATGGGAGGCCGTGGATCTCGGTGCAGAGTAGGTGGTCACCTCCCCAGGCTGGCTGTAGCACCCACAGTTCCCCCAGTGGAGATGTGTTGCCTTAGACCAGATGCCCCTGCTGTGTCGGGACTGCAGTCTGCGCTTAGCACCTCTGCTGTGATTAGTGGTGGAGGAGGGCACCCACTGCTTCCTCACTGACAAGGGCCAGGCTGCCCGCAGAAGTTTCTCTGAGGGGAAGACAGGCGCTAGAGCATTACAGCTGTGAAATAACCCTACTCTTATCAGCCCCCCGTGAGCATCACTGGAGGCCTTCCTTCAACAAAGCAGAGCGACTTAGAAATAAGAAGATCAGAATGACAGAGAGGTATGTGGAAATAAGTGGATAAACACAAGCTCATTACTGGAGAAGCAGATGACATTTAGATGTGACAATGAGTTTGGCAAACTAGCTGGCAAGGCGAATTTAGGTAGGAAAATCAGGTCTAAAAAATTAAATCCAGCCAGATCGGAGGAGGTCTGGGAATGTAGAGAGGGCACTAATGGTTTTGTTTCACTTTTATTTATTGATTTATTTGCTTATTTACTTATTTTCTTTTTAATATTTATTTTATTTATTTATTTGTCTGTGTCGGGTCTTAGTTGCTGTGCACAGGATCTAGTGCATCAGTGATCAAACTCGGGCCCCTTGCACTGGGAGTGTGGAGCCTTAGCCACTGGACCACCAGGGAAGTCCCTACTTATTTAGTTTCTGAAGGCAGTGGATGATAACAGATACTTGTTGGGCAAAAGACCAAAATGGTTTTCTCATGAGGATAAAGGCCACAGAAGTAGCATGTGTAGTGCAGATGGAGCGAGAAGAAACCAGAAACAAAACAGCAAACAGCTCTGATAATTGTCCACACCTAAGATTATTAGGTTATTAGATTATTAGGGCTTCCCTCATAGCTCAGTTGGTAAAGAATCCGCCTGCAATGCAGGAGACCCTGGTTCGAGTCCTGGGTCGGGAAGATCCCCTGGAGAAGGGATGGGATACCCACTCGAGTATTCTTGGGCTTCCCTTGTGGCTCAGCTGGTAAAGAATCTGCCCGCAATGCGGGAGACCTGGGTTCGATCCCTGGGTTGGGAAGATCCCCTGGAGAAGGGAAAGGCTACCCTCTCCAGTACTCTGACCTGGAGAATTCCATAGACTGTATAGTCCACGGGGTTGCAAAGAGTTGGACACAACTGAGTCACTTTCACTTTTCAAGATTATTAAGGTCCGACGAAGGACATTTGTGCCCCTTACAACTTACAGTAGTCTGTGATTTATCTTTGTAAGCCAGTAAGTGGGAATGGAATACTAGTCTTACTGTTGCTTTTCTACTTCCTAAAATTGATACATTTGATTTTTCACAAAATAACTACCAATAACTTGATTATGTATTTCCTTTAAACATAGACAGAAAAGCTGCTTTTAAATTTTACCATCATGGTGCAGGGAAAGGAGAAGAAAAATAGAGAAGGAATAAAAGAGAAATCCTGAGTCAGTGGTCTGAAGAAAATAAACAAAATTAGATATAAAAATTAGAATGGTAAACAGCATTTATCCTTCTACCTTGTTTTAAAAAAAGAAAAGTCAAGAAAGACTGCCTCTGTCCTCTAGGGTGGATATGCATACGGCCAGTAGCTTTCTTTGTGGCTCAGATGGTAGAGTCCTCTTGCAGTGCAGGAGACCCAGGTTCAATCCCTGGGTCGGGAAGATACCCTGCAGGAGGGCATGGCAACCCACTCCAGTATCCTTGCCTGGAGAATCCCATGGACAGAGAAGCCTGGTGGGCTGTGGAGTCCATGGAGTCACATAGAGTTGGACACAACTGAGCGACTAACACATGCTCACGCACACACACAGTGGCTTCCAGAAGCACTTGTTCAAAAAGATGACTTCAAAGGTCCCTCTTAGAACTAAGAGTCAGAATCTGAGACGTGGTCTCTGGGCTCATAGTGGACTCAATTACCTTGTTTTGATTTAGTCACAGGCTCTCTTACATGCAGTGGAGCCTGGGAAGTATCAGTACTAAGAATCACCACTCTTCAGAACTGTAGTTAATTTTAAAAACCACTTTTTGGAGAATGAAGTTTAAACCTTTGAGACACCTGGTCAGAGCTGGGATCTGTGTGCCTTCCACTCCTACCTCCTGACTGTCACCTATCTAAAATATTCTTCCACATCCTTACGAGCCTGTCGTGTACAATGAATGAGTAAGGCAGCCTCCAGTCTGGGGGATTCCACAGCCATCTGGATTCCTCCTGGTAGCTCAGCTCCAGTCTGGAGAAGACCACCATTAGCTTCACTGGCTTTTTGCCTGCTTCTGTTGTTTCTAAAGTAACAAAATTGACTGATTCCGTTCCACCCCTTTTCATATTCCCCGCCTTCTCCCCGGGAGAGGTGATAATGATCAGAAAAATAGCAAAAGGACCGCAGCAGGAGGAAGAAGGAGGCGCCTGGGCCTGGATCCCTGCCATGGTCCTGGCCTCCTAGGGGCCTTGCAGCTTGGTTACTAGATACAGAATGTGTGAAAGGAATTTGCAGAAGAAGGACCCCGAAAAGCCATACAGAACACAGAGTAAAGCGCCCACCAGTCAGCCCTCGTGCAGTACCAATCCAGTGGAATTTGTACAACCTTGGATGGGTCATTTGAACCTTTATGAATCTCTCTTTCTCACCTATAAAGCAGGTGCATTTTACCTAAAGTAAAAATTGTTTGGGACTTCCCTGGTGGCTCAGACGGTAAAGAATCTGCCTGCAATGCAGGAGACCTGGGTTCAATCCCTGGGTCAGGGAGATCCACTGGAAAAGGGAATGGCTACCCACTCTAGTATTCTTGCCTGGAGAATTCATGGACAGAGGAGCCTGGTGGGCTACAGTCCATGGACTTGTTTTAAGGGTGGTGTGATAGGGGGTATTGGATATGTGTGCTCAGTTGCTCAGTTGTGTCCAACTCTTTGCAACCTCATGGACCATAGCCTGCTAGGCTCCTCTGGAGGTATATAATAGGTTATGACAAAATAGAAAGACCACTGTAAATCATTGGCAGAGGTTGTTATTATGCCTGTACTTTGCTAAATGATGATAGCAAATAATGACTTGGTTAGGTAATGAATGAGCCTTTCAAATCCTCAGATTCATAAGACATAATGTGTTGTGGAAGGAAATCTGGATTTCCGCCTCCAGCAAATACAGTCATCTCTGTTGTATTTACTGTATATGAACTTTGCAACATATTGTCTCCATCCAGGCAAAAAAAAAAAAAAACAACAAGAGCAAAAAAGGAAATACAAATATAATCATTTTAAGTACTTTTTAGTATTACACAAGATCAACTGGATTAGATTGGATTTGAAATTTTAAAAATGGCATCTTAGAGTATTCACCCACTCATTCCCTCCTTTGTTCAGTCAACACAAATTTGATTTCTGGTTCTTTGGGATTCGATGTAAAGGATTTTGACTTGCATGTAAAGAGGGCTGCGATATTGATGACTTTGTTGAATACACAGGACATGCTAAGTACACAGTCTTGACCCTTCTGTCACCCAAGTAGCTGTCAGGAATGCAGACCGACCCGTGTAAAGAAGCCAGAACCTTGCGCTTTCTCTGTTGATCACTGGCCTTAGGTTTGCCTTGCTTGTAGCGAAGCTGATTGTCCTTTGTGTGTGTCTGTTTCTGAGCTTCCTCACTTACATCCCTGGAGAGAAAAAAAAGCACCATGTTTCTGAATGGTTTATGAGCAATGTTATAGAGCCCCCCATGGTCTGGGGTGCAATAAGAGGAGCCACCCTCCAGGTGCCCCCCCAACCCCGCTGACACCGGTCCACTTTGGTCCCACACAGAGGCTCACACTACTTTCCACACACTTGTGAGGGCAAGTGCCACCTAACATGGTAGCTGCATCCCATTATTTCAGAGAGACAAAATGATTTTTTATCTTTGTAAAAAAAAAAGAAAAAAGAGAGTGTTTTCATCAAACCCTTACTCTGCATTCAGTGGTTACTCAAAAGCCTCAGTTCTGAACTTGGAAGCTGGAGCCAGGCCCCTGGGAGGTGGGTGGGGCTAGTGGAGTATAAGCGGGGGTCGGTGAGAAGGCAGCGGAGTCCATCTCCAGCCTGGAGGGCAGATGCCCTGAATCCTCTCCCCATTGGGAGGCAGTTTCTTCCCAGGGTTCACACTTGTTGTTGTTTAGTTGCTAAGTTGTGTCCGACTCTGCTGACACCATGGACTGTAGCCCACCAGGCTCCTCTGTCCCTGGAACTTCCCAGGCAAGAATACTGGAGTGGGCAGCCATGCCCTTTTCCAGGGGATCTTCTCCACCCAAGCATCAAACTTGCATCTCCTCATTGGCAGGAAGATTCTTTACCGTTCAGCCACCTGGAAAGCCCCAGGATTCACACTACTCGAGCCCAAAATGAGTGGGTCTTAATTCTTGGCATTGTGTCAAGTTTATTAGCAGACTTTTTTAGAACTGATCTATTGTGACCAGTTTGCTATGATTTCATAATACAGCATAATAGCTAGTGTGTGTGTGTGTGTGTGTGTGTGTGTGTGTGTGTACTGTTGTTGTTGTACTTTTTTTCCTCCACCTTTGAAAAGTTGGATCCGATCCTTTGGCACCTCTTATATAACTTCTTTGAAACTATATAGATAATTTAGATTGTGACTGGACCATGAAGCCAGAATTTCACAGTACACGTTTTTCCATATCTAAAAGGAAATGGAATTGAATCCAGAATCGTGTTTAAAATTGAATCGGACAAGTAAGGTTTCTTGCAGGTTAAGCTAGATAATCAAGTTAATTCAAATCATTTGCAGGACTTTCTTTGGAAAATGGTACCTTGTCCAGAGGTGCCACATACACAAGGCATCCGTCTGAATTTTGGGAACCGAAGTCTCGCGGTCAGGGTTCTATTTGTATTTGGTCTCTTGTTCCCTTTTACTGCTTTTCTAAACACAGGTTTGGAATTCCAGCTCACATCTGTTGTTCAGAGAGAAACCCGGACCCTGACTCCCTAGTGTGGCAGGGTCCCTGCTAGTGGGATCATAACTAGCCCATCTCTGCGCATTCTGTGCATCCCCAACACAGCACGCCTTGGGGAAAACGAATGGACAGCGAGCATTCTCCGAGTCTGGTTTACACCCTGCGTCCCTTAAGCATGTGTAATTGTAGTTAGTTGTGCTGTTGATATCCATTACCTAGTAATTAATGTACTTCTCCCCCCCACTTCTGTTTGAGATGTGTTATTAACTTCTCAGATCCATCCTGCTGCTCCTGGTTTAGTCTGTACACAGTGGGAAGAAATCCTGTTTCTTACCCAAAATTGCAGAGCAATTTGATCCAGTTTCTTTTGTTGAAATGCTGAGCTAATTCTGTTTAACCACGGATGATAGTAAAGTTGCACTAACAGCGATTTTAATCAATGGGAAATGTTTAGCTTGTGTGAGGTGAGATCTGGGAATCCAGATGGGTGGGGGTGTGGAGGAGGGGGAACCAGGAAACCAATTCCATATGAAAATGTTAACTGTGTGATTAAGCATAAGCTTTTTAATAGAGTTATTATGGGCTACTAAAGAGACCTTTATTGCATGAACTTGGAGGCAAAATGTAAATGTTCTTATGTGCCTATTCAAGAGGAAAGCAAAGATTACCCCCTCTCTCTCTTTTTGTCTTTTGCCCATTTCCAGATTGCTTTCCAGAAATAAAAACCAGCTTGGGAAATTTAGGATGAGACTGACCTAGTTGATACTAATCATATGTCAAAACAGAAACTGAGGGCAGTTGTTCGCATGATTTAATGGGCGGTTAGACAGACCTAGGTTAGGACGCTAGGTTTACCCACGTTAGGACGCTAGCCGGAGAAGGCAATGGCACCCCACTCCAGTACTCTTGCCTGGAAAATCCCATGGACGGAGCAGCCTGGTAGGCTGCAGTCCATGGGGTCGCGAAGAATCGGATACAACAGAGCGACTTCACTTTCACTTTTCACTTTCCTGCACTGGAGAAGGAAATGGCAACCCACTCCACTGTTCTTGCCTGGAGAATCCCAGGGACGGGGGAGCCTGGTGGGCTGCCGTCCATTGGGTCGCACAGAGCCGGCCACGACTGAAGCGACTTAGCAGCAGCAGCAGCAGGACGCTAGCAGATCATTTCAACTTGCCTTTATTGGCAGAACAATTAGTATTGGACTTCTACTTGTGTGAAATCAGTAGTACAGATTGACTGCACATTAGGAAAACCTAGAATTTGCCTTCTTCTCTCCCCATGGCAGCTCCTCACAAATGTACTGAGTTTTCTATCACACAGGAGAACAGATGATATGTATTTTCATTTCATCAAAGGCCTATGATTTTTCCATAGGTTCTTGGGTATAAGTAAGGTGACTGTCATTCCCATCAAGACTTTGTTCCCAGTCATTTCACGCTGCTATTTCAGAGAAGGATGGCAAATATTTTCACAACCTGGCTTGATTTGATTGTTTTTCTGATTGGCTCTTTTTTCCAAGAAGAATGGACTAACATGTCTTCACGTGTATGTGTATTCCTTCACCTCTCTCTCCCCACTATTAAAACTCTGCTCAGACGCTCAGTTGTGTCTGACTCTTTTGCAGCCCCATGGATTGTAGCCCGCCTGGCTCCTCTGTCGGTGGGATTTCCCAGGCAAGAATACTATTTCCTACTCCTAGAGATATCCCTGACTCAGGGATTGAACCTGGGTCTCTTAAGTTGCCTGCATTGGCAGGTGAATTCTTTACCACTCGCACCACCTGGGAAGCCCGATTAAAATTCTGTCCATTCTTGATAAGATTACTGTCCTTTGGCCACACTCAACCTCCCTGGTTTTCTGTGGCAGAATATGCACTGCATGTGTGTCAGCGAGTGAGAAAACACAGGAAATTGAAAGGGAGACAGGACAGATTATGTCCTTCTTACTATTCATCTAGGACTCTCTTAAACCCCTGAATTGTAATGAATGTTTTTAAAAAAAATTTTTATTGAAATATAATCAATTTACAATGTTGTGTTAGTTTCAGGTATACAGCAAAGTGACTCAATTATTGATTATATGTATTCCTTTTTAAGCATTCTCTTCTACTAGAGGTTATTACAAGATATTGAGTATAGTTCCCTGTGTTATACAATAGATCCTTGTTGGTTACCTGTTTTATATGTAGGAGTGTGTGTGTTTTAATCCCGAACTCCTAATGTATCCCTCTTCCCTTCTCCCCTTGGTAATCATAAATTTGTTCTCTATGCCTCTAAGTCTGCTTCTGTTTTATAAAAAAGTTCATCTGTATCATTTTTTTAGATTCCACATATAAGTGATATCATGTATAGTCTTTACCTGACTTACTTCATTAGTATGGTCATCTCTAGGTCCCTCTATGTTGCTGAAAAGGGCATTGTTTCATTCACTCCACGTCTTGCCTATTGTGAATAGTGCTATTGTGAACATTGGGGTACATGTATCTTTTCAAAGTACGGTTCTCTCTAGATATATGCCCAGGAGTGGGATTGCAAGATCATATGGTAGTTCTGTTTTTAGTTTTATGAGAAATCTTCATACTGTTCTCCACTGTGACTGTACCAGTTTACATTCCCACCAACTGTGTAGAAGGATTCCTTTTTCTCCACACCCTCTCCAGCATTTATTATTTGTAGACGTTTTGATGTCGGTCCTTCTGACCAGTGTGGGGTGATACCTCATTATACTGATGATTTGCATTTCTCCAACAATTAGCAGCATTGAGCATGTTTTCATGTCCCTTTGGCCATCTGTATGTCTTCGTTGGAGAAATGTCTTTCATAGATCTTCTGCCCATTTTTTGACTGGGTTGTTTGGTTTTTGTCACTGAGCTATCTGTTTATTTTCCAGATGTAATACATGTCTGTTCCATGGAGATGTTTTTGCAAGTGATGTCTTATACTCAATGTCTAATACTTATTAAACCTTAAAGGGTTAGAATTTAAGAAATGCACTGGCCAGATGTTAGAGGATCAAAATAATGTTAAGAATCATTTTGAGGAATTAGTTGGGGGATGCAGTGGGGAGGGGAAGGCAGTAGGGGGAGCACAGGGTGATTTTTGTTCTTGTTTGTTTTGCTTTGCTTCATTCTACCTTTTCATCTCTAGGTTGCTTCTTTGAGTTTTCTTTTCATGTCTCCCTGGCCTATTTGCTCATAAAAGAGATGGACTAAGAAAACGAAGGGCAAAAAGGAGGCACTTTTTATTCATATTACATTGACTAGATGGTGGAAGTCATGAATCAGGGTTCTCATGGGTGAAAAAAATCATTACGCTTGTCTTCTCACACTGCTAAAAGCTAATTGCATTTAAATAATTATGTATGCTGTAAATAAGGGCCAGGTTATCTGAGCTGATGTCGGTGTTACATTGTATTTGTGTTTAAAAATTTTTCAGTAGTGTAATTAAAAGTAGAATAGAGGGACTTGATTGTCAGATGCAGGGTTTCAGAGAGAAGCAGGGCAGGGATGGGGCGAGGTAAATTAATGAATGGTGGTTGCCCTCCTGTGTCAGGAGATGGGATGCTTGCCTTATTTGTGTTACTTCCTGCAACCCCTACTACAAACCTGTTATGTAGATGTTATCTCTGTTTTATAGAAGAGGAAAGAGAGTGGTTAAACAGTTTGTTCCAAAGCACCCCGCTCTTAAGTGACAGCCAGAATTTGAATCCAAGTCAGTCTAGCTGCAGAGGCCGTGCTCAGTCATCCCTTGCACATGGTTTCCCAAAGGGGAACTTGGGAAGGCTCGTGGCTTGAGATGCATCACGGAAAAGGATACCCGATTGCCCTCCCAGGGATCACAATGAACTGGAGTTACTGATCACTCACTGTCCAATTAGGTAATCCATCTCCTCTGTACACATTTTGAGTTGAACTATATCCTCCCGAAGTTCATAAGTTGGAGCCCTAACCCCCAGTACCTCCTGACCTTATTCAGAAACAGATGTTATTAGTTCAGTAAAAAATGAGGTGGTACTGGAGTATGATGGACCCTGAGTACAATGTGACTGATGTCCTTACGAAAAGGGGAAGTTTGGAGGCAGACACACACGGAGAGTGCACGCATGTAAAGACTACAGTGATGCTGCCTCAGCCAAGGAACTGCCAGGAACGACCCTCCCTGCCTGTGATAGACCCTCCCCTCGCTCATCAGGGGAACAGGGCCCTGCCGACACCTCAGTCTTGTACTTCCAGTCTTCAGAACTTCAGGATTTCTGTTGTTTAAGCCAGTGTGTGGTACTTCGTTTTGGCAGAGCCAGCAAACAAATACATCCCACCTCTCCTGGTAGGTCCCTGGTCTAGTCGACCCCTTCAGTCCAGGCTGGGCAGCTGGGACTTCTCCCCAGCTGTCTTCACAGACTTCTGGCAGCTTCCAGAAGCTGCTGTTGAAGCCATTTTGTCTCACAGACTGCATACAGCTCATCTTCTCTTCATCCCAAATCAGTGTGCTCACCTGTACTCCCAACAGCACCCCCGACAAAAACAACCTTGTCCTCACTGTGTTCTGGAATTATTATTTTCCATGCCACACTGGATCCTGTAAGCACCGCTTGGCAGGATGTCAGGATATTACAGCTTGAGGATTGATCTCGGCGTGTTCTTTTGTCTTGGTCTTTTATTTTGCCTTATATTGTTTATTCACAGATTTTAGAAGATTGCACATTTTGTTTAATTATGTTGGAGACAGACTGGCATTTTAGCTGTTACAGTCTGTGGGAGAGGGGTTGATAGCAAAAATTATGTGGAGTTTAAATCGTGTTCGGTGAAGGAAGTGGAAATGAATAAAGCTGTTTTACCAAGAAAAGTAGGTATTTTGCCTTGGATCTCAGAATGGATTTTTTTTTTTTTTCCTTCTTAGCTGGAAGTGTTCTAAGTGTTCCATTGTCTATTATGTTTGCCTTTTACAAGTCTGACTGTTATAAAAAGGAAATTTGTATCTGTATTTGCAAATTTCAGCCTGGCAGCTGTGTTTTGAAGGCTTAATCTGGGATCGAACTGAGATGCAAATGATGTCTAATAGTTTTCCCATGATGTTGTCAAGTTTTGCTTTTTAAAAATACTGCTCGTGGCAACTCCTGCCTTCCGTTTCGGATTCTTAGGTAGTAGGCCATTTTTAAATGATCTGACCTTACAAGAGCGGTGGCTTCTAGTTGCAAGATCCCTTTGGTTGCTCATGCATAACCACCATCACACAGACAGAGTCCCTTCCTTGTTCTTATTACATTAGCCATGTTTTTGATTAGTTGGGAAAAAAAAATCCCTCACGAAACCACAAAGCTTTTTGTCTCCCATGTCTGTCAAAATGTGGCTGATTTAATTTGAATGAAATTTTAATTAGAAAAATTCTGCCAAGATCTAGCCCTGATTTGAATATTTATAGATATGTTAAGAATCTCCATAAACGTGGGGTCTCATTTGAATTGCTTCCCTGGACCTCAGCCCTGGTGGTACAATAAGAAGGGACCTCTTGATGGTGCAAATCCCTCCTCCCCCTCCACTGCACCCTCCCGCTACTGTGGTGGGCTGGACCAAGGATGTGGATGAGAAGCTGCTGTGGGCGGGGTCTCCACTGTTTCAATGACAGCACTTTGTCCAGATACATCTTTCAGGCTTGTGAGCCAGCCCTTCATACTGCGTAATGCAGGTGGGAAATTCATGACCAATGTTAGCTCATTACTTGAAACATACACATTTTAGGGGCAGCATGATACGTTGGAAAAGCTATAGGAGCAACAGGGAGTGAAAATGTTAGTCTCTCAGTCGTGTCTGACTCTCTGTGACCCCATGGACTATATAGCCTGTCAGGCTCCTCTGTCCTTGGGATTCTCCAGGCAAGAACACTGGAGTGGATGATAGCCAGCTATTCCCTTCTCAATGGGATCTTCCTGACCCAGGGATCGAAACCAGGTCTCCTGCATTGCTCAGATTCTATGCTATCTGAGCCAGCAGGGAAGCCCCATGTCAGGGGTCGGGACCCAGGGACAGGACACAAAGTCTTCATCCATGTTCATTTTTTCCTAGCTCAAAGCTGTGTTCTTGGATTCAACTTTCAGAGCTTCAGTGCCTTTTATCTCTGGAACTGGAGAAAATAAGATGTGAGATGCCCCTGAGAGGAACCCACCAGACCTGGGGCTCAGCACCAAGGCATTGGTCTTAGATGCTGGGTTACTGGGGGTTATGAGTAGAAATGGTGTGGTGAGTGAAGAAGATCAGTTTCTGAACTTAGATTGTTGTTGCCTCTGACCAGCTCAGTGTCAGAGGCCACTTTCCCAGATCATCCTTTACCCCCGATGAATGTACTTAATATTAAAAAAAAAATCTCTGTGGTATATTACCTTTGTCAGTGCGTTAGCCTAAATGCTGTGTCCCGTGCAGCAGAATAATGCCTTTAGCTAGACAATGGAGTTCGTATTGTGGTCCACTTTGATCTAGGAGACGAGAAAGGGGATATATATATATCCCCTTTGAAGGATTTCCTGGCAGTGCTATCCTTTTAACATAACCAGAGCAACGGAGAAGATCCTCACGGGGGTGTTCTGAGTTTCCCTCCAGTGGTTCTGCAGACTCATAGCCCCCTCCATGCTTCTCCACTGCCTGCTGTCTTGCACACACTGAGATCTTACTGAGAATTCTCTTTCAGAGCTAAGATTCCGTTTTCCCATCAAATACTAGGTATTTCTAAGCAACCTCAATTACATTTAGTAATATTTATGCAAAGGTTGTACAGAAAGCTTCTTTGCATCTGAAAATAAATTTGTGAGGGTTTAGTGAAAATAGAAAGAAACATCTGCGGTAGTGATTTATTTCAGTAAATGTAGTCAGCAGGTAGGCCTGTGACTCCTGGAATAGAGGGCTCTGGTGGCCAGGAACCAGACATCCTGCCCCTTGGTCCCCCCAGCTCATGCTGCGTCCTGTCTGGTCCTCCTCCCAGAGGCATGGAGCAGTCCCTACCTGGCTCTTCTAAGCACCCTTGGCCAACACAGATTTTAAAGATACTGCACGTTTGGAAATGTGAAAATGTTCACCGTCGGCTTAGTATTTTTTTTTTCCACTTTCATGTAGCATAGAGATGCCAGGTGCCCTTCATATTTTCACTAAGGTAAAGACATAGAAATAAGGTAAAGAAATGGTGGTGAAGACAAGGGTGCATTGTGGAAGGTAGATTAGAATAAGGGAATCCTGGCAGGAAATCTTCTGCGTGGATTCCATCAAAGTGTACAAGTGGAATACAAGTGTAATGTTCAGAGTTGCTCTCCCTCCAAGCCCACCAGCAACTCTGGCTCCATTCTCAGGGAGTACAGTTTTTGCATCTACCGGAGGAGACTATGTGTGTGGTATTTGCACATCGGTCAGGCCCCAAAAGTCTTCCTTCTTAGGGCTTCTACAAAATAAAAGTCTCAATCAGTGTCTTGGCAACTGAGGTTGCTGCGCAATGCCCTGGCTTTGTGGGAGATCTGTGTTCCTTAGATTGACTTAAGCCTTTGAATACTAACGCTGATGGGCTATGTTAACCATCTGGAGGCATTTTACAGTTGTTGTCAAAAGGTTGACTGAGGTCCCTAATGCAACACGAGGAGTTGATGGAAGCTTAATAGAGTTTACCAGTTGTGCTGATTCGTGAATGACAGCCCCACAATAACCCTTGGCCCAGGAGATGGAGGCTGTGTGTACTGTTTGAATGAAGGTGGCAAGGCACAGAACGCGAGTCATGCATTTTGCAACAATTTGGAAAGCGCTTGAATTGTGTACATCACCCACAGTTGGGAAACTTTGCTCCATGTGTATGTCATTGATTTATTCACCATTTTGTTCACCTTGTAGAAAGCTCTTTTGATTTAGGAGTTTTGCACATTGGCCCCACTCCTCAATAAGAGGGGTGATATATTTTAAAATGCAACACGTGTATTTTGGTTTTAGACTGAGGCCAGGCCTAACCTTCTGGAGAATTAACCTATATACATACCCCCAGGGTATAGGACTAGAGTCTTGCTGGTAAGGCAGTTGTGGCAGTGAAAAGGCTGAATCTTTGTCATTGTATGGATAAGTAATAGAATTCCTTTATTTTTATGTTTTTCATGTTATTTGCCATTGTAAAAAAAAAAAATCAGTCATTCTCCTTATATATCTGTACACATATTTATGTCCCTATATTTAAAACCCAACACACTTGTGAAGTGAAGTGTAGTGTTAGCTGCTCACTCGTGTCCAACTCTTTGCGACCCCATGACTGTAGCCTCCCAGGCTCCTCTGTCCATGGGATTTCCCGGGCAAGAATACTGGAGTGGGTTGCCACTGTGCCTGTATGCAAATATGCATAATATAAAAATACGGGAAAGACAGAAGAAGCAAGAAGAATGAAGATGAGAATGCTATTTAAGTAAACTGGAGGCAGTGCAGAAGTTGCCAAGCAGGTAGAAGAGGAAATGAGTGAGTTAAAAGAAGAGGGTGATGAGAATGGGGTGGATGGTTAACAGCCACCAGATGCTGATGTTTCTGGTAAAACATAACAACACGTCTTAGTAGAACAGGATTTAATCATCAGACTCTAATGGTCAGAACACAGAGTGGGAATCCAGAGATCACAGTGGGTTCATTCAAGTCCCTCCGTCAAATGTGTGTAGCCCAGCTATGTGCCAGGAGGAGACTGGTCCCAAGGGTGCAGAGATCGAATACAAGGCTGGTATTTGAGAGGCTTATAGGTTTAGGAAGGGTGCCCAATAACCTTTTAGAAGCAAAGGTGCATGGTGAATATTCCTCATGTTACTCAAAATTAGATTCTGCTTTGATTTTTAGATTCTGCTTTGAAGAGCGAGTACAAGGAAGTAGCCCAAGGTCAGCAAGGATGCTGTTTTCTGCAGCTCACAAGAGCTGTTTCTTCCACAACTGACTGTTGTATTTTACAGGAGAGTCAGTGAAGTCCTGTTCGACCACCATCCAATTCTCTGACATCTTGAAAAACCATCAGGTCTATCCAGAGGTCACATCCCCATCCCACCGCTGAGAATACCCCCGGTCTAGGAAAGAGGAGCACAAAACTCTCCTTGATTTTCAAGGGGAGGGGGTGGGTTATGAGTTTTTCCTAAGATTAATTTTTTTCCTGAGCTTCAGCTTGAGATATGAGACATCTGAAATCACCCCATTGTTTGTTTCTTGTATGTTTAACTTATGTGGTTTTTCTCTGTGGTCACTGAGATGGGGCCAACTTTAGCTTAACAAATTCCTAAAGGCAGATATACTAAATGCTTTCCAAATGTTTCCATCGTTCCATTAAAAAAAACAAAAAAAAAAAACACCATTTACTTCCCAGCCTGTTAAGGAAAGCTTGTCCATCAACCTCTTATGAGGGTTTCATCCTCAATGAAAATTTAGTGTGTGGAAGGGTGTGAAAGTGATATCCCACATCAGTTCACCAGGAATGATAAACTTGGCTTTGGGAGGTTGGAACATAGAGTCCTGCTATGTCTTTTCCAAATGTCTGAACACATGTTCTTGTCTGACAGTGTGGTCGAGATCACTGCAGGATCACAAGATATGTTATCTTCAGCATATGCTGGGATATGTTGTCCTGACCACACAGATTGCGTGTTTAAACATCTCAGGTCAGAATGTTTGCACTATGGGTGTTGTTCATACTCACGGCCTGAGTAGACCTGGTGTAAGCTGCTGCCCACGTAGGGTGACTTCAAGGGCATCAGCTCTTGAGGCCTCTCTCTTTCTCAGCTCCACCTTACATGGTCTGAAATTCCACCAGGAAAGAACACAGGATACCTTATCCTAGGATTGCCACTGCTTAAAATCATCTGGGGGAAGGAGCCTCACGTTTTTCTTATAGTTTGTAAGGGAACACAACCCTGAAGGCAGCAGGTGGAATGAAGATCAGACACCATGGTGGGCAAAGAAGGGAAGGTGTCCAGGGTAGGGGGAGGTGGGTTAGGCTGATTCCCTGGGGCAGGCTCAGAACTGACTGCAGCCCGAGGGCAGGGCGGCCAACTTGAGACTGCCATGTCCATCTCTCCATTTCCCCTTCCTCTCTTTGATCCCTGTCTCTCTGGCTTGTCACCTTCAGATTCTTGCTCCCTTGGACCCTCCCCTCACTCCGTCTAAAGGGATGCCTGCAACAAAAGTGAAAGAAAAATGCACTAGAGGGGAGTGAGTGGGAGGAAGGCTATTTTAGAAAAGAGACTATAAATGGAGAGTGAATCTCTAAAAAGCAGTTTCTTAAAGACTGTGTGGGATTTAAAGTCCAAGAAACAAACATGAGATAGACCGTGCAGATGAAATATGTGCACACACCGTGCTCGCATCACAAATGTCCTTTCTTCTTCATCCCACCCTTTCTATGCCTCCATCCTAGAAGGGAAAAAATGAAGAAGTCACAGAAAGAGAGCCCGAGCACAGAAGAGAGTCAATTCAGTTCAGTCGCTCATTCATGTCCGACTCTTTGCGACCCCACAAATCGCAGCACGCCAGGCCTCCCTGTCCATCACCAACTCCCGGAGTTCACTCAGACTCACGTCCATTGAGTCAGTGATGCCATCCAGCCATCTCATCCTCTGCCGTCCCCTTCTCCTCCTGCCCCCAATCCCTTCCAGCATCAGGGTCTTTTCCAATGAGTCAACTCTTCACATGAGGTGGCCAAAGTACTGGAGTTTCAGCTTTAGCATCATTCCTTCCAAAGAACACCCAGGGCTGATCTCCTTCACAATGGACTGGTTGGATCTCCTTGCAGTCCAAGGGACTCTCAAGAGTCTTCTCCAACACCACAGTTCAAAAGCATCAATTCTTCGGTGCTCAGCTTTCTTCACAGTCCAACTCTCACATCAATACATGACCACTGGAAAAACCATAGCCTTGACTAGACGGACCTTTGTTGGCAAAGTAATGTCTCTGCTTTTCAATATGCTATCTAGGTTGGTCATAACTTTCCTTCCAAGGAGTAAGCGTCTTTTAATTTCATGGCTGCAGTCACCATCTGCAGTGATTTTGGAGCCCCCAAAAATAAAGTCTGACACTGTTTCCACTGTTTCCCCATCTATTTCCCATGAAGTGATGGGACCGGATGCCATGATCTTCATTTTCTGAATGTTGAGCTTTAAGCCAACTTTTTCACTCTCCTCTTTCACTTTCATCAAGAGGCTCTTTAGTTCTTCTAAAAAACGAAGACAGAAAAAGGAGCCCAGTGGAGAGAAGGCATGTTGTTTTTGTTTAGTCGCTAAGTCGCATCCGATTCTTTGCAACCCCATGAACCAGAGCCCACCAGGCTTCTCCACCCATGAGATTTCCCAGTCAAGCATGCTGGAGTGGGTTGCCATTTCCTTCTCCAGGGTATCTTCCCAAACCAGGGATCAAACCGCATCTCCTGCATTGCAGATTCTTTACCACTGAGCCATCAGGGAAGCCCCGGAGAGAAGGCATATAGGAGGAATAAAACACCTTATGATGGGAGAACTTTCATGCTCCAAGTGCGTGCGTGCTGTGCGTGCTAAGTCACTTCAGCCGTGTCCAACTCTGTGTGACCCTATGGACTGTAACCCATCAGGCTCCTCTGACATGCCAGCAAATTCAGAATGAAACCGGGCTTCAGGGCTCATCTCCCAGTCCCAGACCCAGCCTCTTGTCCTTAGAAAGGATTTGGAGTTTCAACGTGTGTTTCATCAGCAGGATGATGAAATCTGGGGGAATACTCCGACTACCTGGAAATGTTAACTGCATCCAGGCTAGCACTGCCTTATCTCCACAGGGCTCTGATGAAACTTGTTCATCCTGGAGGCCAATTAGCAAACTTGTTAACACTCTGCTTTTCTGCAAGTTCCTGACAGCCTGGGCTTGAGCAGATACGTGGTAACCAAAGCCAGCCTGCCTGCTGGGATCAGGAGAGAGAGCTCAGTAAAAAAGAAAGAAGGCTAATTTCTTCCTGAGACCTCCAGGACAGAAAATTTGCTGGCTTTCTGAAGAATGAGAGGTCGGATTAAAGTCCGGAGAGTGATGACGGCATGGGAGATGATGGTGGATCGCACTGTTCCAGGATGGCTGACCTTTGAAGAGCTGACGTGCATTCCTCCAGTTTTCATCAACTCCCTCTCCTGCTGCTCATGCCTGGCCAGAAAAAGCAGGCTCTTGGCGACCCCCTCTTGTAGCCCAGAATTAGGGCTTGAACATTAGGCAGGACAGTAGTGTATGCTGGAGCTGTTCCACCAGATTGCAAAAGCTGATTGTGAGTATCTTTTCCAGAGTTATATTCAGAAACATGACTCTGGTAGTGGGAAATTTCTTGGTAGGAGTATTTACACCACAGAAATTAGCAAGCACTGCAAATTAGAGGACCCCCGTACCACCAGGAGGGCTTCCCAGGTGGCCTTAGTGGTAAAGAAATAAGTAAGTGAAGTCACTTGAGTCCTGTCCGACTCGTTGCGACCCCATGGACTGTAGCCTGCCAGGCTCCGCCTGCTAATGCAGGAGACTTAAGAGACACAGGTTTGATCCCTGGGTCAGGAAGATCCTCTGGAGGAGGAGGAGGGCATGGCAACCCACGCCAGTATTCTCTGATGCCTAGAGAATCCCATGGACTGAGGAGCCTGGAGGGTTACAGTCCCTGGGGTGGCAAAGAGTCAGACACGACTGAAGTGGCTGAGCAGACATGCACACCACCAAGAGCCATTTACCAGCATGCCACTGGGCAAGAGACAAGTGTGATGAAAGCCTACCATATATTTAAAAATTATGCATAATTATGCAATTTTGGAGAGCGGTTTGGGGGAGGGGGGGCAGCCTTCTCTGGTGACTCGGACAGTAAAGAATCTGCCTGCAATGCAGGAGACCCAGGTTCCATCCCTGGGTTGGGAAGATCCCCTGGAGAAGGGAATGGCAACCCACTCCAGTATTTTTGCCTGGAAAATTCCATGGACAGAAGAGCCTGGTGGGCTACAGTCCATGGGGTCTCAGAGTCAGACACAACCGAGTGACTAACACTTTCACTTTCACTCATTTTTAAAGGTTTTAGAGCCTCATCTTATGTTCTGTGAGAGAGTATGTTTATGTGGGTACCCCCCAACTTGATTCCCATGTAAACCATTCACCACCATTTAGCTGTGAAGTAAAATGAGAACACATTTCTGTTTTCCAAGTTTGTTTAAGAATTTTGCAGCAAGTTGAAGGAAATCAGGTCTGCTCAGCTAAGCAATTTGGTGTCTGTTGATAGCCAAATAGCCTGGAAAATTGTCTTTGCCTCAGCTCACCCACCGTGCAAGGCATGATGCTGACAAGCTGAGTGCTTCCAAAGGTCTATTGTGTGGGACTCAGTGGTGCAGCGGCGAGAGAGGAGGTATATGATTTAGACATCTTGCTCTGTCTTTCTTGCTAATAAGAACACTGCCAGACAGTCTTTGTGTGGCTTTTCTATCAACTCTGAGGTCATTTCTTCTCTCCTGTCCCTCGGGGGCATGTGATATAGAGTGTAGACAGTCACCAATTCAATTTTAGAAAGAGCTTCCAACCAACCACATAGAAATTTCAAGACATATGAGGGTGTCTGAAACCAAACCTCCTTAGCATGAAATGCTGAGACTTCCTTTGATTTTAAGTTATATCTCTTAAAATATGGAGACACAAGGTTTTGTGACAGTGGGTCTTCAAGTAGTATCTTGGGAAATAGGAGACAGGAGTTCTGGAAGAATCCAACTCATTAATATTCTCAATTCAAAGGATGTTCATACTTAATCTCTGTGATCTTTTGAAAGAAGATCTTTAAAAGGAGAAACCAGGGAACTGGAGTCTGTGACTTGTCTGGGATCAGCACGCAGAATAGGAGCCCAGAGACCCAGGCAGCACGGAGCCTCAGCAGCACCTGCCTCAGCTCTCACTCCCGCGTGTGTGGAACACCAGCTCTCACTCCCGCGTGTGTGGAACACCAGCTGTGGCAGGCGCTGTGCCAGATACTCCCCATGCTTCTCAGATCACCTGACTGGTGCTGAACATCTGCTGGGACAGGTGCGACTGAGCACCTGGAGGATGACAAGGACAAGGAGACCCTACCCTTGTCCTGAAGAGGCTTCCAGGCTCACCCTGCAGATAAGAAATATGGTGATGCAGTAAAATGAGCGTGTTAAGGGCTTCGGGTTTTGAGGGCTTCCCTGGTGGCTCAGTGGTAAAGGATCCGCCTGCAACCCAGGAGCCTCAGGAGACATGGGTTTGATCCCTGGGTCAGGAAGATCCCCTGGAGGAGGACAAGGCAACCCAGTCCAGTATTCTTGCCTGGAGAATCCAATGGACAGAGGAGACTGGCGGGCTACCTTTATAGTGTCCCAGAGAGTCAGACACAACTGAACTTATTACGCACACACGCCCTACCTGCCGACGCAGGAGACATGGGTTCGATCCCTGGTCCAAGAGGGTCCCACATGCTGCAGAGCAATTGAGCCCATTGTACCCCAGATACTGAGCTTGTGCTCTAGAGCCCGGGAACCACAATTACTGAAGCTCTCGTGCCTAGAGATCGTGCCCCACAGCAAGACAAGCCACTGCAGTGAGAAGCCTACGCACCGCCCGCTGGAGAATGGCCTCTGCTCTCTGCAAGTAGAGAAAAAACCCGCACAGCAATGAAGACCCAGCACAGCCATAAATAAGTAAACTTTTTTTAATTCTGTTTAAAAATAAAAAAGAACTTTGGAATTGAAAGGCAGGAGAAGGAGTATCTGATGGAGACATTTGGTCATCCCCAGGATTCCTCCTTTGAGAAGTATTAGCTAAAGGAAGAAAATAAACCTCTAAAGATAAGGGCTATAGGGTGGAGTTTTTCCTTAGCATGAGATTTAGTACTAAAAGACTCAAAGGCCATTTTCTGGAATAATGACCTTTCAAAAAGTTTTAATGTCTAGGCACCTAGCCCTGGGCAGAGCACCCTTAAGGAAAGTGTGGGTATGATGTGTGAATGTACTGGCAGACGTGGACTTCCTGTAGCATTGTCATTCTCTTCTTCTCTCCACCCCAAGAACAAACAGCACCGACCTGTACTTAGAAAAAGGAGAAGAAAATAGTCTCCCATTGGAAACCCTACCACATCATTGTAGGCGTCATGGTATAAGACAAAAGAAGTGGACTTGGGAGCAGAACAACCCTGAGTTTTCAAATCCAAGCTCTCCACCCCCAACTTCTGCCCCCCATCTATTAATCTTAGCTGTGTAATGTTGGGAAACTCAACCTCCTGAGGCCTCAGTCTTCAGGTCTGTAAAGTGAGTAAGAATGGGTGTAAGTTTCAGTCACTCCATCAGTGAGTGTGCAAAGACAGAGCTTCATCATCTGGCCCAGACATCGTGGTTGGGCTGATGAAGCACTTGTTTGCTGAGGTGAGTGCTATGCCCAGACAGGGGCCCTCATTCACAGGGCTCTTTCTCTTTATTGATAGAAGATCCCTGATCTGGAGTAGCAATCCCGATTCTCCTGCTGGGGCCTCTGCCATTTTCTCAATTTCACTAATACTATAAAGACAAGTTCCTACTAGAATGAGTTCCTCCTAGGCCGGGAGAATCTGCTTGGAGGCATTTGTGAGATCTGGTGTGAGCATGTGTGTTGTGGGCAGATCCCCAGGCTGCCTTTCAGACACTGTCAGCCTCGTGTTTCCATGCTGCCCACTCTCCTGCTGCCCAAGTCAGCAGGGTGCCCTGAGATCTGCTTAGTGGGCCTTACATGGTCTGGCTTTTGGGAAGTACAGGTTCTGATGCCCAAGTATCTGCTTTGAGTGTGAATAAACCTGCAATGGGGCTTCCCAGTGGCTCAGTGGTAAAGAATCCGCCTGCAATGCAGGAGACTCAAGAGACATAAGTTTGACCCCTGGTTGAGGAAGATCCCCTAGAGGAGGAAATGGCAACCCACTCCAGTGTCCTTGCTTGAAAAATTCCATGGATAGAGGAGCCTGGCAGGCTACAATGCAAAGGGTCGCAAAGAGCCAGATATAACTGAGCATACACACACAAGCCTACAATGATATGGCCAGATTTTCCTTAAGGAAGTGTGTTTCATGTGGTTCTGGGCCAAGTGGACTTCCCTCTCCTCACCAGAAGCAGGACTGGACCTGAGAAGCAACCAGATTCCCGGTGATGCTTGACTGGTCCAGCCTCTCTGATTCTCCTCTGATTTCACTGCATTGATGGATAGCCACCTGGGTTTAGACCAAGGGACTCCACTCCATTTGACATACAAGCCTCCAGAGTTTAAACATTCTTGGAAAGAAATTGCTTGGCCACTTTACCTTCAGAAGGTATTTCGTGAAATAGACCCTGGGGGTACATCCTCATGTCTTAAGTAGCTTGCTACTGCATAAACCCGAGAAGAAGGGAAAAAAAGACAAATGGAAACAGCAATTTCTTTCTAGCTCCTTGGTTTTCTTAGAGCCTTTGTGGTCATGATGTTAGTTGGCAAAATACAACATACTGTCCTCAGAGTTATGCATATCTCTTCCCTTAAGTCCACAGGGATAGCTTATCACTTAAAGAAACATCAAGCTTTTTTACTGTACCCCATGGGGAGTAAATGTCTTGATAAAAGAGTGGTCTGCCTTGTTTTCTGTCTCTAACGCACTCTCCTACCAGATGGTGACGCGTCCAAGGATGACTGGGAATGCACTGGAGAAGGGCCAGGCTCCACTTGTCAAGCGCTCTCTTATCAGCGTCGTCCTGCAAGGCGGCGGGAAGTGGGCCTGCTCACCCACCAGGCTGCCCTAAGGCTGCTTTTCTGGGCTCTCATGGTGTAATTAATAGCTACCAGACACTTGTTTTCTCTGCCTTGCATTGGTGGCTCAGATGGTAAAGATTCTGCCTGCAATGCGGGAGATCTGGGTTCAGTCCCTGGATCAGAAAGATCCCCTGGAGAAGGGAATGGCTCCCCACTCCAGTATTCTTGCCTGGAGAATTCCATGGACGGAGGAGCCTGGTGGGCTATATTCCATGGGGTCACAAAGTCAGACACGACTGAGTGACCAACACACACATGGTTATCAGGAAGGATGACAGCCACCCCTGGTCGGGTATCTACTCCACGTACCAGGTGCTTCATGGATCGATTTGCTTGTGTTCCCCTCCACTCCATGGTGCAGATAAGACCTCCATCTCTGCCTCACCAAAGAGAGGAGCCAGGCATGACTGGGATGGGAATAGAGGTAGCAGGAGTGAAGTGTAGAGGAGGAAGACGTTCCAGGCTCAGTGGGTGGCAGCGTTCCCGGTGGTCTGACTGACTTGGACCCGAATTCAGGGCAGCACTTCCTCAGTGCTCCAGGACCCCAGGCTTCAGGAGGCAGCGCTAGCCGCCCTGGTGGGGCTGGGGCTTCTGATGAGCCACCAGGATCAGTGAGGGTTGGCTCAGGTGATGGGTGGGCCTGTGCCTACAGGTTCAAGTCCCGCACTCCACCTGGCAGGACTGGGACAAGCCAACCTTGGCAGGAAGACGGGGATGCCCCTGATGAACTGCCACCTTGGCCTCAGTCATACAACCATAGGATAGAATGAAACCTAAAAGTCGATTAGTTCAACCCCTTCTTTTTCCAAATGAATAAACCAAGACCTGGCAAAATAAAATGACTTGCCTCAAGTTCCAGAGGTGTTTTAGGGCCAGGGTTAGACACAAACCCTGCTTTTCTGCTTCCTTTTCACCTGTTTCCCCACATTGCCACCCTCTGTGGTTTATCCTAACCTTACAGCAGGGGCCCCCGTGCCATCGCACAAATGAGGCAATTAGACAGAGTCCAGATCTCCTTCTGGGGTGGGCAGTAAGGGGCACAGGGATTCTCCTTCTGCCAGACCTCACGGCCTCACTCTTAGGGACTGACCCAGACATTTACCCTGAAAGCACTTTTAAAATACATTTTTTTTTAAACCGAGTCGTTTAAGAAACAATCTTCACCTTGGGAGATAAAACGTAACTGAAAGGAAGGTTGCCATTGGGTGGTGGAGAGCATTTACTGGAACCTGCTGGGTATAAAACTAAGTACAAGACACTTTGAAATTGCAGAAAAGACCTGACCTCACTCTAGGTAGCTTACAGTCTGGCTGTTTGGTATGATTCTTTTATTCCCCTTTTTTCTTCCACTTTGAGTCATCTCTTAAATATTATTATCAGTTTCTAATTTTAAGACCAGGAAGTTTTCAACTATGGATTATTTAACCAGCCAGAGGCTGAGCATTGGGGGCTTACCTCTGCTTATGTTCAGTGGCCACTTGGAAGGTAAATGAGTCCCCATGTGGTACCTGGGGTGTCCCTCTGGGTCTCAGGGTCCTCGGGAGAGTGAGCAGTGGTGACAAGCTCTTTGGGTAGATTGAATTTCTCCTGATAGTTTAAAATAGCGGAAACAAAAGGGTTTACAGGGAACATTTTTTTTTTCTGTATTTCCTGCATGTGGGAATATGTTTGTAGGGAGTGTGTAAGCCATAGAGATCCGCATCGAATGGGCGGAAAGATCTATAAGTTGGGTGGAGAGGCATCTGCATTTGTGCAGTGGTTACAAATTTCCACGTTCGGGGAAGAGTTCGTGGAGCACCAAGCGTCTTTTTCTTTTCAGGCGACGCCTGTGTTGTATGGAGGGGGAACATCAATGAGCAAGCATAGAGACATTAAGAATAAATCATCATCTTTTACATCTAAGAGGTGGATTTGTCCTTGGGACTGTGCAACTTTTGAAAGCAAGACGAATTCAGCTAGGAATTGTTTGAAACAATTGGAAGTTATCTTCTATCAGGTTCCACAGGGGATTGAGAGGCCTGTGTAGATGTTCCTGTAGAGGTTTGAAATCCATCAATATCACAGAATAAAGGTAAGAGGCAGGTAGTTCCTAATACCATGGACTGGAATGTTTTCTAGGCTGAAAGAC
The DNA here is from genome assembly GCF_019923935.1 of Bubalus bubalis. Lineage (NCBI taxonomy): Eukaryota > Metazoa > Chordata > Mammalia > Artiodactyla > Bovidae > Bubalus > Bubalus bubalis. The sequence goes on along the minus strand of NC_059172.1, from coordinate 61,736,078 downwards.
TGCTGAGTAGGGCTGGGTCTCCTTTTTAACTGACCTTCTGAGGATACTGTAGGAGAAATTCATCTTCTTTTATGATTTAGAGCTAATTTCAGAATTTCTAAAGGCTGTTTTTATTTCAGAGCCCAGAAGTCTCATTTTAGGAAGATGGTGTCTGATGTCTCATGCCTCCCCTGACCTCTCTTTTCCTCTTAGAGTTAACAGGGGTCTGCCCTGAGATTCCTGAATAGATGTCTCACCCACATCCACTTAGTGACCAGCACATTCATGTGGCTTATGCAGGGAACAATTCAGGCTGACCAGCTTAGCAAAGCAAGAGCAAGACTGCTCAACTGACCACTGACGGTGACTGCGACCTTCCATTTGTAACAACAGGTTGTCGTCCTGGGCTAGGTGAACCCAAGAGTGTCACACTCTGTGTCAAGGCAGTGATACCCAGTTGTAACTTGCTGTCCTTTATTGTTATATCCATTTTGATTGGAGGGCATATCTACCTTTATAAAAACATGATGTTTATTATATTGGTTTTGAGTTCACGGTTATACTTTCTAAAGAGCTAATGTGACAAATTTGAAAAGAAGTGCATGAAATAGGAGTTTCTACAGAGCTGTGTCGCATTGCTTAATGTGATAAATAGCCAAGTATTAGGGCAACATAGCTGTGGAAAGAAGAGAAGTGAAAAGCAAAGGAGAAAAGGAAAAATATAAGCATCTGAATGCAGAGTTCCAAAGAATAGCAAGAAGAGATAAGAAAGCCTTCCTCAGCAATCAATGCAAAGAAATAGAGGAAAACAACAGAATGGGAAAGACTAGAGATCTCTTCAAGAAAATTAGAGATACCAAGGTAACATTTCATGCAAAGATGGGCTCGATAAAGGACAGAAATGGTATGGACCTAACAGAAGCAGAAGATATTAAGAAGAGGTGGCAAGAATACACAGAAGAACTGTACAAAAAAGATCTTCACGACCCAGGTAATCATGATGGTGTAATCACTAGAGCCAGACATCCTGGAATGTGAAGTTAAGGGGGCCTTAGAAAGCATCACTACAAACAAAGCTAGTGGAGGTGATGGAATTCCAGTTGAGCTATTTCAAATCCTGAAAGATGATGCTGTGAAAATGCTACACTCAATATGTCAGCAAATTTGGAAAACTCAGCAGTGGCCACAGGACTGGAAAAAGTCAGTTTTCATTCCAATCCCAAAGAAAGGCAATGCCAAAGAATGCTCAAACTACCGCACAATTGCACTCATCTCACACGCTAGTAAAGTAATGCTCAAAATTCTCCAAGCCAGGCTTCAGCAATACGTGAACCGTGAACTTCCTGATGTTCAAGCTGGTTTAAGAAAAGGCAGAGGAACCAGAAATCAAATTGCCAACATCCGCTGGATCATGGAAAAAGCAAGAGAGTTCCAGAAAAACATCTATTTCTGCTTTATTGACTATGCCAAAGCCTTTAACTGTGTGGATCACAAAAACTGTGGAAAATTCTGAAAGAGATGGGAATACCAGACCACCTGATCTGCCTCTTGAGAAATCTGTATGCAGGTCAGGAAGCAACAGTTAGAACTGGACATGGAACAACAGACTGGTTCCAAATAGGAAAAGGAGTACGTCAAGGTTGTATATTGTCACCCTGCTTATTTAACTTGTATGCAGAGTACATCATGAGAAACGCTGGACTGGAAGAAACACAAGCTGGAATCAAGATTGCTGGGAGAAATATTAATAACCTCAGATATGCAGATGACACCACCCTTATGGCAGAAAGTGAAGAGGAACTCAAAAGCCTCTTGATGAAAGTGAAAGTGGAGAGTGAAAAAGTTGGCTTAAAGCTCAACATTCAGAAAACGAAGATCATGACGTCTGGTCCCATCACTTCATGGGAAATAGATGGGGAAACAGTGGAAACAGTGTCAGAATTTATTTTTCTGGGCTCCAAAATCACTGCAGATGGTGACTGCAGCCATGAAATTAAAAGACGCTTACTCCTTGGAAGGAAAGTTATGACCAACCTAGATACCATATTCAAAAGCAGAGACATTACTTTGCCAACAAAGGTCTGTCTAGTCAAGGCTATGGTTTTTCCTGTGGTCCTGTATGGATGTGAGAGTTGGACTGTGAAGAAAGCTGAGCGCCGAAGAATTGATGCTTTTGAACTGTGGTGTTGGAGAAGACTCTTGAGAGTCCCTTGGACTACAAGGAGATTCAACCAGTCCATTCTGAAGGAGATCAGCCCTGGGATTTCTTTGGAGGGAATGATGCTGAAGCTGAAACTCCAGTATTTTGGCTACCTCATGCAAAGAGCTGACTCATTGGAAAAGACTCGGATGCTGGGAGGGATTGGGGGCAGGAGGAGAAGGGGACGACAGAGGATGAGATGGCTGGATGGCATCACTGACTCGATGGACATGAGTCTGAGTGAACTCCGGGAGATGGTGATGGACAGGGAGGCCTGGCATGCTGCAATTCATGGGGTCACAAAGAGTCAGACACGACTGAGCGACTGAACTGAACTGAGTGGTTGTGAACATCAAAAACTTTGGGCAGTGGGTTTCCCTGGTGGCTCAGTGGTACAGAATCCACCTGCTAATGCAGAAGACATGGGTTCCATCCCTGGTCCAGAAAGATTCCACATGCCATGGAGCAGCTAAGCCCATGCACCACCACTATTGATCCTGAGCTCCAGAGCCTAGGATCCCCAAGTACTGAGCCACCTGCAGCCATTACTGAAGCCCACAAGCCCGTGCTCCACAACAAGAGAAGCCACCACAGTGAGAAACACACAACAATTAGAGAAAAACCCACGCAGCAGTGAAGACCCAGCTCCATCAAAAATAAATAAAATTGTACAATTAAAAAAATAATAATAAACTTTGAGCAGGGCCTTGAAGGGTTTGGATGGGTTTGATATTGTTTGCAATTCATCAGTTACGTCAGGTAGATTAGTGAGTAGGCCAGAGAATCTTCACTTGGCTACATATCAGAATCATCTGAGGAGTATTTTCACATTAGAATCACAGGGCTCCACTGCAGAGGGACTGAATCAGCAAGGAACTCTGACTTTCACAAGCCATCCAGGTCATTCTTAAGCACGTGACCTGATACTATTCTGGGGCCTGGACTCCTGCATCTCATGCATTTCAGAACCATTACATTCCTGTGAACCTCAGAAAAGAATAATCAGAAAGGATCTTCAGTTAATTCAGCACATCTTTTAAGGCGTACAGTGTGCTGAGCACTGAGGATGAAGAGGCTCAGTCCTTAATGGAGTTTGGTCATTGAAATAGATGCTACTGCATTGCCTTATCAGACAGTGATGTTATGATGGAGGTCAAGTTCATCGCCATGGAGACAGGGAGGAGGGGCTGACCTTCACACCCCTTTACTTCCAGATCTGATTCTGTTATGGCTTCCCTGACCTCAGAGGATCCTGGGACAAGATTTTGACAGTAAAGACCAGGGTAGTGCTGACTCAGCCCTCCCGTGATCCTGGTTGATTTTCCCTTGGAAGAACAGAATCCAGCAGGGTCCCTTTCTGAAGAGTATAAGGAGACATCACATGCTCTGTGCAGTCTGGTCTGTGCCAGCCCTCTGTGCCTGTAGACAGGGTCTCCTGGGAGATCCCAGTGTGGCCTCCAAATCCAGCGTGTGCAGCAGGAGGGAGGAGGCTGCTCACCCTTGGCATGGCGTGAAGCTGACGTCACAGCTGCTGGTTTCTGGGAGGCCGTGTGGAGACAGCGGAATCGGCCTGCCGGGTGCTGCTTCCTGAGGCTCTCTCGAGGCCCTAGTCACGCGACACTCGCGTGTCGCCCTGCGGTTCCCCCTCTTTTCTCTCCCTAAAGGCACTTTCCTTCCGACCTCAGCTCTCAGCTCTCAGCTCTCTTCCTTGGCCTGTTCTCAGCTTTCTGGCTCTGGCGCCTGGTCTCTAACGGAGTTTTCCGTCTCTGAACTGTACAGCAAGGCCTTTTGCCAAGAGGCAGGAATAAGTCAGACTCCAGCGGATTTGACTGTGGGGAAGCTACATCCAGTCCCCTTGATTTCAGTTCTTGGTCTCTGGGTCATTCTCCCCTGTGATGTTACAAGAGTCTTGGTCCAAGACAAAGGCCAACTCAAGGCTTTGAGCCCATTTTGGTCACTCAGTAGCCTTGCCGCAAGGGTTCGGCAAAAAGGAACGTGGTACAGAGAGGGTACAGAAAGGGAAGGAAGTCTTCAGTGCAATGGGTTTTGTCTTTTTGCTTTCAGCTTCGTAAGCCACCTAGAGGTTTGGGGGAAAGCCTCGGTGTTTTCATCACTTCTTCTTACCCAGGAAGCAGGCAGATAACTCACAGTTCAGTGGCTTTTGAGATTGACATTGTGCAGACTGGGGATCTTGGGGAGGGTGTGTGTGTGTGTTTTGGTCATATCTTAAAGGCTATTCAAAATGTGTCATCTTGTCTGAACAGACTCAGTGAGAAATGCTTCATAAAATGTAAATCTATGTGTAGACCCCATAACAGAAAAGAGAGGGAGTAATCGCTTATCCTTCAGAGAGCAGGATGAAATTCAGAAACGGATTCCTTGCCCCCAAGGGAGTTCAGGGGCTGCTGATGGAATTGCGAGCTTTTTCACTAGCCATTTATTCTGGCAGTTGTGACCCTTTAGGAGACTTGGTTATCAGGTTGTTCCCGGTTAATGGCTTTCTATAAGATCCTGGCATCTTAAAGGCCAAAAAGTGACGCTGAGAGCTATGGCTTGTTTACAGAAATAAAGGCAGCTTGCCTTGCTGCAAAGTAAGGTATAATGCAAGCGTGGGACTGGATATCCATATGTATCAGTGCTTTTGCTTTTTGGCCTAGTTTGTTGCTGGGTGTGTAGGACTTCTGTCTGTCTGTCTTATGGAAGTATGCAGAAGGCCAGCCTTGAGAATTGTGGTGGGCTGGAATGGGAGAGAGGTGACTGAAGGGGGAAGAAGGCAGGGATTCCACTTGACCAAAGACAGGCCTGTTGGGGAGATCTCAGCCCACATGCAGTGAGCGGCCCATTCTGTCCCAATCCACAATGCAGGATGGCTGAGTTACCCCCAGGACGACACAGTCATCCTGACAGCAGACAGACGCGCTGCTGCTTCTAAGGCGGCTGCAGTCGCAGCCTCGACCGCGTGCACTGATACAGCTCTCAGGGTGGGGAAACCGAAAGTTACATGCAATACAAAACAGCATCATCACGTGTGAGCTCCACTTTCTTAAATGTTCAGATCGCCACTGGTCCAGGGCTTCTCAGTGTCGTAGCCATCAGTCCAGTTGGGAACAGAAATGACTGCTTGCCTTCCCAAGTTTAGCCACTGATGAAGCAGACTCTATTTTTAAAGAAGGAAAATTCAGTGGTTAGTGCCCTGAGTTCTTTTTAAGGCATCCAGTTTTGCCTGGTCACTGTGACTTGACATCATCTTCAAAGTTCAGAAGTTAGTTCCCAAGAGGAATTTGCTGTCCAAGAAGAAAAGGTGGGGAAGGAGCAAGTGAGTGAGTGAGTGTGTGTGTGTGTGTGTGTGTGTGTGTTTTACCCTATGCCCTGCCCAAGTCCCGTGTTAGACTTGGTACTGGAGCCACCAGGCAGGATCACAGTGGACACTAAATTCCTATTGCCAGGTAAGGGATTTGGTCTCCTGAAGTTAAGAGGAATTTTGCCATGAACCTTCCCTAAAGAGAACTTGTCTCCTGGCAGGTTTTTCCTTCTTTTTGAGCTAAGGATGCAGGAACAAGGGTTTAGTTATTTGATTATAAAGTTGCTCATAGAACTAGAGTTTGTTACCTTGAAGGGGAAGTTAAGACGCATTGCCTTTGTGAAATCCTTCCAGAAAGATTCTGCCCCCATCAGACGAGTTTGGCTTGTGTTTGTTTCTCACGGATGAGCGTCACATCTGCCTCTGACCTTTGAATTGTCTCCTTGGGATCCCACTTATTTTAGTCCTTGAGCATCAAAGGCCATTACGACATGGTGCCATGGGGGGATTCTCTTTAATCTTTCTGTCTTTGATTTCTCAGACACAGATTCAAAGACTCTCCTGCCTATCAGATAAAGCAGAGCGAGTTTGTCAAGGACAGTTGGGTTTGGATTAGGGGAGACAAGGAGTCTAAGTGAATAATGAAAGACCTTAGTGATGCTTGCTTAAATAAAAACCCTACTACAAAAACAAAACCCAAACAAAAGTCCGTAAAGGGTATCATAAGGATTTCATCCCATATTTAATGTTTATGACTTATTGGCAGTTCTTCAGAGTTGTAGCATTATTCTGGGCAAGGAAGGAGCATAATTAACACACGTGGATGGTCTCAGCAACCAAGATGAGTGGGAGCCTGGAGCATTTGGTTGTTTTTTCTCCACAATTTATATTTTTCCGAACGTTTTATTTTCGTTTTAGATTCAAAGGATTCGTTAACAAAAGAAACCACTTGTTACACACAAGTAAACAGTTTCAGTTTTTCATAGAAGATCATTTTCTTAATTTCAAAATACAGTCATTAAAAGAAAAGAAACAACAGAGAGAAGTAACAGCATATATATCACCAAATTGAGCTGACACCTACATCCATATGTGAATAGCCCTGAAAGTGAAAGTGAAGTCGCTCAGTCGTGTCTGACTCTTTGCGACCCCATGGACTGTAGCCCGCCAGGCTCCTCTGTCCATGGGATTCTCCAGGCAAGGGTACTGGAGTGGGCTGCCATTTCCTTCTCCAGAATAGCCCTGAGAAATCCCACGTTAACAGCAACCTGGAATCTCAGCTGAGAGACGGGTCCTGGGCGGTGCATCTGTCCCCTGGGTGAGACTTCAAATTGCAATCTGGGGGCTCCCGCTTATAATCCCAGACCAAAATTGATGTCATTAGTTTGCATGCAAAAATGCAGCTCTGGTTTTCCTTTAACTTTTACAATGCTGTTTGTTTCACCTTGTGAGTCATAAGACTTCTTAGACGCTGGTGGGGAGGGGGAAGCAGGGCTGGCCAGGCCCTCAGGGGCTTAAGAGATTCCAAGACCCACTCCCTTTCTTATCTGAAGCACCCCCTGACTTGCTGGTGTGCTTGCAGGCAGATATGTGGTCCCATGTCGGAGGCCCGCTCCCCTACTTCTGAAGCCTGAACAAGACTGAACATTTCCCCAACAACCTCCCAACTCCTGCTTGACAGACCATGTTTTCCCAGCCCTCCCAAATGAACTCTATCTACGTCTTTCATTCATTTTAAGTTGAAAACACTGATAGCATCATGGAGTTGCTTGCTATTACTAGGCACGCACGTCATAAGATAGAAGTACCAAGAATGAAAATGGCGTAGCAGTAACCAGCCTGGGACTGGGGAGCCCCAAGGGGCTCTTTTGGGTCCCTGAAATCACACTGTGTGAAGACAGAAGGAGGCCACAGATGTAGCCAAAGGACTTTTAACTGAGAGTTAGAAAGTCACGTTCTGGATAATTGTATGGATGGATGGATCGTAAGATTGGCAGAAGCAGTACCACGCACTCAGAGCCAGGATGTACCTCAGATGCTCCAGGGCCACCTTCTGCCACCTTCTGCCACGGTCCCTTCTCTCTGCCACCCCATCTGGGCTGGGGCTGTGCTCACGTCTGAGTTCTTAAAAGTGAAGTCGCTCAGTCGTGTCCGACTCTTTGCGGCCCCGTGGACTGTAGCCCACCAGGCTTCTCCATCCATGGGGTTTTCCAGGCAAGAGTACTGGAGTGGGTTGCCATTTCCTTCTCCAGGGGATCTTCCCCACCCAGGGATCGAACCCAGGTCTCCCGTACTGCAGGCTGACACTTTACCCTCTGAACCACCATGGTCCCTTTTCTCTGCCACCCCGCCTGGGCTGGGGCTATGCTCACGTCTGAGTTCTTAATAAGCCACAATAGTGGATATAGCATTTCAACTCCTACCCTAATTGGTAGTAGAGCCAAATGATAGCTTTCTTATTTGTTCCCTAATTTAAAAGCTATCCCAGAATAGTGGATATATTATTTGTTAAATTATTATTATTTTAATAGTTGAGTTTTCTTCTATCCTGTGTAATGTGGACATGTTAATCAGCATGTTAATCATGTTAATAAACAGGTCAGGCACTGTCTGGTGAGAGGTGACTCTGGCCAAAGAGTGGGGAATGACTCTCCACCGCTTTGAAAAGAGTATTACCTCTACTAGGAATCTCTTTACCATAATACTCTACAGATGACCTCTTAAGGAGAGTGAGTGCTTTGAGGGAATACTAGCTGAGTAGTTACATGAATAATCCAACTCAGATGCACACCCTACCGAGGAGCAAAGAGCCAGTCACAACTTAAATATCAGCAAAGAACAATTTTAACACTCATATTTTAATAAGGGGTGATATGGCTTACCCTGAAGCCAAATTGGGGGAATCAGGAGTGACCCGTAGATGGAATGTCCAACTCACAGCCTCTTCCTGATCCCTGTTGGAGGCTGAGTTCTGGTGGCTGAGCTCTGGTGGCTGCCTGTTGGCATGGATGCCAGGCCCATTGCTGGTCAGGAGGGGGATAGAAGGCTTCAGTGTAGGGAAGGCAGGGCTGCAGCAGGGAGAGGACTGTTGCCAGGTGGGCTCCGAATTCAAGCAGCCTCTGAGCCCATGTTCAGAATCAGTATTTCCCCAAGGAAATCGTGTTTTTCTTCTTGCACAGTGTCTCCGAGTTCATCCAGCACAAGAGCAACCCCTTTCTCACGAAAGTTGACTTTCATTAAAGCTGACTTTATATAACACATACTTAAGATCAAGGGCCGAGGAGCTTTATCTGCCTGGGCTTCATGTCCCAGCTCTACCTCTTACTAGCTTTGTGACCTTGGGCCTTTAGTTAATCTTTCAGTTCTTAAGTTTCTTCATCTGTCAAGTAGGATAATAACCTACTTCATCTGTCCAGTAGGATAACCCTAAGTACCCATCTCATCGGGTTGTTATGAGGATTACATGAACTCGTTGAAGTGCTCTGAACAGGGACTGACTCAAAATAATCACTGTCTATATAAACAATATATCTTGGTTTGAGAATGTGAAATTTTCACTTGACAGAAACTAAATTTAACAGTTTTTTGCACTGGTTGTTTGGGAGATTGTGAGCCTTTGTATCTTCAATAGCCCAGATGTGCTTAAAGCTATGATCACATAAGGACATTTTTGAAAGACATGGACAGGATTTGAAATTTTCAGGATGAAGTTGCAGGCTAGCATTCTCTAAATTTCTATTTTCTCAGTGTAAAGAATATAACATCTGCAAACAACAGCTGGACAAATATTGGGAGATATAATTCCAACTTCTTGCCATGTTGGCAAAAGCTGTTGGGAGAGAGAGAGAGACCATCCGCCTTGTATCATTACCTCTTTATAGCCGGAAGAAGAGAAGTTGGATGAGTCATTTTATCAAGGCAAGTTTTTGAAAGAGCAGACCTAAGGAAGCATTGTCAGGGGCATCCTGGAAGCTATCAGATCACATGCAGCAATTTACCAAGAAGGCCTGGGTCATCAGCCTTTTTATGTTGTTATGTTATAGATTTTATGTTTATCTAGAGAAGCTTAGCTGAGTTCCAAGCATCTAATTGTGTCCTTGCCCTATGTTTCAGGGCAAGGAGTGGGTAGTTCAACTTCAGGCAAGGTGCTGGCCTGAAGTCAGTCTGCCCAAAAAAGGGAAACGGCAGGAAAGATTGTCTGTAAAGGAAGCAGAGAACTGGAGCTTCAGTTAAAAAGTGGGCTGGTGTTGGCAACACTAGATATTTTAATGGGCTTTGGGCAGGACAGGTAGGCCACCAGCTGTTTGTCCAGCTTTCCCAGCAGCACTTAATAAGGCCAGTCTCTGGGGCTTCCCGGGTGGCACAGTGGTGAAGAATCTGCCTGCCAGTGCAGGAGATGCAGGAATCATGGGTTCAATCCCTGGGTCAAGAAGCTTCCCTAGAGTAGAAAATGGTAACGCACTCCAGGATTCTTGCCTGGAAAATGCCATGGACAGAGAAGTCTGGCAGCCTACAATCCATGAGGTTGCCAAGAGTCAGACACAATTGAGCACAAGCACACAACTCCCAGGGATAGACTCTTTTTTAAAATTTATTTTTATTTTTGGCTGCTGTGGGTCTCCGTTACTGCGTGCGGGCTTTCTCTAGTTGCGGGCAGCAGGGGCTCCTCTCTAGTTGTGGTTTGCGGGCTTCTCATTGCAGTGGCTTCTTTTGTTTCAAAGCATGGGCTGACTAGTAATGACCCACACGCTTCGGTGCCCTGAGGCATGTGGAATCTTCCCAGACCCGGGATGGAACCTGTGTCCCCTGCAGGCGCACTCTTAACCACTGGACCACCAGGGAAGTCCTAAGTGATGACTCTTGCTCTTTAGGGACAAAGGTGAGACCAGGGCAAACCAAGAAAGGGAAAACAGTTGGTAAAAAAGCTGCTGAGGACACAGAGACAAGAAGAGGCCTCAGGTCAGCAGTCAGTATGTGGGCACAACCCCGTGTCCCCTGAACTTTGCTATAGGGACCCTAGACTTCTGCCCCTGTTTTCCATCTATAAAATGAAGGGGTTGGAGAGTATATGTCAGGTCCCCCCAGCTCGAACCCTTTCTGTTACTAAATGGTTCTACAACCCTGGCCATGAACTAATCCAGTGGAGTAGAAGACAGAGGTCAGGTATAACTCATCCACGTTTTCCGCCTCTCGGCACACACTCCTGCCCTCACGTGGCAGGTGCTTCCCAGGGTGGGCACTGTGAAACACATGTACCTTCCCCTCTTGTGGACTATAGGAGACAGTATTAATGCCCACCTGGCAAATATTTCACTCCTGGCCTGGAATCTAGCCCTTTTGAGGCTCTCTGGGACTGCTTCTGACTTTTTGCTACTTTGGGGAAAAAAATTAAGTAACTTTTTCAGTCTATCTTCTTCCTTTATGATCCACTGTTAAAACAAGCAAACCAACAAAACTCCTTTCATCAGGATTTGGCTGGCTTCTTTCCTGTGTCTGATCGTGGGTATGGTGTGGAATTTCTTTGGGTTGTGCTCCTGATTAATATCCCTTTGAGTCATTTCTTCTGACTCCTGTTAGATGCTCCAGAATGGTCCCAGTAGGAATTGTGTACTTTCTTGGAGGTAGAGGTTGGCTATGGAGTGATGGCCTGGGGAATAGCATGAATCTATCCCTTCTGAGCAGATTAAACCAATGCATAGATCTTCTTGCCCTTTAACCAGAACACGAGGACACCATGTGATGTGATATGAATCAAGTTTTCTAGTGTCTAGGTAGTTCATAGGGGTAGCAACCATAGTTTTAAACCACTGACTTAGTTCTATAAAACAAAACCATCCAGTCAGACCCAGTGGAATGCTAATTTGACCCAGGGAACTTGGGAGGCCAAGAAAGCTGAAGCCCTTATCTACCTTGGCTCTGTGTTCTGAGTTGAAGCCAGCCCCAGGGAACAGAGCCAGGACCCAGCTATTCCTGGTTCCCAGCAACTCACATAATTTATTTTGCTAAGAAATAGAGTTGGTTTCTGTTGTTTGGCTACTAGAATTTCATAGGATAGATTATTTGGGGTAACAGGATATCAGATTAATCATCTAAACCTCAGTTGTATAGTGATATGTAATACTTTCTCCTCCTTAGTATAATTTTATAATATCAACTCTGTTGGGCTTCCTGGTGGCCCAGTGGTAAAGAACCTGCCTGCCAATGAAGGAGACACAGGTTCAATACCTGGGTCTGGAAGATCACTTGAAGAAGAAAATAGCAACCCATTCCAGTATTCTTGCCTGGAAAATGCCATAGACAGAGGAGCCTGGAGGGCTAAGTCCATGGGGTTGCAAAGAGTTGGTCATGACATAGCTACTGAGCCTGCACACATGCATCAACTGTATTATCATATTACATAGAAAGCTTAAGAATTCTGCAGTTATATTCCCCTTTCTCACACCTCCCTCCATCACTCTGGAAGAGTCCTGAGGTTTGAGGAGATTAAAGAGAATTTTCATCAGGAATTCTCATTGCATCACTTTTGTAATGAAACATTGTCCAGTTTTGGTGCCTTTAATAAAGTGATAGGCATGGGAAACCCACTTGGTATATGAGCGAAGTTGTTTGGTTTAGAAAAAATCTGTATCTTACTTGCAACTTGTCTATATGGTTTGTCTTCGTACAGAAGTTCTGGTTTCTCTATTCAAAAGGCATTAAGGCATTAAACCACAGAGCCGCCGCCCCCACCATCACCACCAAGAGCCTTCTTCTCTTCCTCCTCCAGTCTTGAGTTCTGTTCTCGCAAGTCTGCTGAGTGCTGGTATTGCCAGCCAGGGAAGATCACAGCATCATGAGGGCTTCCTTCACTCTCTAGGCTGGCTGACATACTGGGGGAAGCCAGGGACCCAGGGTCCTGTGGGGACTGCACACAGAGGGTTTCCCAAGGGTTTGGTTATAAACTTATCTCAGTTGGCTTAGAAACCCCAGGTAGATTATTTCTGGGTGTTTTGATGTAAATGGAAATTACACAGAATTCTAAGCATTTACATAGATGGGACCCTAACTAGGACTGGCAGCCCTGAGTATGACTCCTGCTTGGTTGCTGCTGTGCACCCACTTTAGTCAGCGAGGGTGCATCCAGTGGCAATCAGAATATGGCCTGCCATTATGATGCTAGTATACAGCAAGTGAAAGTGAAGTCGCTGAGTCGTGACCGACTGTTTGTGACCCCACGGACTGTAGCCTACCAGGCTTCTCCATCCATGGGATTTTCCAGGCAAGGGTACTGGAGTGGGTTGCCATTTCCTTCTCCAGGGGAGCTTCCCGACCCAGGGATCGAACTCAGGTCTCCTGCAGTGTAGGCAGATGCTTTACACTCTGAGCCACCAGGGAAGCCCAGTATACAGAACCAGAAGCCAAAATGTATAAGAACGTGTATTTTATAGTCCCTTTAAACTGACATATAACTCTTGTGTTGATGTTTGAAAGTAAAACAGTCTACCTCGTTTTCTTCTACTCAGCTGCTGTCAACAGGAGCTCAACCCAGAATTGTGAGACTCACATGTCAAGGATGTGACATGTGAGTCCTTTGTCATCCTTAATTGTTTATCTCTCCCAAAATGAGATGAATTTACCTATGTCCAGCTGCTGCTTCCAGCAACAGCAATCTGACAAGTTGAATTATTCTATTCATACACACACACACTGTCTTATCTAGTGGATCTTGTAGGTATGATACATACACATAGATAAAAATATAGGAGCTTCCCTGGTGGTCCAGTGGTTAAGAATCTGCCTTGCAATGCAAGGGACACCAGTTCGATCCCGGGTCCGAGAAGATCCCACGTGCTGCGAAGCAGCTAAGCCCGTGCACCACAACTCTGAGCCAGCACTGCAGAGCCCATAAGCTGCAACTCCTGAAGCCCACACACCTAGAGCCTGTGCTCCCCAGCGAGAGAGGCCACTGGAATGAGAAGCCCCCGCGTGACAATGAAGAACAGCCCTCACTGGCTGCAACGGGATAAATCTCACACACACAGACTCACACACATCCCTGAATAGACTTTGGAGAGTTGAATGCAGTAGTCTACCAGAGGTTCCTGCTATCTCATTCTCATTACTAACATTACAGGGCATTTTGTTTAGGGGGTGTGTGTGTATGTATACGTGTGTGTGTATATGATGTCAAAGTACTGTCATATATGTACTATCATTTAAAACACAACCAACACGGCCTGACCTTGTGTTTGGAACTTTACATACCTTTCTAAATCATCTCAACATCCCCATGAGATCAACCAAGTTGTTATGGCCATTTACAAATATGGAGAACAGGTTCTGAGATTCTCCTGAGAATTCAGGATTACTACATATCAGACTTGGAATTTGGACCCTAGCCTCTCTGACTCCATATCCTGACTTCCTAACCACGACTCTTTCCTGACTGTTTAATTCTCATGACAGTCCAACAACACAAATTCAATTTTATCATCATCCCTATTTTACAGATGAGAAAACTGAGGTGAAGTGACTTGGCTAATGTGCCTACATTATTGGTTTTCTGGCTTTGATTGGATTCAGTCATTTTATACCAGTGAAGTTCTGACAGGCAAGATAAATATCTTAAAGTAATGTAGAGCATGGAATCAGTCCACCTGACCATCACATGGCTCATTCGGAAGGTTACTTTATCTAAAACCGTAAAGGTAAACATAACTTTTGCAAAAATAGTAATCAAAATAATTTCCTTGGAAAGGGTTATTGATAGAGGCTTATTAATAATACCAGAGAAGGCAGTGGCACCCCACTCCAGTACTCTTGCCTGGAGAATTCCATGGATGGAGGAGCCTGGAAGGCTGCAGTCCATGGGGTCGCTGAGGGTTGGACACAACTGAGCGACTTCACTTTCACTTTTCACTTTCATGCATTGGAGAAGGAAATGGCAACCCACTCCAGTGTTCTTGTCTGGAGAATCCCAGGTTCAGGGGAGCCTGGTAGGCTGCCGTCTATGGGGTCGCACAGAGTCGGACACGACTGAAGTGACTTAGCCTAGCCTATTAATAATACACAACAAATATTAAATGTGTATTAGGTGCCAGAGACTATTCTACATGTATTAATTCATTTTATCTTTCCAACAGCCCTCTGATAAGGGTTCTGTTAGTCCCCATTTAACAGATAAGGAAACAGGCTCCAAGAGGTTAAATAACTTGGCCAGGCTTACACTGCTGAGTGCTGAAGGTTGGCCCAGAGTCCACAGCATTCCCTACTCTGCAGGATCGCCGTGTTAGTCTTCGTTTTGCGTTCTTTGAGTTTCTTTGATTCATCTGTGAAGTCATCCTCTTATCTCCCCTCATGTACTTTGCTGACCCTGAGGCAGACTGTCTAGGCACACTGGGGATACCTTAGTTATTACGCTCCTATTCTGACATCTGAATTTCCCACAGGTCCATCAAATTAAAGACACTTTAGCATAGTTTGAAAAGTAAAAAAATACGTCTGCTTTAGTGGTTAAGTACAGTGCTATTTAAGACTCATTTCTAGAACAATAGCTGACAAAATAAATGTAGAACTAGACTTTGATGCCTTTTTTTTTTCAACAATCCTTAGCCTTTATTAAACAGGTTCTGGAAGGTCTCTTTGTCTGATACACAGTCACTAATCAGATTCATCCTCCATCATTCACCCAGCTCTTGACTGATGATCAGGGCATGCTCCTCAGGTGTGCTTACCTTGGCCCTGGGCCTGCCGCAACTCTGCAATTTGTCTTTCTCAGGAGCCAATGTCTTATAATCACTTAACAAGAAAGTACTGTTGGTCAGTTATGGGAGAGACCTGGGCTCACTTGCTGCTTTCAGCTCCTACTTCCTCAAGCACATAAGATTCTGAAAAGAACAATAATATTAAACTGGTGCAAGAAGTCACTAACTCAGGTGAAATCTACGGACTCCGTTTTGAAATCAGAATTTTTTTTCCTGTTGTTTTGCTTAGAAGATCCCACCTCTTCTGATAAGTGCCTGAGCACATTTTAGAACTGAAATTTCAGTTCCCTTTTCTTCAGCAACTGAGACCTCATAGCTTGCTTCTGCGAGGGAGTTTGAAAATCACAGAACTCCTCTTTCAACCTGAGGCTGTTTGCTAAACAAGTTGTCATATCTTTCAGAACAAGACATCCATTTTTTAAAGACATTTAGGTAGAAAACACATTTTAAAACATATGCATCTCTCACAGGGTTATTTTATTTTCTAAATGAGATGTGGAGAAGGGACTCATTCCATTCTCAAGAGAAATTTTTTCTGTCTCTTCACAAGGGATAGAACAGGGTGGGAGAAATGGCTGGGGCTTTGGATGTCATTTGGCCTGGGTTTGAATCTTGATCCATCATTACCATTACTTAGGGCTCTGAGCCTCCACTTCCCCGTCTGTAAAAATGGGAATTTTAATGCTCTAGCTGGGTTTCCCAGGTGGTGCAGTGGTAAAGAATCCACCTGCCAATGCAGGAAACACAAGCGGTATAGGTTTGATCCCTGGGTTGGGAAGATTCCCCTGGAGGAGGAAATAGCAACCCACTCCAGTATTCTTGCCTGGAGAATCCCATGGACAGAGAAACCAGGCAGGCTACATTCCATGGGGTAGCAAGGAGTTGAACACAACTTAGCGACTGAGCCCACACACACAGTGCTGGGGTTCTCTGTGAACAGAGAGGCCAGTTGTAATCAACTGGAGTAGACATGATGACAACAACTTGATGATTTTTTCTAGCCCGTAATTTAGAAAGAGCAAATGGCAACTTTAATAGGTAATAATAATAATGAGGCCATTAGGAAGCCAACAAAAGATTAATGATAGCTGTGAAGGGAGAAAGGCTGGAGTCTTGAAATTAGATGACTTTTAATCTTGACTTTACTACTTACTAGCTGAGTTGCCATGGGCAGGTTATTTCATTTGATTCTCTCTTTCGTAGAATGAGGACAATCCTGTTGGCCTTTTTATATCTCAGAACTGTCAGGAGTCTCAGGGGAAATAATAAAGTGTGTTTTGTAAACCAGAAAGTTTGAACCAGCTTCCTGAGGCCTTGGGGGGGGGCGGGAGGTGGGGGGGGGGGGGCGGGGCGGGGATGGGTTCTTTTTTTTTTTTCAATATATTTGTTTTAATTGAAAGATAATTGCTTTACAATACTGTGTTGGTTTCTGCCATACGTCAACATGAATTTGCCATAGGTATGCCTACGGAGAAGGCAATGGCAACCCACGACAGTACTCTTGCCTGAAAAATCCCATGGGCAGAGGAGCCTAGTGGGCTGCAGTCCATGGGGTCGCTAAGAGTCGGACACGACTGAGCAACTTCCCTTTCACTTTTCACTTTCATCCATTGGAGAAGGAAATGGCAACCCACTCCAGTGTTCTTGCCTGGAGAATCCCAGGGACGGGGGAGCCTGGTGGACTGCCGTCTATGGGGTCGCACAGAGTCAGACACGACTGAAGTGACTTAGCAGCAGCAGCAGCATGCCTATGTCCCCTCCCTCTTGGAACTCCCTCCCATCCCACCCCACCCCCCGGGTTGTCACAAATCCCTGGGTTGAGTTCCCGGAGTGGTACAGCAAATCCTCGCTGGCTGGCTGTTCCACGTGTGCTCGTGTGCGTGTTTGCAGGCTGCTCTCCCCATTCGCCCACCCTCTCCTGCTCCCACTGCCATGTCCGCAGGCCTGGTCTCTGTTTGCATCTCCAGTGCTGCCCTGCAGATAGGTTCATCGTACCATCTTTCTAAATCCCGTGTGTGTGTGTGTGAATATTTGTTTTCTCTCTGTGACTCACTTCACCCTGTGCAATAGGCTCTAGGCCCATCTGCTTCATTAGAACTGACTCAAATGCATTCCTTTTGATAGCTGAGTAATATTCCATTGCATATATGTGCCACGGCTTCTTTGTCCATTCATCTGTCGATGAACATCTAGGTTGTCCCCACATCCTAGCTAGTGAAGATAGTGCTATGATGGGCACAAGTGTCTTTTTCAATTACGGTCTCCTTGGGGTATATGCCTAAGAGTGGGGTTGTTGGGTTATATGGTAGGTTTATGCCTAATTTTTTGAGGAATCTCCATACCGTCTTCCATAATGGGAGGACATTGACAACCTACCCCAGGGTCCCAGCCAGCCCAGCCACCTGTGTTTATAAGCGTGTATCTTTGGAGGCATCTAAGATGACTAGATAACACACCATGTTTCTGCAGAGCATGTTTCTGCAAAACAAAAAATGAGATACTTTTTCTGGGAGAAATGTTTTCAGAGTTCCTCTAAAGGGTCTGAGTGAGGCCTGGTAAGGAAATTGCAGTTATATTTGCAACTGGAGAAAGGTGAAAGTCAAGACAGGAATTTTTATTCGAAACAGTGAGAAGACAAATACCGTAAGAAAGGAAAGGGCCACAAGAAGCGGAGGGAAGGAGTTTGGGACTTGGAGCAAGATTTCCACGCGCCGTTATTAAACCTAATAATTCATGGTTTTGCATTTGGGGGAGAATAATCAGCCATTGTACTCCAGTGGAAAACATCCAAGCGTTGAGTTTCCAGAGAGTCTGGGCTTCCTCTGGCCTGGCTTTGACTGGTGTCTAGGAGGAGAAATCCCTGTCTTCTCCATGTGTGCAAAAGGGCAGGCGTCTGAATGGATATCTCTTCTTTAAAAATGTCTGTGATGATAAATGTGTGCCTGGGATCTGGGGGAGCTGGGAATTCCTTGGTAATGCTCATTTCTCATTTCTGTCCATGGCCCAGAGGCAGATACCGGCCATATTCGAGGATGGAAACTCTTCAGCCTTGCCGTGTTCTCCTGCCCCTTGAGAGTCATGTTCTGTTTGAAAAGAGCTGAAAAAAATGAAGGCTGCTCTTTCACTTGGGATAAGAAAATCCTTCTCAAAGCAATAAGGGCTCTGTGAGAGTAACAGGATCCATATGTTGAAGCTGGCTGCTAATACATAGCATATGGGCCAGTGCACTTTCCAAGTTAGAAATATGCCTCTCATTCTCCAAAAAATGCTCCAGTAAACTCCAGAAAGGACCATAACTTCAGCAACGGGTGGCTGAGGCTCAGCTTCTGGGCTTCATAGGCCTGTTCTGTGGAGTATGAGCCACAGATAGGGATTAAAAAGGTCCAGGTGGCTTTAAGATGGGTGGCACTGGCTTATAGCCCTCTCCTATAGGGCCCTGTGCTCCCCCAACGTACTGTGGACTTGGTCTCTTCTGTTAAGGGACGTGCATCCGATTCTTTGTTAAACCGAATGGAAACACTTTATCTTCTACTGGTGGAGACAGCATTATGTAATGGAAAGAACACTTACCTGGGAGCCAGGTGGCCTGGACTCTGGACCCACACTGGCCCTCACTAGACGTGACCTTAGGGAAGTCACTTTACCTCTCTTTTCTTTTTTTAATTAAAAAAAAAAATTTTTTTTTTTTTGGCTTTTTTTTTTTGAAGATTTTAAATTTTATTTTATTTTTAAACTTTACATAATCCGCCACAGGTATACATGTGTTCCCCATCCTGAACCCTCCTCCCTCCTCCCTCCCCATTCCATCCCTCTGGGTCGTCCCAGTGCACCAGCCCCAAGCATCCAGTATCATGCATCAAACCTGGACTGGCAACTCATTTCATACATGATATTTTACATGTTTCAATGCCATTCTCCCAAATCTTCCCACCCTCTCCCTCTCCCACAGAGTCCATAAGACTGTTCTATACATCAGTGTCTCTTTTGCTGTCTCGTACACAGGGTTATTGTTACCATCTTTCTAAATTCCATATATATGCGTTAGTATACTGTATTGGTGTTTTTCTTTCTGGCTTACTTCACTCTGTATAATAGGCTCCAGTTTCATCCACCTCATTAGAACTGATTCAAATGTATTCTTTTTAATGGCTGAATAATACTCCATTGTGTATATGTACCACAGCTTTCTTATCCATTCATCTGCTGATGGACATCTAGTTGTTTTTTTTTTTTTAATATTTATTTGTTTGGCTACGTTGAGTCTTAGTTGCAGCACGCACGATCTTTCATTGTGGCACTCAGGGTCTCTAGCTGTGGCCTGAGGGCTTAGCTGGTCCGACACATGTAGGATCTTAGTTCTCCAGCCAGGGATCAAACCCATATCCCTTGCATTGCAACGCAGATTCTTAACCACTGGACCACCAGGGACGTCCCTACCGCTCTTTTCTGACCAGAAAATGAGGAGCTGGGACACGGTGATGGTTGGGATCCCTCCTGCTCAGGTCCATCCAGAATCCATCCAGAGGAGAGTGATGGAAGAAAGCAGCCACAACCAGGCACACCTGCCCACCCCACCCCGGTGCTGTGGCCCCCACATTATAATCCACTGTAGCGTGAAACAGGTCGCCAGTCCTGGTTGGATCCATGAGACAGGGTGCTCGGGGCTGGTGCACTGGGATGACCCTGAGGGCTGGGATGGGGAGGGAGGGGGGAGAGGGGGTTCAGGATGGGGAACACATGTACACCCGTGGCTGATTCATGTCGATGTATGGCAAAAACCACTACAATATTATAAAGTAATTAGCCTCCAATTAAATTAATTTTAAAAAATTAAAAAAAAATAATAATCCATTGTAGCACTGCACACTTCAGGCGAAATTCAGGAAAGGTAGGGAGAAGACCTTTCATTGCTCTCAGGAAGAATTCCATCCTGGGTCTCAAATGAGTAATCGGAAGCAAATGGACTGCTGAGAGACAGGCGGCCCCTCCATTCCCATCATATTTCTTCAGAGCTGGCATTTGGAAGCCTCTGGATTCCTGCTTCATATTCTCAGAGTGGCACGCTCAGCATCGTCGCCCAGCCTGTTCCTGATTTCTCGCTCCTCCCCATTTCGTTCCTGTCCCACCAAACCATCCCTTTCCCTGCAGCCTCTGCTGTTTTTCCGTGGGCTGCTTTGTCCATAGGATGGCAAGGAAGGCTGTGCCCCTGGTAGATATGTTGCCCCACGCTCCCCCTTGCCCGCCCCAAGCAGGCCCTTTGATCCCTGTGTTTTACTGAGTACAACCGTGGTTGCTTCATCAAATGAGCACAGACTGAGACCCACAACGGCTCTGCCTGCAAGTCCGTCACCATGGCAACGAGTATTCCCTGGGCTCTACTGTGCAGAGAAAATGGCTGTTAAAAGGAAGGGCTTGCTGAGTCTCTATTACTCGGTCTGTTTTGTCCAGGCCCCTCCTTCATACTGGCTTGCAGGCGCTTCATGCATTCAACCAAATGTCCATTAGCCTTTAGCTTGCTGATTTACTTTACCTAAGAGGAGGAAAGGCAGAAAGAAGTTGGATCCCAATGAATAATAGCACTTCTCCTACCCTAAGAATACATTTTCATGAGCAATGCTTATCTGACTTAAGCAGATAATCGAAGAACCGGGTGGATACAAGAATCCATGAGATCCGGTGCGATGTGTTTTGTCTTAATGGGTGGAGTGGACTGATAGAGCATGCGTGCGTGCGTGGCTAACTTGCTTCAGTCGTGTCCACCTCTTTGCAACCCTGTGGACTACAGCCCGCCAGGCTCCACTTCCCATGGGAGTCTCCAGGCAAGAATACTGGAGTGGGTTTCGTGCCCTCCTCCAGGGGGATCTTCCTGACCCAGAGATTGAACCCGCGTCTCTTATGTCTCCTGCATTGGCAGGCAGACTCTTTACCACTAGCACCACCTGGGAAGCTGGATAGAGCCTATGGGTATTCAAATCAAGTGTAGTGTAGTAGCCAAGGGATGCAGGGGGACCACAGGGCAGAGACTCCAGCATTGGAGAAGGGTGACTGACTGATCGGGGTGGCCATGTTTGATCTCTGTCTGCTCTGACACAAAGAGATGGATTGGTCCTATAGTTGCGAAGTAGGTGAGCATTTGTTTGACATCCCCTCCCCCAAAACCAGGTTGGATCTTCACGTTGAATCCTTTGTGGTCATTAGGCTCTACAGTGTGGGGAAGTGGCAGGAAGCCCTGTGCAGGGTTGTGAACAGCAGGCTTCCCTCTGAACACAGCTGTGGGGACCTTTCAGGTTGATGGTCCACGTGGAACTAGCTGGGCTGCTGTTCCCATGAACGAAGTTCTGCTGTTTGGAAGCAGGACCCTAAGTCTTCTCAAGGGGTCAGGAACATTTAGGGCAGAGTTTACCCCAGGTCTCCTGGGCGGCCTGCACCGTCTGATAGAGGACAGCAGTTGTACGTAAAATGACCTGGATCATGTCCATTCCTGGCTTTGGCGTGAGGAACTGTGATGATACATTCTCAAAACCCAAACAACCTCCTCTCTTCGCTCTTTCTGGAAGTGGGCGAGGAGACTCCATTTTTTAATGAAAGCTCTGGTTTCTGTCTCAAAACTGCAAACGCGCATTTAAACTGGACTTTTTGTCTTTTTCAGTTTCTCTGCAAGTGGATATTGTTCCCAGCCAAGGGGAAATCAGCGTGGGAGAGTCCAAATTCTTCCTGTGCCAAGGCAAGTACCCCCGTCACCCTGCGTCTCAGGAAACCCACCCTGCAGGGCAGAGGTCACAGCTGTGTCTGCTGGGCTGATGGTGTGCCTGGAATCTCAGTTTACCCTGTGACAGGGTCACTGGGTGACCTGAGAGCCAGGGAAGTACTCATACCGTCTCCCTTCCCCAAACCAAGTTTGCCCCAGTACAGTGAAACGTGCCCTGTGGACGTCTGCCTGGTGATGGAGGAGAGCGAGGGATTTCCTTGGGAAAGTCAGCACAGCCCCCAGACCGCTGCTCTGGGTGCCTCCAGAGTTCCGTGAATGACACTGGAGAGCAGGGCTGCTTCAGAACCAATGCTTCAGTGGGTCAGTGTCTGGATTATTAGAATCTCCCAGAGGAGGAAAATACAGGAAGTCCTAAAACATGCCTGAAAGAAAGCTGAGTGTTAGCATCTCTTCTGTGGTGAGGCCAGCTGTCCTGGGCTTTCCAGCTCTCCAGTCAATTCCAATATTCTGTCCCTTTGCCCGCACCAGAGCTCAGAATTTGTCGAACCTAGTGTCCTTGTCTTTTGTTTAGAAAACATGCCCCATTTCCACAGTTCAGCTAATTATCAGGAAATGTCCTGCGGAGGAAAGGCTTCCTGTGAGGTTCTGGAGTCTCTGTATGTGACATGCCTGGGATTTGGAACATGAAAGGACCAGGAAAGAGCTGAGCTAGGTGTAAGCTGACATCCAGCATGCCGCTTTCAGCAGGGAGGGGTTTGAAATGCTGTCACGATTTGCACAGATTTGCAGCTCGTGGCTGCTGGATGTCTTCCCTCCAGCTTTGCCTTCATTACAGCCATTGAAACAAGCCAGAGATGCAGCCGTGGAGACCACAGCGCATCTTGCAAAGAGCGATATTTGTTGAAAACATGATGGGCTCTGAAAGGAAGGCTGATCCATTTCTACATTAAGCATCTGTGCCGGGCGGTGGGGTGGGGGTGCGGGGTGGGGGAGGGCGCTGGGCAGAGAGGACGCTGTGCAAGAACCGTCCAGGATCCCGGAGCCCTTGTTACGGCTTAGTGTCTGGACAGCTCAGCAGCAGCAGCGTCGTAGCCTCCGAGCTACCTGGGGAAGGGATGATGGGCGATGCTGGCTACCTTCTTTGAAGCATTTCAGCAGATGTGTTTGCCTGTCTGAGGCCGTGGGGGCTGCTGAAATGCCAGTTTGTGAAGGCAGATGGTGGAGCAAAAGTCGGAATTTATACTCAGAGACTAGCCGGCATCTCATCTTCTATACAGGAGACGTCATCTAAGCCCTCGAAAACAAGCTGATGAGTTGACTAACCAACTAGCGCTTGAGCTCAGATCCTGGATACGAACTCCCTTTGCCCCCCATTCTGCGAGGCTATAAGCTACCAGTTCAGTGCCTGCACACAGTAGGTCCTCAATAAATACCTCTTCCCTCACTAGGGATAGGCCCACTATGAGAAATATCAGCACCAGTGTTCGTTGAGTTCTTTCCAAATGTTAATACACAGCAAGTAAATGCAGAAGTGGCCAACAAGAATGGTCACACACAGGTGCACGCACACCTCCCACCTCAGCAGAGCTCTTCCTCAGTAGCTCTTACCACTACCTACTGTTTCCTGGAGGTGTCTTTGTCTTTTTAGCATCAGTGGTTTGAAAATTATCTCTCCCTCTTTAGTGGCCGGAGATGCCAAAGATAAAGACATCTCCTGGTTCTCCCCCAACGGAGAAAAGCTCACCCCAAACCAGCAGCGGATCTCGGTGGTATGGAACGATGACTCCTCCTCCACCCTCACCATCTACAACGCCAACATCGATGATGCCGGCATCTACAAGTGCGTGGTCACTGCGGAGGATGGCACCGAGTCAGAGGCCACGGTCAACGTGAAGATCTTCCGTAAGACCCCCTTCCTTCTCCTTCTGTATTCTCTGACCACTCCTTTGGCCGGGAAGACAACATGGGTAGCAGAGAGTGGGGTGGAATAGAGGGCTTGACCGGGCCTCTTTTCTACTTTTCTCTAGGTCTTTTCTGCATCAAGATAAGAGCTCCAATGTGGGTTCTTTTGCTTGTTTTTTTGTGGAGTGGGCCTACTGGTTTCAAACTAAATTTATTATTCCATGAGGTACTATATACAAACGTTTTCCATGTGGTGCTAGTGGTAAGGAATCTGCCTGCCAGCGCAGGAGATGTAAGAGACTTGGGTCTGATTCCTGGGTCAGGAAGATTCCCTGGCATGGCAACCCACTCCAGTATTCTTGCCTAGAGAATCCCATGGACAGAGGAGCCCGGTGGGCTACAGTTCACAGAGTCACAGAGTCAGACATGACTGAAGCGACTTAGCACACACGCACACACTCTATACAAATAAGACTTTTATCAGGGAGTTCCGTAGCGGTCCAGTGGTTAAGAATCCACCTGCCAATGCAGGGGATGTGGGTTCGTACCCTGGTAGGGGAAGGTGCCACATGCTGCAGAGCCACTTAGCCTATGAGCCACAGCGTTGAAGCCTGCACGCTTGAAAACCTGTTGAGTTCAGTTCAGTTCAGTCGCTCAGTCATGTCCAACTCTGCGACCCCATGAGCTGCAGCACTCCAGGCCTCCCTGTCCAACACCAACTCCTAGAGCCCACCCAAACTCATGTCCATCGAGTTGGTGATATCATCCAAATCTCATCCTCTGTCGTCCCCTTCTGCTCCTGCCCTCAATCTTACCCAGCATCAGGGTCTTTTCAAATGAGTCCTCTGCAACAAAAGAAGCCGCCGCAATGAGAAGCCCATACACCGCAACTAGAGTGTAGCCCCTGCAGCAACAAAGACCCAGTGCAGCCAACAAGAAATAAATTAAAACTAAAGGAAAATTTTAAAAATATTTTATCAGTATGTTTTCTAAAAACTTGTTATATTTTAATGCCTTTTTAACACATATGTAGGTTATATCAGGATTCGTATTTTTTTAATTTATTTTTTGTTGGCGTACAGCTGCTTTACACTGTTGTGTTGGTTTCTGCTGTACAGCAAAGTGAATCAGCCACATGTATACATATATCCTCTCTTCCATCCAGTGTGATTTTAAAGGATCCTTGGCCAACTCCAGACTCACAGCTGTGTCCATGCTGGTCACAGCAACCTCGCCCTGGCCTCAACTCTCTAAATTCATGTTACACCATTCCCAGAGGGTGTGTGTTCCCCTCGCCCTTCCCCAAGTGTTGGCTGACCATTTTACACCTGAGTTTACCCCTCTTATTTCACTCTTTCCTGCTGGCAGTGGAGTACAAAGGCTCAGTGGGGTGGGAGGGGTTATTGTCTGAATGCTCTGTGCCCCTCAGAGCAGGTGGTTCCCATCGCCACTGAAACCAATCTAAAGGTGGCCTATCATTATCTTGTTATCATGCGTCTGTCCTGTTGGCCAGGGTAATGGTGGGTGACCGCTAATGGAACGGTATTGATTGCCACAGTATTTATTGCCATAAGCCTGCCTTTCCTGTTCTAGTCTTCAAAATTCTCTCTGCCATAGACAGGCTGGGGTTGGGGTGTCAGACAGACTAGGGGACAGAGAAAGGACTGATGGCTCCTACCAGTTCATTCTACCTGTGAGTTGTGTTCCATTAGCTCCATCCACATGGTAAAGACACCTCTCCCTCGGTAGACCCTTTTCTGCACAGAGTGTGATAAATTTAGCACTCTGAATAGACATTAATTGCCAAACATGGCTGAACATATTCCTCTTCTTGTGCCATCTGCTTTGCCTGCATGTTTGGCCAAGTGATGGGTGGACCCTGTTGGGTACTGCTGCATATATGGACTCGAATCCAAGTGGTAAGGCACCAGCAAAAAGGGATTTTTGTGGGAGAACCACTGTTTTCCCTCACTCTCCTCTCGCGCCTTTTTCAGAGAAGCTCATGTTCAAGAATGCACCAACCCCACAGGAGTTCAGGGAGGGAGAAGATGCCGTGATCGTGTGTGATGTGGTCAGCTCCCTCCCCCCAACCATCATCTGGAAGCACAAAGGCCGAGATGTCATCCTGAAAAAAGATGGTGAGACCGGACAGCCGCCCCTTCCCCAGCCCGCCGAGCCCCTTAGCATTTCTACCTCTGCCAGCTACTGAGGCTCCTACCCCAAACTCAGACTCCAGTGTCCCAGAACTGAATGCCGTTTCCAGGTTCGCGGTTGCATGTCTATAGCTTGTATATTCAGTCACTTGACTTTCTCTCCAAAGAAAAATACAGATTTCCAGCAGACTTCTGCTCTTGGCTCTGTGTCGGAGCCAGAGACATATTATCTTATTTCAGCTTAAAGCCCCTCCCCACTCCCAGCCCTCCACCCACCTCCATGAGACTGAAGGTAGGAAAAAGGCAAGGCTCAGTGCCCGGCCTGCAGGCTCCCGTCCTCTGACCGATCCTGGGACAAGCCTGCCTCTTGTCTTTTCTAGTCCGATTCATAGTCCTGACCAACAACTACCTCCAGATCCGGGGCATCAAGAAAACAGATGAGGGCACTTACCGCTGTGAGGGCAGGATCCTGGCCCGCGGGGAGATCAACTTCAAGGACATTCAGGTCATCGTGAATGGTAAGGAGACCTGGCCTTCCTGCTCTCTGCACGGCTCCCGCCTTGGCTCATCCACCTCAGCTGAGTCCACCCCTTCCCCCAGCCCACCGCCATCCTCTGCCTTGTTCATTTGTTTGTTTGTTTTTAAAGACACTCACCTTCTGGGTCTCCCTCAACTATGGGGACTTTCAGTGCAATTCTGGAATGTCCTTCACTATCTCACAGCACCAGAAATTTGCCCCGTGCTTCCTAATAAATTCTTCCTTGTCCTTCACTGTTACCGTAATGGTGTAGTCCGTCCCCTGGTTCAGTGTTCAGAGAAAATTTTATCATCAATTCAGGCCTCGGAATAGTCAGAATCATAGTCCATCCGTGGGTTTATTAATCTTAATTTGCAGTGTCAAATAAACACACCCGTGGAATCGATCTGACATTTACAAGATATTTAGAGGAAATTATTATGTCAGTACTAAGAAAATAAGTAAATCATGGTTGTTTTGGATATTGATAATGTATTTTTTGCCAAACTCTCTCTCTCATTCCTTTGGTAAAAACCGGTTTGGGTGCACAGAGTTGTTTAGGACAATCCAAGAGAAATGTCACTCTTTGGTGAGCTAGTGCATTTCACATTGGTATTAACCATTTAATCACTGGGAACCAAAATGTTCAACTTTTTCCAGTATCAAGAGCCCCCCTTTAAATGTCAAGTTCTGCCAATCATGGCAGTTGTTAAGATGGGTATGCATTGATTGAGAAAATATATAATGATAAATAGCTACTATAAATTGAATACCACTTTAAAATAAGGAAAACATTAATATAGCTTCTAAATCTGTATTATTGAAAAGCAATATTATTATATATTGTTATGCATATAACAGTACTAAGTACTGTTGGGAAACACTAATGCATGCTTGTGTGTGAATTATTTATCCAGTTTACAGTAATTGTTTGGTGCACACCTGCATTTAGACCCCTTACACTAAAGCTCAGCAGTTACCCAAGACCCCCGAGCCTCTGACTTGGGGCCCCCCAGAAGTGCCTCTCCTGCAGGCCACCGAGTCCCTTCACGTTTTCCCAGCCACCCCTGACAGCCCTTCTCTCCTTCAGTGCCACCCACCGTCCAGGCCAGACAGAGCATAGTGAATGCCACCGCCAACCTCGGCCAGTCCGTCACCCTCGTGTGCAACGCCGAAGGCTTCCCAGAGCCCACCATGAGCTGGACGAAGTAAGGAACTGGCTGGAGCCTCTCCCACCAACTAGTGGGGGAGGAGAGCTGGCAGGGCCTACTCTGTGTTGGGGTTTCAAGGGAATGCAGTGGGAAGCTGGGAACCATCCGCTCCGAGGGCAGAGTGGACTCTTCCAGTAAGGTCCACTTGCCTTGTGTGTGCATTGGATTCCTCCATTTTCAGTTTGTGGGGCAGAATCAGAGACCCTGTTTGGAGTTCTGGAGGATGCCATTTGCAGCCCTTAGGCAGAATCGGAGATGTGGTTGAAGGAATCACACAGAAAGAAATACAATCGAACGTCTTAACTTTCTGTGCAAGTTCAGTCTTCCACATGCATTCAGTCTGCATTTTATAGAAACAAACTAAAAATCAACCTCTTAGTTCTGTCGTCAAAATCACAGTCCTTCCCGTTTCTGTGCCCGGCAGGGACGGGGAGCAGATAGAGAATGAGGAGGACGAGAAGTACCTGTTCAGCGATGACAGCTCCGAGCTGACCATCAGGAAGGTGGACAAGAACGACGAGGCCGAGTACGTCTGCATTGCTGAGAACAAGGCGGGCGAGCAGGACGCGTCCATCCACCTCAAGGTCTTCGGTAAGGACAGTGCAGTCAAGGTCATTGCTCTGCCACAGTTTCTCTGACCGCACACCGTCCATCAGCAAGACCCTGTCCGCTCGGCCAGGGAAGCTGCCCCCAAAGTAGCCGCTTCTCTCCAGCTCCCACGGCCTCAGCCCGAGTCCAGGCCATCTTGGTCCTCACCTGGTCAATGAGACGGCCTCCCAACTGATCCCCTTGCTCCCCATTGTCCCCCTCATCAGCCTCCCCCACTCACAGTAGCCGGAATGACCTTACATGCCACTCCTCTGTTTCAAATCCTCCAACGGCTTCCTGTTAGAGGCATAAAATCCGGACTCCTTTTTGGGGGCAAGACACTATATCTGAGCTCGCCCTGACTTCCTTCCCGACCTCATCATCCCTTCACACTTAGAGCTCTCCAGCCCCGGAAGCCCCCTTCCTCTCCCTCAGACACACTAAGCATGTTCTCTGTCTCAGGGACGTTGCTCCAGGTGCTTCTTCCGCTTGAAATCTCATTCTGCCAGATCCCCCGCAAGCTGCCCTCTGCTCATCTGTTATCCAGATCTCAGCGCATCCTTCAGATCACCTTCTCAGTGAACCCTGTCCTCCCTGCTCTGACCCATGCGGCTCCCTTATCACTGCCCCCACCCACTCCACTGACCTCTTCTGCAGTGCCCTTCTCCCTGCCTGAACTGATCTCACTTACATAGTGGTTTGGGGGATTGCTTTTCCTGCATCCACTAAGCCTGTGAGCTCCAAGATGGCAGAGCACCAGCTGCCTTATTCATCACTTCATCTTTGGCACTCCAGACAGTGCCAGACTCCATAATAAGTGGAAAAAAAAAAAGTGAAAATGTTACTCAGTCATGTCTGACTCTTTGTAACCCCATGGACTGTAGCCCTCCAGACTCCTCTGTCCATGGAATTCTCCAGAGAAGATACTGCAGTAGGTAACCATTTCTTCTCCAGGGGATCTTCCCAACCCAGGGATTGAGCCTGGGTCTCCTGAATTGCAGGCAGATTTCTTACTGTCTGAGCCACCAGGGAAGCCTATGATAAATAGGCCCTTGTTCAGTGTTAGTGACCAAGTGGCTGCCTCTGTCTCCCTTTCTTCCTTCCCTGACCTGTGTGAAGCAGGATTATAAAAGTCATGAAAAGAAACTCTATATCTCTACTCACTTTGTCTCTATAAACTCAGTTAACTTCCATTCACTCAGAGCTGAAATGCATTTTGACCTGACTTTGAAAAACAAATTTGTGGTGGAGAGATATTTAACCTAGTGACTTTCTGCTCTGTCTGCTCATCTTTTTTTAAAACACAGATAAGGGAGTCCAGTGTAGATGGTGCTGCCAGAGTACAGACACTGCAGGGGCATCCCTGATGCATGCAGCTCGCTGGTGGTTGTAGCGCATGTGGCTGGGGAGCCTTGCCTGGGACCCGCTTGTTTAGCTTAATAAGGAGAACGCATTGATGTTTGTAAACACAGACCTTTGAAAACCAAGCATTTCTGCTATCCTGGATGCATCCTGCTTATTCACTAATGACAGTTGGACTTAGAAACAGGTTACCAGTTGGGTCGAAATTAACTGTGCATATTTGAGAGTGCGACTAAATTTCTTAGAAAATATTCTTGACAGTGTTTTCTCTGATTTTGACTAGTTTACCTCAGACTCTGATTTTAAGTTTTTCTCGATGAAAGACAGATGCATTTGTTAATACATTCCTTCATTTCACAATTTTTAAACTGGAGTATAATTCCTTTGCAATGTTGTGTTACTTTCTGCTGTACGACAGCAAGAATCAGCTACATGTAGACATATATCCCCTCCCTCTTGCGCTTCCCCCTCCCGCCTCATCCCGCCCCTCCAGGTCATCACAGAGCAGGGAGCTGAGCTCCCTGTGCTATAAAGTGCTCCCGCTAGCCATCTCCGTTACACATGATGGTGTATATATGTCCGTCCTTATCTTCTAATTTGCCCCACCCTGTGCCCACATGTCTTTTCTCTACACCTGCGTCTGTATTCCTGCCCTGAAAATAGGTTCATCAGTACCATCTTTCTAGATTCTATATATATGCGTTAATGGACGATATTTGTTTTTTCTTTCTGAGTTACTTCACTGTGTATGACAGACTCTAGGTTCATCCACATCACTACAAATAATCCAATTTCATTTCTTTTCATTGCTGAGTGATATTCCATTGTATAAATGCACCACATCTTCTTTATCCATCCATCTGTCGGTGGACATTTAGGTTGCTCCCGTGTCCTGGCTATTTTAAATAGTGTTGCAGTGAACTTTGGGGAATATGTGTCTCTTTGATTTGTGGTTTTCCTAGTCACTCTGATTTTAAGTTTTTCTAAGCGAAAGACAGATGCATTTGTTCACGTATTCCTTCATTTCATAATTATTTATTGAGCACGCTTGTTGCTGGACAGAGGGGCTAGAGAAATGAGTAAGATAAGGTCTTTTGACCCCAAGAAGCACAAAGAGGGAGATAAATATGTAAGCCTATGTGAAAGTGAAGTAGCTTAGTCGTGTCCAACTCTTTGCAACCCTGTGGACTGTAGCCTACCAGGCTCTTCCCTCCATGGGATTCTTCAGGCAAGAATACTGGAGGGGGTTGCCATTTCCTGCTCCAGGGGATCGTCCCAACCCAGGGATCGAACCTGGGTTTTCCGCATTGCAGGCAGACACTTTAATCTCTGAGCCACCAGGGAAGCCCCTATATAAGCCTATGCTGCTGCTGCTGCTAAGTCACTTCAGTTGTGGCCGACTCTGTGTGACCCCATACATGGCAGCCCACCAGGCTCCCCCGTCCCTGGGATTCTCCAGGCAAGAACACTGGAGTGGGTTGCCATTTCCTTCTCCAATGCATGAAAGTGAAAAGTGAAAGGGATGTCGCTCAGTCGTGTCCGACTCTTAGCAACCCCATGGACTGCAACCTACCAGGCTCCTCCATCCATGGGATTTTCCAGGCAAGAGTACTGGAGTGGGGTGCAATGGCCTTCTCCATGTAAGCCTATAAATTATAGTAAACGGTGTTGGTTTCCAACATCTGAGTACCTGCCATAAGTCCAGCCATTGCCAAGGTTACAAAGATGAATAACATACACTCTGTTTTCATCAGTGGGTTCTTAGGCTAATACAGATAATCATAAAATTTTTAATGACAGCCCATTATAATGACTTCATAATAACAGTATCCTTTATGATTATAAAGCGGGAAGTGACAAATAGATTCAAGGGATTAGATCTGATAGACAGAGTGCCTGAAGAACTATGGACAGAGGTTCATAAGATCATATAGGAGTCAGTGATCAAAACCATCTCCAAGAGAAGGAAATGCAAAAAGGGAAAATGGCTGTCTGAAGAGGCCTTACAAAGAGCTGAGTAAAGAAGAGAAGCGAAAGGCAAAGGAGAAAAGGAAACATACCCATCTGAATGCAGAGTTCCAAAGAATAGCAAGGAGAGATAAGAAGGCCTTCCTCAGTGATCAATGCTAAGAAATAGAGGAGAACAATAGAATGGGAAAGACTAGAGATCTCTTCAAGAAAATTAGAAATACCAAGGAAACATTTCATGCAAAGATGGGCACAATAAAGGACAGAAATGATATGGACCTAACAGATGCAGAAAATATTAAGAAGAGGTGGCAAAAATACACAGAAGAACTGTACAAAAATATTTTAATGACCCAGATAACCATGATGATGTGATCACTCACCCAGAGCCAGACATCTTGGATTGCAAAGTCAAGTGGGCCTTAGAAGCATCACTACAAAGACGGGAGATGACGGAATTCCAATTGAGCTATTTCAAATCCTAAAAGATAGTGTTGTGAAAGTGCTGCACTCAATATGCCAGCAAATTTGGAAAACTCAGCAGTGGCCACAGGACTAAAAGGTCAGTTTTCATTCCAATCCCAAAGAAAGGCAGCACCAAAGAATGCTCAAACTACGGCACAGTTGCACTCATCTCACACGCTAGCAAAGTAATGCTCAAAATTCTCCAAGCCAGGGCTCAACAGTATATGAACCAAGAACTTCCAGATGTTCAATCTGGATTTAGAAAAGGCAGAGGAACCAGAGATCAAATTGCCAACATCCATTGGATCATTGAAAAAGCAAGAGAATGCCAGAAAAACATCTACTTCTGCTTTATTGACTATGCCAAAGCCTTTGACTGTGTGGATCACAACAAACTGTGGAAAATCCTGTAAGAGATGAGAATACCAGACCACCATACTTGCCTCCTGAGAAACCTGTATTCAGGTCAAGAAGCAACAGTTAGAACCAGACATGGAACAGTGGACTGGTTCCAAATTGGGAAAGGAATACGTCAAGGCTGTATATTGTCACCCTGCTTATTTAACTTCCCTGCAGAGTACATCATGCGAAATGCCAGGCTGAATGAAGCACAAACTGGAATCAAGATTGCCAGGAGAAATATCAATAACCTCAGAAATGTAGACACCACCTTTATGGCAGAAAGCAAAGAGGAACTAAAGAGCTTCTTAATGAAGGTCAAAGAGGAGAATGAAAAAGTTGGCTTAAAACTCAACATTCAAAAAACTAAGATCCTGGCATCCAGTCCTATCACTTCATGGCAAATAGATGGGGAAACAATGGAAAGTGATCTTGGAGGGACTCCAAAATCTCTGCAGATGGTGACTGCAGCCATGAAATTAAAAGACGCTTGCTCCTTGGAAGAAAAACTATGACCAACCTAGACAGCATATTAAAAAGTAGAGACATTACTTTGCTGACAAAGGTCTGCCTAGTTAAAGCTATGGCTTTTCCAGTAGTCATGTATGGATGTGAGAGTTGGACCATAAAGAAGGTGAGCACCAAAGAATTGGTGCTTTTGAACTGTGGCGTTGGAGAAGACTCTTGAGAGTCCCTTGGACAGCACGACAATCAAACCAGTCCATCCTAAAGGAAGTAAACCCTGAATATTCATTGGAAGGACTGATGCTGAAGCTGAGACTCCAATACTTTGGCCACCTGAAGCGAAGAACTGACTCATTGGAAAAGACCCTGATGCTGGGAAAGATTGAAGGCAGGAGGAGAAGGGGACGGCAGAGGATGAGATGGTTGGATGGCATCACCAACTCAATGGACATGAGTTTCAGCAAACTCCAGGAGATGGAGAAGGACAGGGAAGCCTGGTGTGCATCCATGGGGTCGCAAAAATTTGGACACAACTGAGTGACTGAACAACAACAAATAGCGATATCCACAGTGTTTTACAGGAAAAGATTTGTTGTCTGGTCCTGTGTGACAGGAGTTAGGGAAGTCTTCAAAGATGGTAATGTGTTTCCCAAGTGGGAGCTTCCCAGATGCAGGAGGGGTAGACGAGCCTTTCAAGCCATACTGCACGGGCACTGAGGCTGGAAGAGCCCATGTGCTGAAGGTGAAGTCCTTGTGGACGGGGACTGCGTCTGCTCCACTCACAGACCTACTCTCAGTGTCCACATCCTCAGTGGAACATCAGCTGGCATAAAAGAAAGAGACACCAGTGTTTGAGTAAATGAGGGAATCATAATTAGCTTTATAGGAACGAAGCATGATCTACATGGCAGGGAGATGAATGTGGAAACATGTGATCATTTGTCTTTAGGAAATTTCTTTAGATAGCAGCCCCATAATGTAATAATAATAATAGTACTCAACACAAAATGAGCATATATAATGTGCCTAGCACTGTGAGAGGTACTACCCATAAATGAGCTCTTTTAACCTCATCACAATCCTACAAAGGAGATTTCATTTTTATCCCTATTATGCAAATGAGGAAATTGAGCACAGAGTGATTAGGTGTCCTACCCAAGGAACCAGGACTCAAATCCACACTTTCGTGTCCATTCTCTGGGCTAGCGATGGTGATCACTCCTCCACGAAACCCAGTTTAGCACGTATTACATCCGACCTCCGTATGAAATGACTCATGATTAGTGGACTCTGCCTTTACCTCTATGGCTCACGTGATTTCTCTGTGGCCATACACTCAGTTCTAACTCAGCTAGTCAGGGACAGATCTTCGCTTCTGTTCCAGGCCTGTCCGGTGGTGATGGCTGCCCCAGGAAGGAGGAGTGGGCAGTGTCAAGAGCCGTGTGAGGCCATGCTAGAGGGAAGAGGGTGGGTAAGGTCCAGGGAAGGAGGCAGAACAGACAGGATGCAGGAGCTGTGGCAGAGCACAGTTTGTCTTTCCACCCTCATCCCTCACCATGGGCTCCCTCCTGCATCGCACCCACACTCACACACATACTCACACTCTCTCTCACACACACACACTCACTCACTCCACTACCACAGTTCTTCCCCAAGGCTACAGCTGAGAGAATGTTTGTTCGGGAGCCCAGTAGAGCAAACAAAGAAATGTGAGTGACTCCTGCAGAGACAAGTTAAAAGAATCCTAGTGATAGCTTACAGTGAATGGTATAGGATTCGTGATCTCCGAAGACGAAGGTTTAACTTCAGACCAGGGACCAGGTTTGATCACTCAAGAGCTTTTGTGTAGCAGAGTTTCATTAAAGTACAAGAAGAAACAGAGAAAGCTTCTGACATCGACATCAGAAGAGGGGCGGAGCATGCCCCCCTTGCTAGTGTCAGCAAGGGAGTTATATGCTTTTTTAATTAGTTATTACAATAAATCAAAAGAATGTCTCAAAAATAATAAATAATAATAATAATAATAAAATAGAGGGAAAAACACATACCCAAAAAATAGCACAGTTAAAAAAAAAAAAGGAATATCTCAAGGTTGTAAAGATCTTACTAGACCCACTCCCATAATTTACATTTTAAGATAACAGGATTAGCCAGAAGGTTTTCAGGCAGGAGAAACTGTCCTCAAGCAGGATACATTGTTGTAATATAATCCTTAGTTCAGGGTTTAAACTGAGTTGTTTGTTGTGTAATCATCAGTTCCCAGCTTAAAGAAAAAGACGTTTTATGTGACTAAGACTAAGGAATGTAGAGGAAAAAAAGATGTTTGTCCTTTCCTCCTCCTTGAGAATTCCAGACCCCTATCTCTGCTTTGAGAGCCCCAGACCCCTTTCTCCTTCTTGGGGACCCCAGACTTCCCATCAACCTGCCTAGGAATTGACTCTCTCAATAGACGTGTATATCTAATCCATATTAGATATGGACATGAATTTGAGCAAACTCCGGGAGATCGTGGAGGACAGAGGAGCCTGGTGGGTTACAGTCCATGGTGTCGCAGAGTCAGACACTCAGTGACTGAGCAGTAATAGCTGCTGCTGCTGCTGCTAAGTCGCTTCAGTCGTGTCCGACTCTGTGCGACCCCAGAGACAGCAGCCCACCATGCTCCCCTGTCCCTGGGATTCTCCAGTAATAGCAGTGGATGTCTAATCCAGGTCCATACTCCTCTGCAACATCCTGAGCACAGTTCACTTAGCCTCCTTGGAGTAACCTGGTCCCCATATATGCCCTCCTTTCTCTCATCATCCCATATTCTTGACCACATTTCTCTCCTCCTCCTTCCAGCCTCTCCCAGGGGTTTAGGAGATCAGTGCCAGGATCTGGGAGCCAGGTGAGGTGGGGCTAACTAGGTGAAACTTCATCTTTCTCCAGCCCCTTTCTCCCCATCCTTGGCCTTCTGGCTTGCCCTCAGGGACCAGCATTAGGGGAGATATGGAGTAGATTTCCAAGAAGCAGCAGAGTCACAGTGGTGAGACACAAGAGGAAAGAAGCCTGCAGCTTAGACAGTGAAGACATGTGCAGAACTGTGGCTTCAAGAAGGGCTGGCAATGAGTGTGCAAGGGATGTATCTAAATTAAGGACTACCGTAATTGTCCTAAGCAATACCATTTTTTCCTAAGAAAGGGACATGCTCTAGCATGCGCTGCCCTAGTTATCAACCAGAAGCTCTTTTCACTAAGCCCATCCTATCGTCCTTTAATCTTGGCAGTGCATTTCCACCGCTTCTCCTGCCATGGGACTGTCACTTGAGTGTATGTTCCTCGGTTCTTTGACTCGTCACAACAAAAGATTTGGAGCGACGGACATTAAAGCCTTCGGCGCATCACAGCTCTCGGGTCTTGGACAAACCGTGTTATAGCTCTTAAGCAAATCAGTGTTACAGCTCTATTTTATTTAGAAGACAGCAGGAGAATCCATCTGCAAAGTGTGAGGGCATGCCAACCCAAAGACTCGAAGAGAGTGGAGGAGTGCGCGGGGAGGGAGAGATAGAGCGTGAGAGAGGGAAAGAGAAAGAGCACACGCATTCAGGAGAGAGAGTCCGTGAGAAAGAGCTTTGGCTCCTCCTTTTATATGTTTTTTTCCTCCACCTGGGCCTGCCCTATGCAAATTGGGCTTAGCCAGGAGTGCTGTTTGTTCTGAAGTCTTCACTCTGGTCCTTGGACCTTCCTTTGACCTTCCTTGTCTTTTAGCCACCGCCATTTTGGACTCCTTTTCCCTATTCTACGTACCTAACAGGACCTTCTGAAGAAACAGTTTTGTCTCTACAGATCCTTATGCTTCTGCCAATGCTCCCAAGGTCTGTGCTGCTCTCTGGG
Organism: Bubalus bubalis; assembly: GCF_019923935.1. Classification (NCBI taxonomy): domain Eukaryota; kingdom Metazoa; phylum Chordata; class Mammalia; order Artiodactyla; family Bovidae; genus Bubalus; species Bubalus bubalis. Next base: position 61,699,247 of record NC_059172.1, on the reverse strand, counting down.
CTTGGACTGAGGCAAGTTCACCAATAGGTGGAAGTTTTGCTTAGCTGACCCCCTAGGACCAAAGCAGCTCATATGAGTTACAGCAAAAGACAAACAGGTGCCTGAAGGAAAGGGCACCTGGTTACACCCAGCATCTCAGTGCACGGAAGCAGAGGCCCTGGAGCCCGCCTTGGACTTCCAGGCGCCTGGGCTAGAGTGAGAGTGGACAAGTCTGGCCCTCAGTGGCAGGTGCAGAGCCATTGATGCGCTGGGTGGGGAAAGCAGGCATGCTTAGAAAACTCAGAAGCACAGCTGTGTTCACAGGGGGGCCCGTGGGGAGAGGTGCAATGGAACCGTCTAAGGCATTAAACCCCGTGGCAGCAGTTAAAGAACAGAAAGTGAAGTGAAGTCGTTCAGTCGTGTCCGACTCCTAGCGACCCCATGGACTGCGGCCCACCAGGCTCCTCCGTCCATGGGATTTTCCAGGCAAGAGTACTGGAGTGGGGTGCCATTGCCTTCTTCTTAAAGAACAGAACAGATATCCAAAGTCAAGGGCCAAAAACAGAGGTTCATTAAGACGATGCAAGTACCATTCACAGATAAACCCTGAAGAGATCTTCTAGATGCTGGTGTGCAGAAGGGGGGACTCTTTCCTGAGTAGGGTGACCCCACACCTGTCCCTGTCTGCTCAATCATGCCCGTTGTCCCAGAGTAATTACTTATAGCATGCCTTTCACTCTCAAGAATGCCCCAATTTGGACAATAAATTATATTGCTCTCCTGTTTCCAAGGCAGTATTCTAAGACTCCAGTTAGTTACAAGAGTAGCTTACTTCTGGGGTGCAGAGACGATTAAGTTAACAGTGAGTAACTTGCCTTCCTTCTGACAGCCTCTGTAGACCATACAAAATTAGCCATTGTTAATCATGTTTTAGGAAGAATGTATTTTGCCTTGTTCTAAAGACTTATACAGGGCAACCTTTATAACCATCTGGGAAATGGAGTCACCAAGACCAAATATTCCTCATAGATTACAGATACTCTTCATAGATGCTAACTGTTGCGGATCTGTCTTCTGCTAACTTTTGCTGCCAGGACAAAGTGCTGTGGGTCAGGACAATATCCACAAACACTGTCTGGACCACAGTGTCCACGTAGCTTTCTTGGGGCTGCCCTCAGACCCCAGACCACCTGTGAGTTCAGTGACTTCAGTTGTTTGGCTGATTTTTTTTTTTTAACTTTTCAATTTGTGATTTTTAACAGAAGAGAAATGTAACTCTTATTTTACCTCTGTAAAACCTCCTTGTCAACAAAAACACTTAACACTTACTCCGGAGTCCAGTATGGGTTGTAAGCTCCTTGGAAGTTTTGTTAATCAAGATAGACACAGAACCTTCGTGGAGGAAAACCTCACTCATGTGGGCTCCATCACATTTGTTCAAATTTGTGATAATTTGGCTTCATTGAATTGAGACATGCCTTGATGCTAACCTTCAAAAAGGATTTGCTCTAAGCAGTCTGTTAGGACAGATAAGCTGTAGGAGAATATTTGAACAATATGGGTCATTTCATATAGAAGTAGATATTTGCTATGGAAAATGCACAGCTCCATCACTGTTTTCTGTTTATTAAAATAGAACCAAGGCCTCAACTTGGAGGATATATAATAAGCAGTGGTTTTATTAGCCTACTTGAAGTTACTGTATGAATTTGAATATAAAGCAATGCAGTTCTTTCAAAAATTATCCATACTTCGAATTTATTTATCATTTGTTTGTTTATCTAGCCTGGATTTTTTCTCTATTAGTGAAATAAGTTACATTTGTGCAGTGCTCTCTTTTCGATGGAAGGTTTAGTGATTTCAGAGTATAATTGTTTTAAATTGGGAAAATTCAATTTTCTCTAATGTTTTAACATTTAAACTCAGCCATGAATGCCTGCGCTTTCTTGCGTTACCCAAAACATTTGGAAAATGAACTCATCTCAGCTCATCTTCTTCCCTAGCCACTCTCCAGCCCCCAGCAGGTCACCCACCACATTTCCTTACTCGAGTTAACGCTAGCACAGCCCTCCAAGGTGCTCAGAATCTCTTGAGTCATTTGGTCTCCTCATCCCTCCTTTGGATTCTCCCCATCTCTACTTGCACTCCGTTCACTTCCACTTCCTGCAGAGCTTTCCTTCAGCATCTCTCTGGAAGCTGCCCCTTCTCTATTCCCCTAGAGACGATGTTCAGGATCATATTACATCACATCTGGAGGGGTCCCGCGGCTTCCAGGTTGGTTTCTCCACCTTCAGGCTTTCTCCATCTTTAATTTTTCCTAGATTAACCTTCCTCTACCTCAAACGAGCATTCATTCCTCTGACCAAACACCGTGAGGGGGCCTCCAGCAGGCACGGGATAAAATTCAAGCAAGCGTTGTCACCGGATGATCAAGACACTCTTTGCCTGGATCCAGCGCTGTCTCCCACTGCTCCGAGGCACAGGCCCATGGACCCTGACACTCTGCTGTCTTCCCCACTCTCTCCTCACACGTTATTGCTTCCTTGCTTTCATTCACACAGCCTTCCACACTCGGAATGATTCTGTATCCACCCTAAGTTCCACCTCCTGAAAATCTCACAGCCCAGCCCCAAAGCATCTCCTCCTTGAAGACTTAGCCAGAGGCGGGCCCATCCTCTGCTCAGCCCGTAGCACCCCTGTGCCCGTGGCTGCCACTGTTCAGGACCTCGCTGTTAGTACTGTTGTGGAGTTGACACAGGCCTGCTCCACTGTCAGCTCCTGGGGCGTTCAACTCGTTGTCTCGTGCAACACCTAGAACACGGCTTTAGGCTTAATAAGTTAATAACCTCATTGGATAGGTGCATTTATAATTCAAACCTGGAAAGCTAAACTACATCAGGTAAACTCATAGAAATGTCCTCTGTTTTCAGCAAAACCCAAAATCACCTACGTAGAGAACCAGACTGCCATGGAACTGGAGGAACAGGTCACTCTTACCTGTGAAGCCTCGGGAGACCCCATTCCCTCAATCACCTGGAGAACGTCCACCCGAAACATCAGCAGCGAAGAAAAGGTATAATATCACCCCAGAGTTTCAGGGCCATGGAACTCAGACCCGACTCGGGTTGAGTCTGCCCCATGCCCAGCCCTCTTCAGGGAACCAGAAATTGGGATGTGGTCGCTGGAGGTCACCGCCAGGTTCTGTAGGCCCCCTCCTCCCACCTGCCCTGGCTGTAGCCTGTTCGGCACCCCCTTGAGATGGAGGAGGCATAGGTCCTTGCATGGATCTGCGGGGGTGTCATGTTAGCGGGTGCGGGTAAGTTAGACATCACGAGGAGGACGGAGATAGGGATTCTCCAGTGCACGGTTATGGAGCTGGGGAGGAACAGGGGGAAGTTGAGATCCCAGCACGCAGGTGCTGTTAGCATCATCTCAGGAGCACCCAAGGCAATGTCTCCCAGACCTAATAGGGGTCAGAATGAGCCTCTTAATTATTTTCCTTGTGATATGTATATTCATGCTCTACATGCACTATATGCACAAAAGCTTGGTTGCCTTTGTGTCTGCCTGTATTCTCAGTCACATTTGGGCATCATTTTGTTCTCAAGGCAAAAATAATTAGCAGTTTCTACGTGAGGAAGATCACACCAGGTTCTGCAGGATAGTCTCTGAGAGCTGAAAAACAATGCAGCAACGTTCCTGGCAAATTTAAATGTAGGAGATACAGCTTTCAAGCACATGGATTTATAGGTCACTGGAAAGCTGTCTTTATTATTGACAATATATGAAAATTGAGGTAACCCCATACTGGGCAGCCTTTTGCTATTGAGTGGGCCAAAAGGCAGGAGGAGGAAGAAGCTTGGTTTTAAAGCAACTTAAACCATCTCATGGCACTTCTCCAATCTCGTTTCATATATCCTGCAGTAATGGGCTTCATTTTAGTTAGCCACAGCTTTGTCACCTATTCAGGAGTAACGGCCGTAGCCTTAAAGAACATTTATAATGGATTGCTGATTGACCAGAATGTCAGAACATGATAGATCATCACTCTTCTGTCTGCATAAGGAAATCCCTAGAGAGAGTAGACTCAAATACAGCTAAAAAGAGAGAGTGTGAAATTTCAGAGCCAAATTTGGAATTTGCATTTGAGCAACTGATTTCTCTACTACTAATAGAAGACAAAGCTAAATCAAGAGGAACAGAAATTGCTGTTCCAAAAAAAATCCATTATTTTTTGCAAGTTTTACCTCCAGAGTTGAATTCAGCTTAACCAAAACTCAGCTGAGGAACTGCTAAGTATTTTTGAAACTTGCATATGCTGTTTGATATTGTGAAAACCAACTGAATTAAAGTAATGTGGTGTTTACTTGGATACTTTCTTTATCAACATTGGAATTAAACCCTCAACTCAGATTTTTAGCTCCCATCATGTGTGTTATGTGGATTGAATGTACATCTCAGGGCTCAAACCACAGGGCTGCCGCTTGGAGGATTTTTCTGTATCAAGCTTGAGAGTAGATTTGTCCAGAATGACCCAATGTACATCTCTGACCTAAAGTGAAGGACAGAAATAACATCTACCCCAGATTAATGATGGTTTTAAATTCTATGTCTTTTCTAGGAATAGCTCAGCAGCCAAGCTAGACCAGAAAGGTTATTGTGATTTGTGCCTACCTCAGGTCCTTTAATAGGTAGATACTTCTGGCTTGTACCTGTGAATTCATTTTTACAGAATGAGAACAAAAAACCAGTCACTAATGCACCCTCATACTTCCTAAATATGAAAACCAAACGTGTCCAGCGGAGACCATCTCAAGCCAAGGAGGCTTTGCGTAATTCAGTTATCAGTGTCGATCACTAGTCTCAGTCTGAGAAAGTATTTAAGCCCAGCTACATAGGTTGTGTTGTGCTTTCTTTTACTATGGACCACCTTCAAGGGACATTACTGAAACATGAATGAATCAGTGTCAGAATGAGTCTTCCAAACTGGCCAGGGATGTAACCCCAGATCAGCATATTTACCTAAATGAAACCCTGTAGAGAAAAGTTGCCGTTTCTATTAATTATATATTGACATCAAAACAGCCTGGTAGTCATCTTACACTGAGAGTAGCTAAAAATTTAGAAAGCAGAGATGGCCTGTTCGTGAGCCAGTTGGACGCCAAATAGTAAATTTTACTTTTATTTGGCAGCCACTCCTCATTGTCTCCTGCGTCTGAAGTTGCATGATTATAAATAATTAGGTATCAAGATGATTATCAGAGTCACAGAACTATAGGAGCGGAGGCAAACCATTTTCTTTTTCAAGTCAAGATTATGCACTGAGCAGTAAGAATAGACAGTGTGTCTACCCGGAAGGGCAGGAGGGCTCCTGAGAAGTAGATCCCATGACCTGCCAGAATCCCAGGAGGTTGGAAGGAAGCCTCCTTTGGAGGTTGTCTCGTCTCACTGCCAGAAAGTCACTCAGCCCCTGCTTGAAGGGCGACGGTGTCAGTCCTCTGCAGGGCAGGCGGTAGCCCTGAGGCTCAAGAGGGCCGGCTGCTTCCCAGCCTTTCCGCCCTGCCACTGGGCCCCTTGCGTGGGAACTGTTAACCAGCCCTCCAGTGTTTCTTTGGTCGGTCCTCTTACCCTGTGACACTTCCGGTTATTTTCACTGTTGCTCGTATCTTATGGTTTTCACACCCTTCGCCTTTCTGGTCGTCCTGTATTAGAGACCTTCACTTCAGCGTTCCCTCTCAGTTTGCAGCACCCAGTACAGCAGTCCTCCTAGCTTATCGCTCCCATGGTCTGGACACTGACATCATGCAGTCAACATCACATTAGCCCTTTAACAATTTTCTCATTCCGTTGTCTCCTGTTGAGCTTGTGGTCAGCTAAAAGACCCAGCTCGTTTTAGTATGAACTGCATTTAAGCCACATATCCCCTGTCCTGATGCAATTGATTGCTTATCCAATAATGTAGAATTTTACATTTATTTCTATTAAAAATTGTTTTGTTTGTTGCAACCCAGTATTTCTCAATGGGGATCAGGATGACAGTTTGGAAAGACTTTCTTCACTGAGACTGTCCTGTACATTGTAAGATATTTAGCACCACTGCTCTTTTCCCTTTAAATGTTAGTAACCACCTCTAATCATTCTGATTACCAAAAACATCACATAAAGAAACGCTCCTTGGCTTGAGAATGACCATTTTAGTCCATCTTGCTGACCAGTCAGGACTGGTTTTCATCAGAACTGTCCTTAGAGGTCTTTGGGTCCACAGCATGTCATCCAGTGGGGGCTCCCTGTTTCATTTATATGTGTTAAAAGTAATGGGGTCCAACAGTCAATGATGACCCAGCTCTTAAGTCCAAGACCCAAGGGCAGGTATTTCAGCCTTCCCCATGCAACTGCTGTCCAGTATCTGTATTAGCTGTTGCTTCCAACCTGGTATGAATACTTATTTGAAATATCTTTGTCCAAGTCCTTGATAAAAATATTGACTGGGACAAAATCAAGTGCTGAGCCCTTAGAATGCGACCAGGGGTCAGTGGCTCAGGGGTAGAGGGCATAACGCTGTGGTGCTCTCTAATGATCCTGATGACTTTCTGGGGAAGCTCAGTGCTTCCTTTAATAAAGTTGGTGACAGTAGACACTGATTAAATATAGCTTTCTCTTTTGCTTCACTGCTTAGTTGAGTCTAGTATTTCTCCTTTTTAAGAGGAGGGAGAGCAAAAGCTTTCAACCATGGAATTGTGCTGACTTTCTAATGGAATACTGATGTTCTTCATTCAAAAAAGATGAGAAAAAAAAGCAAAAAAAAAAAGTACAGTGAGCCCAAAAGTCACATCATATCTTTGATTATGTCCAGCTTTAGTCCAAGCACTCATTTCAGATTGATTATAATCAATCTGTTAGGCTTTAGTTGGTTGAGTTGGTTTCACTCAACAGCTGATAATAGCTAGGCCTCGTTGGGTCACTAAGATCATTAGGGGAGATCATCTGTCTGACAGTTAATCCATTTCTTAGTGGTCACTAATATGTTGGCCAAAATTTTTGAACATTGTGGTGGGGCAGTTTGATCTCTGTGTATGGAGGTCATAGTGATACCAAGACAGTTTGTGCATCCACATCATTTTATTACTCATCCCATTCAGACTCATTTTTTAAACTGCCAGGTATTTTAAAGACTCGCAGTAAGTGGCACTAAATTCCAGGTGCTATTTACTTACTGAGTGAGGCCCCTAGATGGTGACTTGCATACTCTCTCCATTGCCTGCTCATTTGAACATCTCTAGGCCTTTGAAGAGACTGAGAAAGAAAGGCTGGTAAAACCTTAATGTCTAAGGAGAAGGAGAGACACAAAGTGTTGAGATCAGAAGAGACAGAAATAAGTAAAAGGCATTTCATGAACCTTGTATCTTGAGTTGACAGAGTATCCTACAAAAGAGAGAAACTTTTTGAAACTCTGGATTCCTTGGAGACTGAAGTTTCTTTTCATCAGGAAGAACTCCTCATTCAGTACAAATCAGGTGCTTACTCTTAAACGCAGGGTAAGGTGCCTGCATTGAGCAGTTAGAGTCTGTTTTATCTAGGATGTGCACAGAAGTCTAACAGGGAAAACCTAGGATAAGTGTCTATCACTCCACTTTAGTTTGTATACATATTCCTACAGACTTGTGTGTAATATCATGAAACGCGCAATGTTAAAAAGCACCTGGAACAAGCCATTTTCGAATAGCTAATCGTATTCTAATTTGTAAGCGTGTATATTTGCATATCAGGTTCTCTTAAAGTGGGCTACATGCCTTCACCAAATTATCAGGCTCAGGTTATCCTGTTTGCTCTCTCCCTGGCGCTGTTTGTCAGGACCTGGACTGATGTCCTTACCAATTCCTCTTCCAGGAGGTGTGCTTTAGCACTTACTGAACTGCCTCTGCTTTTCCCAGCTAGGGTTACCAGATATTTTTTTTTAAGTATAAGTGTGTCCCAGGTAAACACTGCATGGGGATCTTCTTTTGCTAGATGTTTTAAATTTTAAACACTACACTAAAAATTAAAATTAAAAAATTAGTCGTTGTTCATCTGAAATTCTGATCTAAGAAAAAAAAAAGATATATCTTATTATCCCACCAGGAACACAGGTGGAAGTTCAGGCTACTAGAAGCATTGTGTTACTAGCATCCACTTATTCTAAAAGCCATAAAACCACAGTGAGTTGAGAGAGACACAGGAAGAATCTGATCTGAAAAGCAAACAACTCATATGATGGAGGCCCTGAAACCAGTCTTGATTCGTGCAGCCCTGGCATGTGACACACAGGCTTCTCAGTGATGTGGATACAGCAGCCACGTGTGACATGTCTGCCCGCTGTTGCTCTGGTCTATGCGTGTTCCTGTTTCTCACTTCCTTCTTCACTCCACCATCCTGTGACATAATCCACATTCCTCATTTCTCGTGAAAGCTCCTTGCATTTAGTAGCCACTCCTTGCATTTAGTAGCCTCTCCTTGCATTTAGTAGCCTCTTACTAAATGTTTGCTAACTCATTCGCATTCCTGGGATTGCATTGCTGTGTCTCTGGTGTCTTTTGTATCCTTTTTCCATCTGAACCTCAGGGATAGTCAGGCAGTCAACGACATCAGGTATGATGTTTTTGACTCCCATCATGAAATCAGAAAAGCTGTAAGCGGAGTAGATTCCCCAGTGCTGGGTAAATAAAAAATCTTGATGTGGGTAGGAAAATACCCAAAGGCCCCTGTGTTCCTGGGTTGGCTCTCTCCTTTGTGAATGCCATGTTTGATGAAGATGCTTAAACCAGCATGTCGTCCCTCTGCCTTTAAGAACCAACTGGAACCTACCACAGCACTCAGAGTTCAGTATCCTCAAAGCATCCTGCCCCATAGTCTTAAGGGCATTCTTCTCATTCCTAGTATACCCCCTCTGTTCCTTTCTTCATTCCTTTTTTTTTTTTTTAATACAAATTTGATTTTAATAGTATGCATGCAGAGTTGCAAAATGCATGAGCACAAAATAATGTATGTGTGATAAGCTGTCCCATCAAATCCAAAGGAGGAAACCTACCCCATAAGTTTCTCTGTATTGTGTGCTTGGACCTAGCAGTGTCGGCTACTGGCATGAGGGATATTCAAGGTATTTGGGAATAGGAGCAGTCTACTATGTCAGCTGGTAGCCATACGTATGTCTTCCAAAGATTAGGAGAAGCGTTACCTGTGAATTGTACACCTTAATGTGCATAAGGGGGGCAGAAAAGCTAAGCATAAGGTAAATCCTAAGTTAAACTGGGCAGTGAACACACCATTGAACGTGGGCCTTGGAAAAAGCTCTGAATTGGAAAGAAACTGCATGTGCACGGAACGCAGTGGGATACATCAATTCTCTGAAGCAACATATTGTAAAATTTTACTGCTCTCTTGTTGTGTTTTATATCTTGTTCTCTCCAGGCTTCGTGGACTCGACCAGAGAAGCAAGAGGTATAGCTTGCCCAACCACTAGTCAGTCTTTAGTTTTGCAAGCACTACAGTTTAACTCACCATTGCAGTTTAATAACCAGACATGCTAAAACTAACTAGTAACTTAGTGTGATTCAAGAATAGGTCCATAGTGGTAGACGTTACTTAGCAATAGTGTCCTTGCAGGATGAGCAAGCAAGGTGTGTTGGGAGTGGATGAACAAATCTTTATTATTTCCTAAGACCGGATCTTATTCTCTTGCTGCTGCTGATAAAATCACATCCAGGTAATTATACTCAGAGAAATAAATGGCCCCAATTCCCAGGCCAGGCATTTTGAAATGATGAAATTTTTTGACTCTCACCTGGTTGATGTGGCTTTGGCTCATAAAGTCACAGAGTTTAGTGATCTAAAAACCCACTCAGCCCTTACCTTTCCAGCTCAACTCATCTTGTTGCTCGCTTATTTTATCATGATTGGTCTTGGTAAATTACTACATCACATTTCATCTCGAAGCAATGCAAATAACGTCTCTCATTGGTTTTCCCAAATTCCTAAACACATCTATGTTACTTTTATAGAGCATTAAATTTATGAGATTAGAATGATGTGTCATAAATGGTTGTGTGTGTGTGTGTGTTTTAAGTCAGTAGCATATTTAGCCTTTGAAATTTCTCTGACTGCCATTTGGGTAATGTGGGACTTAGTTTGAAAACTGAGGTTAAATATTAATCTTTAGATTGCAATTGCTACACACCCAAGACCCTACTTAGGATTATGTCTACCGTTCTTGACCTGATTTGTGTGATTAAGTGACAGGATTGAAATCAAAACCAGTATGCTTTAGATGAAGTTTGAAAATCTAATCTGTAAAATATAAAGGAACCTTTTCTCTAGATGGAATTTAGATATTGTGTAATACTATAAATGTAGAATATGGCAATCCTATGGACTATATTTAAATTGGATAAACCCATCCCCCTGGTCTTTCAGAAATGATAATTATTCAGAACACATAACTCATGTGTTCAGGTCATGGCTATAAATATTTAATGCCGTTTAATATTTAAAAAGTTGACTGCCTGTCCCCAGGCACTGGTGGTAGTTTCTGCAGCCTGCTGCCGTCAAATCTAGTTCATTATAAGCTCCCTTTGTATCGTCCCTTCCTCCACGGCGTAGGGACTGTAGTTAGGGGCGCAGGATCACTGAGACACTTTCTTCCTGCAGCCCAGGAGTGCTGTCACAGACTGGGTGCTTTATTGCCCAGAAGTCACAGGCTCATTAGGATTGGGGATGGGAGAAAAGAAGGGTTAATTATCAGCCACTCCTGAACTACTTCCCCTTTCATTCCACCTGGCCTTGTGCATCTTCCCCTGTCATTCAGATTTAGACCCAGCTAGAGGAGGAGCTGAGATTTATCAGGGAGCATAAAGGAGATGTTGAGAGGATTGCTATTAGTGATGGAAGTAATTGGTTTACTCCCAGGAAAGCAGACACCTCACTCCGTTTTGCCGAAGTGTCCTTATCTTAAGTTATCTCACTCTGGACATAATTGACTTTCAAGTGAGTTCTGCCCCCTGGGGCTCAGAAGCGCCGTTCCCCTCTATTTGTCTCAGTCAGAAATGAAGACCACGAATCCAGATGAGTTCGAAAGAAGGCTTGAGTTGTGGCCAATTTCACTCTGTAAGCTCTGGAAAGCCTTAGGACTTCTCCCCGCAAGAAGAGAGACAAAAATGTTTTGATGAGAAGAGCAATTGTAATTGCCCTTCATGCTTTTTTTTTGCAAAACAGGGTCTTTTTGCCATAACGATCTTTTCATTCATGCCCAGTTTATCTGCTTCCTTCTTGAATCTGGACCATCAGCCTACATGACGTCTGGTCTGGATGGCTTGGAGGGGGCGCTGTCTGACTCTGGCCTGGTGCCAGAGTAAATCATTTCAGAGGGAAATAGTCCAATCACCCTGGAGTCTGTCTGCACCCCCTCGGAGGGAAGAACTGGGCATCTGGCAAGTAATCCTGTCATCAGTCCTGTCTTGAGCCACCGCAAAACGACAGATCCCTGTGGAAGGCCGCCTACTACTGCTCTGTTGACATCATTCAATGAGAAAATTTTCCAGAGAGAAATTTAGACAAACAGACCTGATAGAAGGGGGGAAAAATAGGACTGTCCGTGCTGTCATTTCTCTCCGACCATTTTCTAGATTATTCTGAGTAAAAACTGCTCATGCCGCCCTTTGTGCTTGCTTGTTGATGTCCTTCTCTTATCTACATGAGTCTCTTTGCATCTTCTGCTGCTACATCCTTCCTTATGGAAATGTTCTCTTGACTTCTGAAAGGTTCCGGTCAGTTTTCCTGGTTTGTGGTGGTGGCCCCAAGGACAAGTCCTGGGAATGTGACAAAAAATTATAGAGTTCAGCTTCTGGCTGGCGTTACTGTTGGCTGAACCTGTGTTCTCATTCTTCTGTCTTTTGGGGAAATAGGAATGATGAGCAGGTCAGGTCAGCCCTCATAGATATTGCAGAGATGACCTCACGCTCCGGATGCCACAAGTTTAGGTGATGGGTCAAGATTTTGTTTGGCACATGAAAATCACACACTGCCGTGGACCCTGTCTGCCCACTTGAAAAGGGTTTTCAGGAGCCAGTATCTTCAAACCAGATGTCTCGGATTTTCTAGGCAAGGCCTCTACCTCAACCCATGTCAGCTCACATTCATGTGCATATCCTCTGGGGTGGTCCTTCTCAACCAGTCAGCCTCTCAGCTTCACATGGCACCTGGGGGCGGAGAGCTGAGGCATCTGGGCATTCCTGTCAGAGAGGGGTGGCACTCGCTGCAGCAGGTGGTGATGGTTTTGCTCAGCTCTTCTGTCTCCTTGCTGGCAGTTGTGTTCCAGCTTCTGGATATGAAATGTGATGGGGCTTAAATGACTGAAATAGACTAGCTCTACCAGGGATGCTGGGTTTCCCTGGTGGCTCAGACAGTAAAGAATCCGCCTGCAATGCAAGAGACCTGGGTTCTGTCCCTGGGTTGGGAAGATCCCCTGGAGGAGGGCATGGCAACCCACTCCAGTGTTCTTGCCTGGAGAATCTTCATGGACAGAGGAGCCTGGTGGGCTACAGTCCATAGGGTTACAAAGAATAGGACACGACTGATCAGCTAAATACCAGGGATGACAGAGGGACTTCTTGTGGTAGATCTGAGGCTGCAGTTAAGGCCAATGGTGTCTTGTTTTTGAACTCCCCAAACTGGCCTGCTTTATGATATTTCAGGACTGGATTTCGGGCTTCCAAACCGGCAGCTCAAAGGAACCTGAAGGCAGGTATTCTCTAGTTCTTTAAAAGCGCGACCTCATGGGATGACAGATGTTTTAGGCAGAGCACTCACATGCCCCTGTCTATGGAGTACCACACAGTGGACATAAAAGTATGGCCCAGCCCATGAGAAGCTAGACTCCTTCTTTAGATGACCCCCTTTCTTGAGGATCTGAACTCAGGCCACATGCCCAGACTCTTCCTAGGCCAGCAACCATTTTACTTAAGAGTATAAAGGGGAAACCCCTAGGAAATATTCCAGGACCCGTTGCCCAGGGCTCATATGCTGATTGCCTGTGTGACCAGTTCTTGTAATTCCAAAGACTCAGGAAGACAGTTCTAGTGTCAAGGGCTAAAACATGGTGATTGTGGTGTCTAGGGTCCTAAATATGCCTGGCAATCTCTGTATCACCATCCCAGGACAGGGGACCCAGTTCTCCTCACTTCCAGCACAACAGCTCCTGAGCTCTGGATTGTTAGACTTTTTTGGAATGAAACTCTTTTAGTGTTAAGCATTCAAGAAAATGAGGCATCTTCAGAAAGATGACTTTGTTGTATCATTTCTTTCATTTGGCGCATTCGGATTTCCCATTACGTGTGCACACACCAGGGAACAGGCAGATAGGCGGGAAGGAAAGGACGGAAGTGCAGGTTTTCCAGAACCTCATGAGGTGAGGCCGTTGCAGATGCAATGCCTGCTGGCCAGACTTTGGCTTCCATTTCAGATATGCCAAGCCAAGCTGTCTGGGGGCCTCGATGGTCCTTCCCAAGCCAGTCTTGGCACACAGGCTAGGCTGCTTGGATAAACCGAGACCCATTTTTCTGTTTGGGATGCACCCAAGTTCCCATGGTGCTCTCTGGAGCCGCGCTGCCACGAGTTGGTACCTAAAGCAAGACCTAGACGTTGGCACAAAGAGGGGAGAGCTGTGAGGCTGGTCATGCGCAGTGATGCCTGGTCTCAGCCCCGCCCACCTCAGACCCTGACACCGCCCCTCCCCTTCCGGCAGACCCTGGACGGGCACATGGTGGTGCGCAGCCACGCCCGCGTGTCGTCCCTGACGCTGAAGAGCATCCAGTACACCGACGCCGGGGAGTACGTCTGCACTGCCAGCAACACCATCGGCCAGGACTCCCAGTCCATGTACCTCGAAGTGCAATGTGAGGAGAACGGCGGGAGGACGCGGGGCAGGGAGGGCTGCGCAGGGTCGGGGTGACGGACTTGTCCCGTGGCGGTAGGCCCTACGTCATCCCAAAGCTGTGTCCCCAAGGGACCCCTCCACACCATCCTCAGACTTACAGGTCTGCGTGTCTCCCCACGCAGCTCATGGGAAAAGCCCCGATCCCCGCTTTCCCCCGCGTCAGATCGGCTTCCGCCATCTCAGGGCCGGAAGCCAGAGTGGGGGGTACTCCGCGATCACGGCAGTCTTTCTGGAGCCGCTGTCCTTCTTTGCAGATGCCCCCAAGCTGCAGGGCCCTGTGGCTGTGTACACTTGGGAGGGGAACCAGGTGAACATCACCTGCGAGGTGTTTGCCTACCCCAGTGCCACTATCTCGTGGTTCCGAGACGGTCAGCTGCTGCCCAGCTCCAACTACAGCAACATCAAGATCTACAACACCCCATCTGCCAGCTACCTGGAGGTGAGGCGGTGTCGGGGCGGGGGCGCGGTGCAGGAGCCGTGGTCTGAGTGTGGACAGGCTGCTGGGTACAGCTGATATCCTCTCCCTCGCTTCTCTGGCGCATCCTGGGCAGTGGAGCCATTCGTTGGGGAAGAAAGCCAGCCTCAGCCTGCCCCTTCCTCTTGAGGAGCCAGATCAGGGCCTGGAGGGGAGTAGAGTGTTCCTTCCTCATGAGACCCCTTTCTTTCTTTTTAATTTTTATTGAAGTATAGTTGATTTGCAATGTTGTGCCCATCTCTGCTGTTCAGCACCATGACTCAGTTATACACAGAGATGCATTCTTCTTTATTATCGTCTTTCCCATTGTAGTTTATCCCAGGAAATTGGATGGCGTTCCCTGTGCTATACCTTGTCGTTTATCCATTCTGTATGTAGTAGTTTGCATCTACCAACTCTATGAGCCGGATCTTTACTGATTCTGTTCTTAGTTCAGTAAACAAGGATCTGAGGTTGTGGCCATTCCGTGGGACACTTGTAACCCAAGAGCTCCTTCTCTCTAAAGGTGACCCCAGACTCTGAAAATGATTTTGGAAACTACAACTGTACCGCAGTGAACCGCATCGGACAGGAGTCTTTGGAATTCATCCTTGTCCAAGCAGGTGAGTGCCCCTTCCAGCTACACCACCCTCACCCTTGCTGGTCCATTTCATGACCTTCTGTGATGACAGAAAGTGGGAAGAAGGGGGAATAAGGGTCAGCAACCAAAGGGTAAGGAGGCTGAGAGCTAAGGGGGCTTAAGGATCTGGACATGGGGTATGTTGGGAGAGAATTATATGGTGGGGTGGACCAGGAAGACAGAATACAGATGACAAGATTTGCAAGAGTTAAATAAGAGAGTCATGTTTCATGATTGGAAGTTACATCCTGGGCCAAATCCAGCTGACCTGGGTCTCCATCTGTGTCTTCCCCACAGACACCCCATCCTCACCATCCATCGACCAGGTGGAGCCATACTCTAGCACAGCACAGGTGCAATTTGATGAGCCAGAGGCCACAGGTGGGGTGCCCATCCTCAAATACAAAGCTGAGTGGAGAGCGATGGGCGAGGAGGTGTGGCACTCCAAGTGGTATGATGCCAAGGAAGGTAAGTTGCAGAGTCGGAGTTTACTTGAGAATGATGTCTCTGGGCACACATACACACCCCCGTTGAGTTCACCAGATCCTGGCTTCTGACGTGACACCCCCCGACTGGGGAACGCCAGATGCCACCGCCTGCCGTCCCGCTGATGTCCCGTGTTGCAGGACCGTCACTGGTATCCAGCCTTAGGCTGTGGTCACGTCTCATGTGGGGCTGTTGGCCTTCTGCCACCCCGGCACTTCAGAACCTGGTTCTCATGACCGTGCCAGGACGGATGAGGCCGGCTCTGCATTCCAAGCAGAAGCCCTGCTTAAGTGCTGAGCACAACCCAGAGGAGTCCTGTCTACCCTGCTCTGCACATTTGGGTTCCGTGTGCTTCAGGGTCTCTGCTGTCACCCATCCAGTCCTGCTTGGCTATATTCAGGGATTGCCGTGTAATTATGACATTAACCTAATAAGCAGAGCCAGCGAGACAGCTCTTTTAAATCAATTCTATGATAATATTTCCAAAGATTTGAAAAATGACCCTTGGATGACTGCAGTTTGAAGTTTCTGAGCTCAGCTCATCTTGCCCTGAGGATTGAATGTGTTTACGTCTGACTCTCCCTTTGAGGTTTAATTGGAATAACTCAGTGAAGTAAGTTTTGTTTCCATAGAAATTTTTAATCCCAGAAATGAGGGTAGAGCTGAGAATGGATTGGATTAGGATGCAGTGTCACAGAAATTCAGAGACATCTTCCAACTCAGTTTTACTGAGAACTCATCCTTCCAGGAAGCTCCCATCACTCCATCTTTGGGGAGAGCTAGGAGGACTTTCTGCATAATCAGGATTAGAACTAGAAGAAAATCATCCTTCACCTCCCTGACATCCCCCTGAAACCTCATACGAACTTTGTGGCAGGTTAATCCTATGTCCAATAGACTTTTTGTTTCCTAGTTAACTTTTTTAATGTAGTAAAATGTATATAACATGAGCTTCCCAGCTGGCACTAGTGGTAAAGAATCCACCTGCCAGTGCAAGAGACATATAAGACTTGGGTTCGATCCCTGGATCAGAAAGATCCCCTGGAAGGGGAAATGGCAACCCACTCCAGTATTCTTGCCTGGAGACTCCCATGGACACAGGAGCCTGGTGGGCTATAGTCTGTGGGGTCGCAAAATTCAGACATGACTGAATGAGCACCATATATAACATAAAAATTATTATTTTAACCATTTTCTAGTGTTCACAGTTCAGTGGCATTAAATCGTTATGCGGTCACCACTGTCCATCTCCAGAACTTTTTCATCCTAAAGTCAAGTCAATACCCATTAAATAACAACTCCGCATTCCCTCCTGCCCCAGCCCCTGGCAGCTACCCTTCTGCTTTCTATAGAGTTGACTCTTGTTGTTGCTCTTTAGTCTCCAAGCCATGTCTGAATCTTTTGCAACCCCCTGGACTGTAGCCCACCAGGCTCCTCTGTCCATGGGATTTCCCAGGCAAGAATACTGGAGCGAGTTGCCATTTCCTCCTCCAGGGGATCTTCCTGACCCAGGGATCAGACCTGCATCTCATGCTTCTTCTGCATTGGCAGACGATTCTTTACCACTGAGTCACCATGGAAGCCCATAGTTGACTGTTAATAGTCTCCATATAGTTGACTATTATAGGTACTTCACATAAGTGGAAAAATACAGTATTTGTCCTTTTGTATCTGTCCTATCTCAGTTAGTGTGATGTCCCCAAGGTTCATGCCTGTTGTAGTGCGTCAGAATGTCATGCCTTTTTAAAACTGGACAATACTCCTCTGTATGGAAGACCACGTTCTGCTTATGCATTCATCTGTTGGGGGGCATTTGGGTTGTTTCCACAGTTCAGCTATTGTAAACAAGATGGCCTTGAACGTTTGTACAAATATCTATTCCAGTCCCTGCTCCCAGTCCTTTGGTACATAGATCCAGAACTGGAACTGCTGAATCGAATTCTACCTTTAATCGCAGAGGGATTTGCTGTACTGTTTACCACGGCAGCTGCACTATTTCACCAATAGGCTTTCCCCTCTTTGTGACCCTTTACCTGTTCTCACAACAGCCAGCATGGAGGGCATCGTCACCATTGTGGGTCTCAAGCCTGAGACGACGTACGCAGTCCGGCTGGCGGCCCTCAACGGCAAGGGCCTGGGCGAGATCAGCGCCGCCTCCGAGTTCAAGACGCAGCCAGTCCGTAAGTACAGCCCGCTGCCCGGCTCGTCTCCCTGGGGTGGGGGGACCCATCCAGTGTTCAGATGACAGCGTTTTGTCTTTACAGGTCCCTCTGCTCACGGTGGTCCCACCTCCTAGTTCTCTGGCCCTCAGCGGCGGCCAATACCACTCCCTTGGTCCTCAGTTTCTCAAAGGGCTTGGAGACACAATCTAATAGCTGATCCAGCTTGTTAGAGTAGCAGCCGGGTTAGAAAACCACGCATGCATGTCATCAGAGGCACCAAGGAGACTCAGGGCAACGTGGTGGGGACAGATTTGGGAGATTTGCTCTTTGTCACAAGGGCCCTAGGGGCTTCCCCGGTGGCTCAGTGGTGAAGAATCTGCCTGCCAGTGCAGGAAGACTTGGGTTCAATCCCTGGGTCGGGAAGATCCCCTGGAGAAGGGAATGGCAACCCACTCCAGTGCTCTTGCCTGGGAAATCCCATAGACAAAGGAGTCTGGCAGGCTATAGTCCACGGGGTTGCAAAGAGTCAGACACCACTGATCGCCTGAGCACACACCCATACGCACACACACACACTCTCACATGGGCTCCAAGCACCTGGTGACTTGAAGAAAGACAGTAAAGGCAGTGATGGTTGGCATAATCAGTTGTGGGGTTTTAATGAAGCAGAGATATCCAGTTACAAGGAAACAGAGCCTGCTGTAGGATAAATGAGCAGGAGCAAAACCCCAACAAAATAAAGAGGGAAAAAATGGCCTCTGTCATTCGTACCCCTCCTCCTTTCAGGAGCACCATTGGGGTCTCCTTGGTCACGGCCTCTTTCAGGAGTCCCTTCTTCCTGATCCCATTCAGGGTTGCAGTTCTGTTTTCCTCCATTGCTCCCTCTTTCCTTAAGCCAAGCCTGCCATACTTCTCCCTCCCCACACAGAGCCAAGCTCTGGGTGAGCCCTGGTCTAGTTCAGTCCCTCCACAGATGGAGTTCCTCCCCAGGGAGGATGGTGAGTCCATCCAGGTGAAGAAGATGCTGTAGCAAGACTCCCCCAGTGGTCACAGAGCTCCCTGGGCCCTCCTCTGACTCCTGGGGTCAAAAGGCATATGGGAGAATCCTCCGCTTTCTTCCCTATGGGGTCAGGGACCTGCAGAGTGATCCCCCTGCCTCTTTGCAGAAGTAGAGAGCCTGTCTCATCTTCCTCCTACAGGAATTGCTTCTCTCTGGATTTGAAGTAATTTGATAATTTGCGTTTCCAGCTCCGTGTGTTCTGCAGATCCTATTCATTTCTTTTACATCTTATTTTTTTTTCTTGGGTCTGTCTCTTGTCTTTTCTTTTCGTCTGTGTTCCATCCATGGGATATGCAGATAGCCCTCTTCCACGTAAGTGCCTCTTCATACCTCATTACCTGTTTCTAGAGTGTTAACATCTGCTAGTTCTAGTTTTTTAATTTAGTTCCAGTCCCTTTTGTCCCCTAGAGGCTGAAGTAGATGATGCCGTCCAGGCCCTAACCACACTGACCTTAGTCTAGTTGTGCTCTTGTTAATGTCTGTAGGTTACTCCGAGAGGCTAACACTCGTCCTGTTTTAGAGCATGCAAATTTTTTGTCTTTTGAAATTGTGTTTATTTATTAATTTCTGTGTGTGACGATTACCCTGTGGCAACATTTTGCTGAGCCAAGCACGGTGGAGGTCTTCAAAGGGCCTCTAAATAAGGATATATCATCATCTCACCATTAGCCGGGATGCCGGAAAAGTAACCACAGCATCTCCAGTCCTCTATTCAGAATCCCTTCATGGGCACGAGAACCCAGAAGGCTTTTCACATTTGCTTTTAGGAGGTGAAAGAACTGAGCTCACTGCACCTCCCTTTTCTGTCTGGCCGGTGATAGCTGAAAGGCTCTAGGAGCATGGATGGGGGAACCCACGTAGCATGAATGAGTTTGCATCATGGGTACCTCCTGCAGGGGAGTTAAGCCCCCAGTTTAACTGGTGAACTCTGTTCTTTAGCACTAGGTTACTTGCAACATGTATTTCCATGTTTGGGAAAATCCACCTGCAATACAGGAGACCCAGGTTCAATCCCTGGGTCAGGAAGATCCCCTGGAGAAGGGATGGGCTACCCACTCCAGTATTCGTGCCTGGAGAATCCCATGGACAGAGGAGCCTGGCAGGCTACAGTCCATGGGGTTGCACAGAGTTGGACACGACTGAACGACTTAGCACGAACACACACAGCCAGCTACTTAGTAGCAGTATTGCCAAGAATGAAGGAAGGGGGTGATTCTCCCCAAAAAGGACATCCTAATTTTGTAAGCTGTAAGTAGTGGACCTGGAAGCAAGAGTAACAGGAGCATCCCTGCTGCTCCAGGAGCAGAACTGTGGTCCAGTCTCTACCTGCATAGATGTCCCCGGGCTTCACGTCCACTGAGGCTCAGCTTCTTCCCAGGCTGAGCTCAGAAGGGTGGAGGGAAGTCTTCAGCAGCACATTCTTTTCATTGAACGCTCCTAGCTCCTGAAAGGCACTCAGGGAAGCTTATCTTTTTGAAATTTATTCAGAGATATTGCAGCACCAGCAGAAACTAAGTAGCTCGGTGTAGGCATTCTGAGATATTGAACAAGGGCTAAATCTACTCTCTCAGCAGAGTTGGTTCCTGAATTAACCAGTTCTGGAAGGAGTCGGATAGAGTGGAGGGGGAATGGAGTTGTCAGTAAGGACTGACAGCTGTCCGCTCTGGGCCGACAGCTCAGCTCTGCCCTCAGAGCACCCAGAAGGCTCAAGGGCACCTTCCTCCTGGATCTTGAACCCAGTGTTCAGGTGCCCACTCCTCTGGACTTTATCCATAAACAGAGGCTGGCTTAGTAACATCACAGAGAGGCAAGACCTCCTTCTGAGTGTTCACCCAGTAACTGGGGTTTGAGTACTGAATCTGAGTAACTGGGTCTTGAACTTCAAAGGTCCTAAGTGGTTTTCATTCATTGCCAGCCCAGCCTTCTTTAAGGTGAGAATTTTTATAGCGGACACTGTAAAGCCAGCGTTTAATATTTTTTAAAAAGAAGACCTCTAGATTTTGTTGTTTGTTATCTGCCAGTATGAAAATGGATGATTAACCAAGCAAGATTCCAAGAAGGCCTTTGGAAAATGGTGGGGTCGGTCCTTCATTCCAAGTCAGTCATGAGTAATGCAGAGCAGCAGCAGGCATTGCTGGGCACGTGAAAAGTCAGTTTTCTCAATCACCTAATTAAGTTATGGTTTAAAGACTTAAAAAGCAAACCTTTTTTAGACAAAGAGAACATGGCACAGTTTTAGAGTTGAACGTGAATTAGAAAGCAAACCTCTTTTAGACACAGAAAGCATGGCACAGTTTTAGAGTTGAACGTAATTTTTTTTCTAGAACTTGAGCAGGGTGAGAGATGATTATACTCTCACTGAAGTTGATCGTTATGGTCTTTCCTCTCACCTCCATAGCCTTCCTAGGGTTGAAGTGAGGGTCTTGCTCAAAAGGTAACCTGTTGTGCCTAAACCCATCCTGAGAAAAGGTTACAGTTGGAAGGAAGATGCCAGGGTTTCCCACTGCCAGGACAAAACCCAATTACTGCTGCTAGGAAGTGAGGATAAGTTTTTGGAAGGACCTTCTCTGAGTTCTCACTCCCATTCCTTAAAAGGCACAAAGGTTATCTGAACTTAAACAAGATCAGCCATCAGTTTAGCTGCCGGCTTACGCCAAGCCCAAGAACCAGGGGCGTCTGAGGCTGGCTCATCTCACCCACGGACAGTGCATCCACCTCCTATGATATTGGGATACAGATGCACAGAGTGCTTCTGTGGCCCTGGAGGTGGGCCCTGGGTGCACCCTCAGGTCTGAGGAAGAGACAGGTCAGGGCCAGCAGGAGCCAGCACCCTGGACAGAGTTGATGCTGCTGGCCCTCTGAGTTGGGAGGTGTAGGGGAGAGCCATTTGCTCATCACTTGAAGTTGCTTGACATGTCTCAATATTAGGGTTGCTTCATGATTCCTTAATGGTCTCCACCACATTCAGGGGCATGAATATGTCACAGCAGAGATGAGCAGGTGAAACTAGCCAATACCACCAATATGTCAAGGATTCCTGCTTTGGAGCCACCCAGTTAGAAAGTCTGGCTTACCTGTTGGGAGGTTCCTTTGTTTCTGTGAAGGCAATGAAAGCCGAGGCTCCAATGGGACAAATGAAACCCCAGCCTGGAAAGATGTCCCTGTTTCATATATTTCGAGGCCAGGTGTCTGCATGCTGTTAGGAAGCTCTTAGGTGGAAGGCTCATGACCTCTGTTTGCCCCGGGAGGGGCTGCTTCTTTCTTAGAGCTACTGAAACCCTGAAGAAGCGACATGATAATTTATTATGACTCTTTCCTCCATGGTTAAACCACACACCTTCAGAATCTCATTGGCTGAATGTTACCTCTTCAATTGCTTCTGTACCATGAAGTGAAATAGACAATTTCTTACAGGGTATAAAGATTACAAGTGAGTCTCTACTTTTTAAGAGTGGCACCTTGAAATTTGTTGTTTCATATTTTGCCCCTTAGATGCCACATGGCAAATATGTTAATGCATTGTAATATATTGTGATTAAAGTATATAAAACCCCATCCCTCAGCCAGAATAATTTGGACAACTATACACACAACTAAGCCCAAAAAATAAAAGAGAAAGAACGAGAAAAAGAGAGATATACACTTTTATCAGAATTAACCAGAATTAATCAAGTCATATTGAGTTAGTAGCCTGTCTTGCTCTGATTCCAGTGACATTGTTCTGGATGGTTTAACGAGGTACCCTCATCTAGAAGGTAAGAGAAAGATCTAACCATGAGTGTCAAGACAGTGTTGGAGATAGGGTGACGTTTTTCCAAATTTGTATCTAGCTCCTAAAGGGGCCTGTTTTCTGTGATTGTTGATGGAACAGCTTCTGAATAGTTGCCACTGAAAAACTAAATATCCATTCAGTGTCCAAAATGTCTCAAACGCACCATTTCTAAAGGTTCACCATGCAGAAAGCTGGTTAGCGTTACTTGGTTAGACCCAGTCCCTTCAAAGTGCCCTGGCTCAATGTTAATTTGCTTGGTCCTCCGCGCACACAGCAGCAGCCAGAGCATCACATTTCCTAGTGTTTGGAGGACAGCGGTGGCTCTCGTAACATCCAGATCCCAAACCATCCCGACCTCGCCCAGTCACAGCATTAAGGAAGACGATTGTTTCTATTTTATCGGGACCTTAAAATCAGAGAGTGATGCACGCACACATTTTACTATAAATATGTGCCATCTGTGCAGGTAAACACGAGAAGAGGTAGGTAACGTCACGGCCAAGGTCACTTTCTCCTTTTCTGTTGGTTCACCTTAAGCTGGGGGCCAGGTGTCTTTCCCTCCAGACATCTGATCCTGTGGAGACAGCTGCTGAACTGCCTGTGTGTTTTCACAGGGTTGGAGAGCCCTGCAGCTGTTCCTGGCCTGGTCCCTTCCTGAACCGCAGGGCTGGGCAGCCGCACAGGCTCAGGGTTTGAAGTCAGAGCGTCCTGCTCTCTAAGGGGCTGTAGGCCACCTGTTCTCCTGCATGGAGTTCTTCCCGCTGCAACTCACTTCAGCTTCTCCTACTGACACCCCTGGTTTGCCTCTTCCATTTTCCCCTTCAGTGTCTGTGTGCCTCGATGATCTTTTTTTTTTCAATCTTCATTTTTCTTTCCTCAGCGGCTCCTGCTAGCTCTTCCACCCCTGTTCCGTTGTCTCATCTGGATAGTGAGTATCATTTCCATCTTCCATCTCCCTGCAGGTGGCTCTCTGCCAGCCACAGTGTGTCTGTCTGGCGTGATCTCCTCCACCGGGTGATAATTCCACTCTGTTGGTGGAGGGCAGCACTGGGTTTTAGAGGAGCAAATGAGTTGAGACGTAGGCACCGGGCTCCTCAGATTCGGTGGGGGGCAGCTCTCCCTCCAGGAAGAGGTGCATGGAAAGCATTGCTCTGGACAGAAAATCTCGCAGGCAGGCTAGCCCCAAGGCTGTGGCCCCCAGATTTGTAGTCAGCTGATTATTTAGAGAAGCCAAACGATTTTGCCAAGAAAAATGCAATTCCACAGGGTCATAAGAAATGTTTGGGGTGTTATGTTTTCACCCGGCATTTTAATTGGCACAGTTGGGTTCAGACGTTGAAATTAGATAGCAAGGCCTGTAGCTCTTGCTGTCTCCATAACTGCATACGTTTCTTGTAAATATTTGTGGGAGAAGAAACAGTGCCTGCTTGCAGATGTGCCTGGCAGAAGGCAAATTATTATATGTGCCTGGCAAATTATTTAACCCTTTACAAGGGAGCCTTGCTTTTCTTCTCTAGAAAACAGGAGAAGTCATCGCACCCCGCTCCCAAATAACAACAAACCTGGGGTTTATCAAACTGGTTGCCACCCGGGAGCAGTGCCACTAAGCCTGGCAGTCGTGTCACCTGGGCAGCCTCCGGCTTTGTCACCGTGTCTGAGCCCCTCTCATTTACCACCTCGTTTCACTTGGCTGCCCTGTCCTTCTATTCCCCTGAGTCCTCGGGGGTGGGAGCACCCCAGGCCTCCCACTCTTTGCAGTGGTGAACCCAGCGCTCCTAGGGGAAAGAGCAGGGAGACGGCAGCTGAACAAGACCCAGGGTGTCGTGGCAGCCGGTGCTCAGCGCCCAGTCAGTGCAGCGGGCAAGGCCGCTCAGCTGGCCGTACCCCACGGTGCATCAGAAGCCCTGCACTCGGGAGTGACCGGAGCCCCAAACCCAGAGCTCTTTGTGGCATCTGTCTGACTTGGAAACAGCCCCCCACTCTTGCACTGCTTGCCCGGCAGTGGCCTTGAACAATAAGAATTCAGCTACCAGGTTCAGCTCCAAGCTCCCCTGCTTTGGCGTGCAGTTCCCTGACCTTGAATGAGTCACCCCACCTCTCTGAACCTCAGACTCCTTATCTCCCAAAGGAAGGATAGATTCTGCTTACTTTGTAGGTATTTATGAAAATCAAAGTTTAAGTAGGAGAAATACAAGACACAATGCCCAGCATGTAGTAGCTGGAATTCGTAGTAAGAATAAATAAGAGTTACATTATTACTTGCCATCTGAGAGTAATTTGTCAGCAAAACCTTTGATAATCTCTTTAAAATATCTACATTCATACTGACAAATCAGGGAAGAAGGAAATGAGAGCATACCTCCTTTACCATCTCTTTTTTCTCTATAACAGTGTCTTAATGTATATACACACATACATGTATGTATCAGTAAATTTAATTTATCTCTGTTCTCTCTTTCACCTTTCTGTGCCCTTTCCATCCTTCGTGTTTCCATAGCAACCTGGCCTCTTCCTGCTCTTACAACCACGGAAGCAACTAGTGAGTAGAGAGCTTAGCTGCCCTGGGCCTGACTGCTGCTTGTGTAGAGTGGACTCTTGGGTCCCAGTGCTGCCCCGGCCCCCTGAGTGTTGAAAGCACCAGTTGGGCATGCTCGGAGGCTCCTCTCCTGGTGTGGGTCCCTAAGCATGCTGTCTGCTCTAGCATCACCAGAAGACAGGGCTGATTCTTGAAGGGAGCTCTGTGTACAAGGAGACCTTTCCAAATGTACCCGCAAGTTAAAAAACAGAAAAGGGTTAGAGAAATGCTGAGAAGACAGAAGGAGAGCATCTGTTCCCAGCTTTCATTGTTTCTCCACTGCAGAGGTGTGCGCACACACAGATACACACACAGAGACACTGACACACGTGCACACACAGGCACACACAGAGACACACACAGACTCTGACACATGTGCACACACAGGCACACACACACACACAGAGACACATGTGCACACACAGACACAAACACATGCACACAGACACATGCACATACAGAGACACTGACACACGTGCACACAGATACACAGGCACACACGCAGAGACACACACACACACACATGCACACACAGAGACACTGACACACGTGCATACACATGCACACAGGCACACAGACACATACACATAGACACACACAGACACATGCACACACAGACACAAACACATGCACACAGACACATGCACACACAGAGACACTGACACACGTGTGCACACACAGATACACAAGCACACACGCAGAGACCCACAGAGAGACACATGTACAAACACAGAGACACTGACACATGCACACACAGACACACGCACACAGAGACACACACATGCACACACACATACACACAGAGACACAGACACACCCAGAGAAACACAGACACACAGAGGACCCCACACACACAGAAACACACTCACAGAGAAACGAACACACAGAGACACACACATGCTCACACACGCATTTAAATAGAATACCTGAAAGACTGAAAATAAGGGAAGGAACAGGAGAAGCTGGCTGCCTGGGGAAAGGGAGCGGTGAGGCAGGAGGGAGCCTCTGCTCCTCAACCACGCGCCCTCCTTTGCTCCCGCAGAGAGAGGATGCGTGTGCCCTGAGCACACCCCAGGCCGCCTCCCTCGTGCTAGAAAAGTTATGGCCTGAGAAAGCACTACCAGGCTCTCTCAAGTTTGTGTGTGGACAGTCCAGATGAAAGTTCTGGAATCCATCTCCTAATGGTGGAGTCAGGGCCAAACTGTCCCATCTTTCCCGTCGTGGAAAACATTATACTTATTACAACCTGAAACATGTCCCAAACTCGTCTTTGTGATGCTCTAATGAAGTGCGTTTGTGTGTTAGGCCTGAAACCCCTGACAGTCAACTGGAGCATGTATGTGTGTGTGTGTGTGTCCATCGTTGTATGTGAGCTTTAGGTTTTATAATATTTCTGAGTACACAGGGAAGATGGCATGCATCCCATTAAAGGCAGTCAGAGCAGAAGGCAGAATGCAAGAATGCAAAATATGGCTCCCACTCCACTCTGCGGGCCAGGGTTTCTGATGCATAATTGAACAGAGAAGAAAAGAGTTCCTGCGTGTTGCATGAAATGGTTCTTTTTTTCTCCTGCAGAACATAGCTTAGGGTCTGCTTTCTTGGTGTTCCTTCCGTGTGCGTGCTGCAGTGAATTTTAATTCCTGATGCTTTTGAGGTTTCGTTTTGTCAGCAGAGCAGGCAGGCGACAATGAGCTGTGCTCGCATGGGTTTAATTCAAGTCATGGGTTTCTTTGCATTTGGAAAAGGAATGAGACTAACAACACCCTCTCTTCTGCTAACAGTGACGCTCCCGTCCTCTGCATCTTGGGCGCAGTGTGTATGCCGTGCCGAGCGTAGCGGGAAAAGGCTACACAATGTCCTTGCACAACTTGGGTTGTATTTAAGGTGTCTCACTGTAGGTTGGTCTTCTCTGGAAGTAAAACACAATCTTGGATCCAGTTTTTTGTTATGGAGGAATTAAGTGTCTCTCCCCTGATGTAGGTTTCATTTTTAAACATCAAGCATGTCTGCCCACAGATTAAATGATGAGTAGTGACATCCAAAGAGAAGAAAGTTTGAGTCTCCTTTATTTTGAACCACTTGACTACTGACCCAAATTGTAAGTCCCAGTGGTTACTGGGAGAATAGAAAGACAGACTCGATTGAGCAGCAGCCCGCGTTGAGCATGAATGTATTTCTAAACTGCAAGGCAGAATGTAGCACGTGTGAATTGCAGTGGGAATAACAGCAGAGTAGCTAGAAGCATCCAAAAATCTGTCAATCATTGGTCAATAGGGGTGAATATATATAGTGTCTTTTGCTTTTTGCTTTCTGTGTGTGTGTGTGTGTGGATCCATTTATAATTATGAGTGAATGAAGGTACTCTGCTGGCTCAGACGGCAAAGAAACTGCCTGCACTGCAGGAAACCTGGGCTTGATCCCTGGGTCAGGAAGATTCCCTGGAGAAGGGAATGGCTACCCACTCCACTGTTCTTGCCTGGAGAATTTCATGGACAGAGGAGCCTGGCAGGCCACAGTCCTTGGGGTCACAAAGCGTTGGGCACGACTGAGTGACTCACACTTTCACTTTCAAATAGAAAAAGGAGAAACTGCTCAGTTGTGTATAATCCCTGCAGACACCCATGGTTGGAACATGCCAGATCCTGTGCAGCGTCAGACAGTGAGACGCGAACGCTGTACCAGCCCGCAGTGGCGAGGGTCCTCGCTTGATTGAAGCATTTCTCTCGAATCACTTTTAAACAGTGGTGTGCTTTGGGCAGAAACGAATCTTCACCTTGCCTCTCTGTCCACCTTCTTTGTTAGTTAGCTTCTACTGGTGACAGCCAAAATGCCCCTTGGCCTGTGCAGGTTAAGGTGGGGAAGCCAAAAGGCCTTAAGAAGAAACAGTCATACAGTAAAAAATCAGATATAAATAGAACACAGGTCAAAAGGGAATGTAGACATATCCAAAGAAGAAAATGACTTTTCATTGTAGAAATCACATTCATGTCTTATCCGTTCACTGCAAGTCTAAAGAGATAACTGTATCCACAAATGCCCAAGCATGTGTCTAATGTCCAGCTCTTAACTCGTTGGGCCAGCGGTTCAGTTTCTGCTGTTGACAGAGCTCTGACCTCAACCCCCAGAAGGAAACCTATTCCCTTTCCTCACTGGCCTCTTTTTTTTTTTTTTTTTTCCTAGAATCTTTATTAGACTGCTTTGTGGTTCTTTACTTTTTTATTTTATTTTTTATTGATGTATAGTTGCTGTACAATATTATAAGTTACAGGTGTACAATAGAATGATTCACAATTTTAAAGGTTATACTCCATTTGTAGTTATCATAAAATATTGGCTCTATTCCCTGTGTTGTACAATATATCCTTGTATCTTGTTTTAAACCAAATAGTTGGTACTTGTTCCTCACTGGTAACCCTTATGCTAAGTGAAATAAATCAGACAGAGAAGGACAAATACTGTATGATGTCACGTGTATGGAGAATCTAAAAAATACAGCAAACTAGTGACTATGGCAAAAAAGAAGCAGACTCACAGATGTAGGGAACAAAATAGCGGCCCCCCCTCTTAGATGTGTCTTTATCGGGGTGTGTCGTGGTGGCCCTTGGATAACCTGAGTAGACAAATAGAGAAGGAAGATGAGACTCCTGGCCATCTTCTCTGCCTGCACCCAGCAGACCTCACTCGGTCCACACCCCGCTCCTCATCGCTCCAAAGGAAACATGAAGTGACTTTTCTCAGTGTAATATGATATTTTATTCTTCCAGGGCACCCAATCATGGGACTCTTCCTTCATGACCATGCTCTGTTTCATTGCCCTTGCTTCCCAAGGATGCCGAGACATTTCTGGAATCTGTGAAGAATAACTTGCCTTTTTCTTCTCCTTCAGCAGTCTCCTGGATTGACTTTGGCATCCGGGTCCTGACAGAGACAACTCCCCATTTCAAAACAAGTGTCCCTGCTCCTTGATGTGGTATTAATATGCAGTGTTGCAGCTGTATCTAATGCTTATCGGTGTTGTTAACCAAATGCTCTTTATGATTTATTAGTCTTCTATTACTGGGCAGTTTTACTGCCCTCCCAATGTTTCTTATATATGCTGCTAATTTAATTTAATTTCTCCTTTTATTTAGTCTGTGATTTTGTTGTTGATTTTTCTCCCTGCCCATTGTTTACATCAGGTTTTAATTTTTTTGTATTTTCCATGTGATCTCCTCCACTTTCCTTTCAACCAATCATGTGCGTGCGTATCATGTGACTTTGTCATGTGGCTTGCATGGTGCTGATGATGTCGTCCACGCTGGTGAACAGAAGGTAAAACTCTTTGTTCTGAATCATGAAATAAATCTGGGACCACAGCCTGGCACATAGGGCCCACTCATTTCTTCCTGTCTCGGATTTCCTAAGCGAACTCATTTGAGAGATTTCCTCTTATTCTCAATGCACGTCCAAAATTCAGCAGCCTTTGGAGCCTTTAGATGACAATTTGATACCAAGACAGCTTTCAATTTAATGTTTTGCTTCAAGAAATCTGGCTACAGTAAAATCACTTTAACCATAGCCGAATTTGCACCCTTGAATTTTTATCAGATAGTTCATGAACTTTATTTCCCAGAAAGCAATGTTGTAAGTGAGTTTTATAGCATGGTTATCTCACTTTATCCAGTAGTTCTCCAAAGCACAGTTGTTATAAAATGTCACATTTCCATGAAAACATAACATTGAACACCTACAGAGAGAAATGTGTCCATCACAAAGGTTGTATTTGCTTGAAACCAGTGAGAGTGTTTCATAAAATTCATGCAGATTGAGGACTTTCTGAAATGAGAGATTTAAGAATTTGGAATTAGAGCAGTTTGGCTGTAATGGCCAAGGTATCACTTTGCAAGTGACCTGCCACCCGCCCCAGGCAGGAGGAAAGAAAAATCAAAGCAAAAGTCACTTAACAATCACCATGACTGATGATCCCCATGTAATCCAAAGGCACACCATTGACCCTTGCAGCAAAGGAAATAAACTTAGAGCCTAATTAAGCTCAAAGGAGTGACGGAATAATTCATTAATATTGTGACTGTCACAGTCCTGTGAAAGCATTTCTTGCTTACCATGACCATGACAGGAAAATGAAGCCTCTAGTCACAGCTCCCCCCGAGTAAAATCAAACATCCATTCAAACCTGCCCTGGGAGTCACATGCGTGCCATCCCCTCCTAACTGGAAATTTGAACTTCACATCACAACCTGAGACACATAGAGGCTGCAATGATCACGAAAGCGAAACTAACACCAGTAACCCCCCAGGGTGCCCGTGCATGCGAGGGGGCCCCGGCGACCTCGCTTCTCGGAGAGCTGATTGGGCGACATCCGCACCAACAAAACCGTCAGCCGCTCGTCGCGCATGTGCTCTGTCCCTGGTCTGGCCTGTGTCCCGTGCGCCCCACGTGTGTGAACCCTGTATGTGGCACCCATCACCCTTCACATTGACCCCTGTGAGGGCTTCAGCTCTATGGGCATGGCCACAGAGCCCCAAGTCAGTCCCATTTACAGTCAGACTCCTGGACAGGATCTTGGATGGGAGAGTCCTCATTTCCAAACAAGAGGATGTTCAGCATTTACATCATATGAAATAAAGAAGGGATGTCCCCAGAGCTTCCCAGGTGGCTCTGGGAAAGACTCTGCCTGCCAACACAGGAGACTCCAGTTCGATCCCTGGGTCAGGAAGATCCCCCGGAGGAAGAAATGGCAATCCACTCCAGTATTCTTGTCTGAGAAATCCCATGGACAGAGGAGCCCGGTGGTCTACATTCCACAGGGTCTCAAAAAGTCAGACACAACTGAGCACACATGCATGGCACCAGGCGTGGTCCCCAAGTCAGGGAACCTCTGTTATGCTTAGAGCTTGGACCTAGCTTTAAAAATTACCTTGATCTGTGCATCTTAAGGCAGAAGAAAAAACACTGGGAGCCTACAATTGTCTAAACTCCAAGTCCCGCTCCAAAAATGTGGTTTCAAGGGAGACAGGCACTTTTCGGACTTGAGATGACTGCTCAGATGCTGAACCTTCCCCCTGGAAGCTGAAGTATGAGCAGATACCTGGACTGAAACCTTAGTTTCTTCTTTAAACCCAAGTTGAGTCATTTCTTTGCAATGCTGTGATTCAGAATGAAGCACAAGGTAGAAGCTAATTCACACCTCTGAGGAGCTGTCTCTTGCAGACATTTTAAGCGAGGCTAGAAATGTTTGAAGGTATTTCTTGCAGCTGCCCTAGAAACACATCTTAGCTGTGGTCTTGGCTGTCAGTAGGAAATGTGGCCAGTACTAAAACACTGGGAGACTGTGGAATTCCGAAGTGTGATCACCCCCCTCATCAAATCACCCCTCTTCTGCCTTTTGCAAGGAGGGCAGGCAGAGGACTGTTACTCAGACGAGCAAGCGGGAAATGGCTCTTAGTAATAGAATGGAAGGGAATGGAGAGGCTGGAGCAAATAAAATTTACAGGGGAGAGAAATAAAACTTAGGGATGGTTCCTCTAGGCTTAAGTAAGGCCTTCAGGTGAGTTAGGCCTAGTGAAAATGATTTAAGTGAGCAATGGGTAGGTTGTACACCCACAAATGATTAAACTGTGTCCACTACCCTCCACCACTACCCCCACAAATTGCCTAGGATGTGTTTAACATATGCTGGATGTTCTGTGCACCTTAAGTTTCTGTCCAGAAGACGAGAGATGAACACAGGCATTGAGCACCAGCCCCGGGCCACTTGGACCCTGAGCCCACAGAGCTCTGCAGGCAGGGTCCATGACAGGGAAGCACAGACACATGGCCCAGGGGCACAGGCGTGGGTTTGCTGGAAGCAAAAATTTGAGCCCCCTGGTGTCAAAGTTTATTTCTAATATCACAGCATCACATAACTGCAGAGCCTGCTTCCTCTGGTGATCCATCAGCTACCGAGGACTCTGTGTAAATGGGACTCCCCTCCCCACCAGCATGTGTGTGATGAGACGCCCCCTGCACCCTCCCCGCCCTCCCGTCCGCGTGCAGCATGTTTGAGCATGGATCCCTCCCCACCCATTTATAATGATCTTTTTTTTCTTTAGCTACTGACACTGACTCGTACTAGGAAATGCTGATTCTGATGAACTAAACTCTTTTTAACACCCACTCTTCCTTCTTAGATTGAAAACATCACTAACCATCCCTTCCACCCCCTCCTTTATTTTTTACAGCTGTGTGTCTGGATTGCCACGGTCTCTGGCAGGTCGACATAGACTTTTCACCAGGGGTTCTGTTCTAATTGCCTTTATTCCCAAGGATTCCCTGCACTGGTGGTTACCAGGGTAGAAAGCTAGCTTGAAGGGACCAAGTCAGTGACGTATATCAGCCCGAATCCCGTGGGCAGAGACTGGGGGCCATGGAAAGTGCCCATTTCCCTGGGGTTTACCAGGAGGAGGGTTGAAACCTCCCAGGAGCCTCATGCTTCTCCATAACTCACCTAACGCCCATGAACTACTGTTGGAGGTGTTCACAACCCCCGCCCCGCTTTGTGGCCTCGGAGGCAGGAGCCGAGTTAATTGGTGGTGATGGCAGTTATTTCTGTCTTTAACTTCCTCAGCCTGGATCAGCCCCATAACCACAAGCCATACCTTCGTGGTCATATTTTCTTTTTAGGATGATGAAACAAAGATAATTGATCAATTAATCTGTTGGTGTTTTCATGACACCCACAAGAAGGGATTTGGTATTTCTGTGGTTCGGTCTGTCAGAGTTCATTTACCGCTGTTTAACTTGTCCTCAGTAGTACCAAGCCTCCCCACCCTCCCCCCAGCACTCATTCACAATTCCCGAGAAAACTCGCGCTGGAAAGCTTTGTGGACTGGGTGCCTCCATGAGCGTGGCCGCAGAGAGCCAAGCATCTTTTCTCTGTAGAAACGAGGGAGCTGGCCACGCCCATGACCACTCATTCTGTACCCCAGCACTCCTCAGAGCCAGGGACGAGGATGCCAAAGGGTCAGATCACACTAGCGCAGCGAATCCTTGACAATTAGGAGAAAAGTGTTCAGGAGAAAAAGAATGCTTTCCTCCGAAGGCCTGATTTGGGGGAGCCGTGCTTGAGACAAATCGATGCCAGCCCAAGCACTGCCGGCCACTCTTGGGTATAAGAAAACCACCTCTGAATAGAATGGCCAGGTCTGCTGCCAAAGCACCATCAGGGAGGTTCTGAGGCTCCAGGATTGTGTATGGCATAGATCACATTGATCTGTTCAACATTAGGGCTAAGAGGTTGGTCTGAGGAAGGAGAATTAGTGGTCTAATAATTAATCCTGATTCCCTTTGGTAATTTGCTGATCCCCCTAAGGCCCATTCAAACTTGTGACCTCTTGGTGTAATTTTGAATATTCCTGAGTTGGAAAAATCAAATAGGTGTCACATCAGATCAGCTGCATCATACATTTTGGACTTCTTAAAACCAACAGTTTGAAATCACTTATGAGAAATAATCGGTAAGGGGGAAGAGGCATTAAGATAAACAGACCAAACAGTATTTTTAATGCCAGGCAATCTTATTTGATAGTAAAAGATTCTAATGCAGGCCCTATGCCCATCATTGGGTTTTCTCAGAAGCCCCTGTGGGGTCCTGATGAGAGAGAAAGCAAAGGCAGGGAAGAGAGAACCCAGGTCCAGCCTGTCTCAGGGAGGCCCGTCAGCCAATTAGCGTTCCATTCAGAACATACAACTCTAGGTTCTTGAGCTCTTTGAGAAGTAGAATATTGTTTTCCTTACAAAATTCACAATTGCTGTTCAGAGGCCGTGGGCTTGCTAGAATTTTTGTTGTGGGATTCAGATATCCAGCAGTAGTTTGCTGATCCCAGGGCTTCTGCTGACTCGGGGAAAGACATGAAGCTGACTCTGATTTTAGGGCCCAGTGGCACCGTAATTATAAAGAAGAACCTACAATCTGCATGGCCAGAAATACACATCTCAATTATGGTTTCTAAGAGGAATTTATAGGACCTGCCAGTAATATTTTTGACTGTATGTGGTCTCTCTGGTACATTCTTTTTTTTTTTTTTTCCTTGCCTACATGATTTGCATTCTTCTAGAAAATACCAGAACTGCCTGATATTTTATGTTTGTTATCGACAAGGTTTATTTTTATGAATCCTGCTGTTTTAGTCTTTACATAAAATATTTGGGGGAAAAAATTTGACTCATGGTTAAAGCTAAACTCAGAGGGTATAATTAACCCCAGGGGTTTTCTCGGAGCCACCTGCCGATTGCTGCTGAATTGCAAACCAACGTTTACAAATAATTACAATATTGGTTTTGCTGAAATTACCCATAATCATTTCAATCAGAGCAGCCATCTCAGAACAGAGTACATGTTGGGACCCTCTAAATAATTTCCTCTCTTAATGTGTTCAGTAAAGCAGCCAGCCTCCTGAATGCAGGCCCATTTCTTTGGCGTCCCTCATCAGGCAGGGCTGGAACATTCTCTTTGCAGAGAGCTTAGGAAATCATTTCTTTCACGCATTTCTAATCTTTAAAAATATTGGCTCCCAGTGAACATTTGAAGATGAATAAGGCAACTGATTAAACAAATATCATTCTTTCCACATCTGTGTGTACTGACAGCAAGTTGCATGGCCATAAAGTTGGTCATAATCTTTATTATATTAGTCCAATAGGATCTTCCTTTAGAAACACCATCATAGGAAAAATTAGATTTCTGTACAAGGGCCCCACCATTCAAAGAATTGCATAAGAATTGAGTAAGTTTTTTCATTTAGCAAGCAAAATCTTGTTTTAATCACCATTGAAACTCGAACGCCTAATGGACTACATGGTACCTAATAGATACTAAATGTGCATTTGGTGAATAAATCATCTTTAAAGCACTCTAAATGATATAGGAACGTCCCTGTTGGTCCACTGGTTAAGACTCCATGCTTCCACTCCAGGGTTAGATCTAACCACGTTAGATCCCTGATCAGGGAGCTGAGATCCCACAGACCGTGCGGTATAGCCAAAAAGTAAAAAATAAATACATGATACGATATAAAATTCTATGAGAAAGCAATACATATCAGGGTTCCATGGTAGTCACTTGAATAAAATGATGGCAAATTATAGTGTTCTAACTTCGGTAGATGTTAGAATTGTGTTATGGTATAGTTTTGAGTGATTTCTCTGTAATCCCGTCTGTATTTTTTTCTGAAACAAATCCAAACATAAGAGCAGGTCATTAGGGCTTTTGGTTTTCACAAGGTTCCCTTGGCGAGATTTTTGTTTGCATATCTTTGAAGACTCTTAGGGTCTGTTTTTTCAAAGACAGGAATTTTTGAAATGACTTTTTTTTTAATTTGTAGAAAAATGGGCAATTTTGTGGCAAAGAGATATGGAATTGTTTACCGGGGGGGCGCATTTCCCTAAAATTGACTGAACATCCCAGATTTGGTGTCCTATGTTTTATGGCATCATGAACACAGCCAGGGTGCTCTCGAGAGCTCGTCCTAGCATGGCGACTGTCACAGTGATGTCAGAATAAGAAGGAGCATCTGGTGTTTTGCAGACCTGGAGAATGAGTCGGTGACCTGGCCAGGGCACTAAACCCCCTGGGCTCTACTGTGGCCTCCGTAGCGTTCAGTTCTAAAGGGATCTTCACGGCAGCAGAGCAGCCCCAATGGAGTAATCTCTATTTCCCTTCCTGGGAGGTCTCGGGGGAGGGACAGGTCCTTGCCTGGTGGGTGTGTTGGAAGGGCCACTGATGCCACCTCCTCCTCTCCTTCTTCAGGCAAAGAGATCATTAACCACAGAGTCAGTGTTGCAATTCTGAATCCAGAAAGTTATTACGATTAATGTGAGTCGTCATTCAGTCCAGGGTCACCAACATCCCATTTCACCTGGGACTAAGGGTTTGTCCAGGGTAAAGGATTTGCAGTGCCAGCGCCTGGACAGTCACAGGCTAACCAGGATGCGGTGGTCACCCCAATTCAGTGAGAGAGGAGAATCTGTAATGTTCTTCCGCATCTCCTACTTCAATGTTCAGCATTGGTGAATCTATACAGACTTCCTTCCCTACTCTAAAATATATTTCACTTGGAATTTCTTTTTAGCACTGGATGGGGCATACGGCATAATTAATTATTGTCTAAGATGTATAATGATCCAAAAGAATTAGAAAAGCACGCACACTTAGACATTATCTAAATAGAACTTCTAAGTATTTTCCACTGAATAATTGGTGCTGGTGGCTAGACAGTGGTGTAAAAACAGGACAAGTCTATCTGAAGCCCATTTATCTTTTTGTTTTTCTTTTTCCTTAGTCACTGATTAAAGGAAGCAAGTCATAAGCACAACTTTAAATACTTTATCCCACAGACATTAAGATTACACAGCCCCCCTGTTGCCGCTTTTTGTAGCCCCATGGCTAGTAGAGGTGCACCTTGCAATCCTGTTAATCGAGCTTCCAGGGGGTACCAGGGGCCCACCCAGACCGAGTAGCAGGGCTCTCGTCAGTTTTGTCTCTGGTTCCTCCTGGTCTCAAAGGGAAAAGCAGCCCCCTCAGCCATCATGAGGTTCTCAGCGTAACTAAGTGAGTTGGGTGGGGTGGGCTGGCCTTACCAAGCAACATACTTGTGGGTGATGAGGTCCAAAGCCTGGTGACAAGCCTCCCCTGGCTCTTCTGTCCCATGTCTGAGATTCTGTCTTCCAGAGAACAAGCCAGGACCACCCACCCAGAAGGTAACTGTTTTATAGGCTCTGCAAATCTTCTGTCTGAGGTCATGAAATAGATACAAGAGACGGTTTCCACCAGAAGTGCCAGGGTCCCAAGTGTTTGAAATCTTCATTTTAACTTTTTACAACAGATGTTCTGTCATCTCGTGGCTTTCAACATACACTAATGAAATAATTTCTCTTAAAATAAATTAGCATCTTACAGGAGAACCATCCCAGCCCTCAGAATTGGCCACATACAGGCTCATCTTTCTTCTCAACCTGGATTCACAGTGTTACTGCAAAAAATAGAGAAACATCGACTTTTTCTCTGTTGAGAAATGCTGAAGACGTTTTTTCCCTCTCTCTTCTCACAAAAAGACTTTAATGAACGTTCCATTAATACAAGGCACCAAGGATTATCACCAAGGCAGTTGAGCCATAAATGCAGAATACTTACAGGAAACTTGCCTATGGCAAATCATGCTTTACTTAATCACAACTGGAAACCTGTTATTTTTTTTTAATGACTCTAAGTCATAAAATTTAATTCATGCAAAAGCTGGGCACAAGAATGCAGCATCATTCCACTCCTGTTAGGAATTAGACCCCTGGAATAGATCACATATCCCAGGGAAAAAATAATAGGCTGCTTTGAAAAATTATTTTTTATGGGTGTAAATTTTCTCCTTAAATGCCTACATTTTCCCATATTTCAGGCTATTCCTCAAAATGTACCAGGTTTATGAAAGTTAAATCTGCAGTTGTAAGAGCAGCTAACAGAAAATGCAAGCACCAGGAAGAGACAGGCCAAAAAAAAAAAAATATATCCCTTTTTAAAATGGTGAAAGGACTATACTAGGAGGGAGGGTGGTTTCCCAGAACATTTTCGAAAGGCATTCTCAGTTTGGGTTAAGACTGAGGCATCTAATTGGAATTCAAAGTTTTACATGTTTTGCTTTTTCACCATTTGAATTGCTGAGAAATCAAGAGTCCAGCCCCACTCCATCACCACATCTCATTTTGATGGATTGGATTTTCATTGTGTGGGTGAAAATGTCATGTGAATTCCCTGGCTGTTTCAGGGGAACCCAGCGCACCTAAGCTCGAAGGGCAGATGGGAGAGGATGGAAACTCTATTAAGGTGAAGCTGATCAAGCAAGACGACGGCGGCTCCCCCATCCGACACTACCTGGTCAAATACCGAGCGGTGAGTAGCCTCCTTCCCAGGTTTCTTGCAACCCCACAACCCTATCACCTGCCCTGTTGGACCAACAGTGTCTTTAGAGCAAGGGGGCAGGGCAGCCCATGTGCCTGGCAGGTGGCTCATGGGCCCAGGTCAGGGTTTTAAGTTCCAAGACTGACTTAGAGCCTTTAGGTCATATCCACACTGAGACTATTTTTTTTTTTTTCAATTCTCTATTTTTTTAATGATGTATAGTTGATTTATAATGTTGTGTTAATTACCTCTGTACAGCAGAGTGATTCAGTTATACATATATACATTCCTTTTTTATATTCTTTTCCATATGGCTTATCATATGGTGTTGAATATAGTTCCCTGTGCTATATATGGGGCTTCCCCGGTGGCTCAGCGGCAATCAGCCCGCAATGCAGGGGATGCACAGGAAACAAGGGTGGTTCAGGCCTCGGGTTGGGAACATCTCCTGGAGTAGAAAATGGCAACCCGCTCCAGTATTCTTGCCTGGAAGATTCCAGGGACAAAGGAGCCTGGCAGACCACAGTGCATTGGGGTTGCAAAGAGTGGGACATGACTGAGCCTGCATGCACACACGTGTGATACATAGAATGGACAAGCACACCGAGACCGTTACAAAGCCTCTACAGTGATTTTGGTAATGATAAACCCACCCATGACTGATTTTTCTGCTTCCTAGGTTTTTCTACAAAGTTATTTTTCCATCATTCAGTACTTTTTTGCAAATAACATACCGATACCTTGGATCACACTTGGATAAAGTGTGTTATGGGCCAGGCATGCAGGCCCATGATCACATGCATTTTCTCCCCCCGAGAACCCTATGAAGTTGGTCTCAACAGTTATCCTCACTTTACAGAGGAAGTGAATGAGGTTTATGCAATTAGTGACCACGTGACTCACACAGTCAGGCAGCCAGGGTTTGAATCCAGGTCTGTCTGACTGAAGAGACAGGGGTCTAAGCCCCCTGGCCTGGGCTGCCTCAGGTCCTAAACCATCTCCATCCCTCCACTTCACTCCACGCTGGTGTAGCCTACCCAACCTGTGGTTGTGCCGCTACCTGTGAGCTTGACCGTAGCCTTTTCTCTTCCTGATTTGCCCACTGCCCATCAGAGATTTCTGACATTGCACCTTTCATCCCCAGCGCCCAAACTAAAAATCACCTCCTCTTTTTTTTTGGTCTTAGAATGATACTTGGCCATCGCCAACCATAACCAATTGCTGGGAGATTCAGAGACAGCATCTGACCATTGCAAATAGCCTCTTGCTAAGATTTCTTGACAGTAGAAAATAACCTGAGTGGAGTTTTCTTTCTTCAAATAGCACCCAAGAAAGGCTTTTTCCAAAAAGTTTGACTTAACTCCGTCTCTGCCTTTTGACCAGCCCCTACTGATCAAAGCCCTAACCTGGTGGGAGCCCTAACCTGGTTAGGTTTGCAGAGAGTCAGTACAGCACAGAGCCCCCCACCCCACGCTGGGAACACATCCCAGCTGCTGGGCCGCCTGTCAGTCACTCAGCCCCCTCCTACTTCATTGCAAAGCCAGGTTGGAGCCTGACATGGGGGAGGAACCTCAGTTGACTTCTGTAAGGCCCAGCCCAGAGGCGTCACTGGCTGAGAGGTCCCTGTGACTTCCTCGATGTGGAACAGGATACAAGGACCAAGCAGGTGGCCCATGGAAGCCACTGGAAGCGGACAGTGTGCTGGGGGGATGCCTCTGGCGTTTGTTGGGCTGATGTGGCCCAGACAGACATGGAATCCAATTCCAGCCTTACCACTTAGTAGCCTGTGCCCCAAGTAGGTCACCCAATGGTCCATCACCTCCATTTCTCCATTGGTAAAAGAGGGATAGCTTATCGAGTTGTTGTAAAGCTTAAGTACAAGCAAAGAACCTGAGACCTGCCTGACACTGTGAAAACTCTATACTTGGTAACTGTAATAACCACTGCTACCATGCAGTCTGGGTCAGGAAATACCTCCGTCCGAGGCCCCATCAGATGTCAATGTTCCAGAAGGGTCATTCTGGCAGTGCCGGGCAGGTCTGCTTTAAAAAGATAGCCGGGGCGAAACACTGGGATATGTTAGGCTTTGACAACCTTAACCATCCTCTCTCTTTCATTTAAAAATCCCAACTGTTGCTAAATATTTTGATTATTATACATTATTAATATTTATCATGTAACATAATATTTGCTTTATATTCTGGCTGTCTCTTTTGCAATGATGTTTGCCAAGGAAAGAAGCCTTTCAGAGAAAAAAGACA
Organism: Bubalus bubalis; assembly: GCF_019923935.1. NCBI lineage: Eukaryota > Metazoa > Chordata > Mammalia > Artiodactyla > Bovidae > Bubalus > Bubalus bubalis. The sequence continues at coordinate 61,658,966 of NC_059172.1, read as the reverse complement.
TAAGACAAAGAGCTGAATTTCTTTGTTTTACATTAAAATGGGGCACGTGCTCACTTGCAGGAACTAACTTAGAGCCTGTGTAGGTAGTCTGGCTTTCTGTTAGACTCAGAGGTTGTGAGCCCCTCTTCCAGCATTTCCCCGCACTATCATGGCCACGACACGTGTGCTATCACGACCCTAAAGGCATCTCTCTGGCTGGTACAAAGCATTTTGCCTGGAAGATGGCTGGCTTTCCGGTAATGTAACTTCCTCCAGCCTCAGCCGCAGGCTAGCTCACCTTCCAGAGGACACTGCTAGTATGTTCTGCTCTTCTCAGGAGCAGCCCATCATCCAATAGACATGTGTCAAGCCCTCCCACCCAGAACAAATTCACCGGCAGATGTGCAGGATAGGACTGGAAAGAACGTTCGAGAAAAGGGGAGCCCCTCTAACTCCAGCTTTGTGCCTGAAATTATGTCCTGGAGCGCTCTGCTGGCCACTGCAGGCCCTGCCTTGGTCCTGACAGCAGCACCTCCGGCTGCAGCCTCAGAGACCAGGTCACACTGTGTGGAATAGAGAGACCCTGTTCCCTGCAGCATATGTGCGTTGCGCTCCCTCCTGTGAGAAGATATATCCCCACTTGGGCCCAGAGGCACTTGCCCACAACTCGATTGCCTCTGTGGCTTTGGGAAGCCACCTGTTCTCTCTGCCCCTTCCCCATCGTCGGCGTTAGTGAGGGCCTGGCCAAAGCCCTCGCAGGTTTGTTGTGGGGATGCAGTGAGAAAATGTGCAGAAAGCCTTCAGTCCAGGCCCTGGCATACAGCAGGTGCTCCGTAACTGATAGCTTTTAATGCTTTTAATAAAAGTGGAATCTGTGCCATGTTCCCATGTCAGAGAGGTGAGCACACACCTGAGTGTGACCCACATTCTAATACAGAACAAGAATCACAGTTGTCGGATCATCGTCTAGGTCACCGTTAGGGTGGGGCTTCCCACCTGCCAGTGGAGGAGGCCTAAGAACCTCAGGTTCCATCCCTGGGTCAGGAAGATCCCCTGAAGGAGGGCATGGCAACCTACTCCAGTATTCTTGCCTGGAGAATCCCATGGACAGAGGGGCCTGGGAGGCTCCAGTCCGTAGGGTCGCAAAGAGTCAGACACCACTGAGTGACAGCAACATGTGCATCCTTAGGATATGTGCGCAGCATCCCAGAGTGTAGCCTGGGTCCCTGCACGCCCTCAAGGTAATGGACAGGGCATTGAAGGGTTGGCCCCATGCCACACTGGGAATCCGCCACTGTTTTTATTTGCAAGCCCCCAAGGTTGACCTCTGACCTGCGGGATCATTTACTTTCAGATTTTTCAAGCTGGTAACAAAAACTATGCCCTATCTCTGGTTTTTATTTTCGTTTCGCCCCAATATTTAGTGACTCCCTTACCTTCCTCCTGTTGGCTGGTCTTACCAACTGTTTCACCTAAAGCTTTCTGGTGTCTCGTCTCTTTCTTGCCGGTTTCTCCTAGAAGCTCTCCTCCGAGTGGAAACCAGAGATCAGGCTCCCATCTGGCAGTGACCACGTCATGCTCAAGTCCCTGGACTGGAATGCCGAGTACGAGGTCTATGTGGTGGCCGAGAACCAGCAGGGCAAGTCCAAGGCGGCACACTTTGTGTTCAGGACCTCGGCCCAGCCCACAGCCATCCCAGGTATGACACCTCTGCTTTCTGTGAGTTTCCTGCTTTGAATTAATGCACAAGCACCGCACCTCCTAATGTGCCTGAACAGCCCCTGACAACTCGCTTGCTTACAGCCATCCTCATGATTGGTTGCCCATGCAGAGCTTAGTTTTGCTTTGTACCGAGCTGTGCAGTAGGCTGAGCTGGACTGGACCCCCAGGAAGGCTTGGGCAAGCATCCTGGGTGAAGGTTCTGTGTCCATCAGCCCTGGAGGACTGATGGTAAGCCAGTCCGTGGGAACCCCTCAGGTGGGAAAGGCCCCAGCTCCAGCCAAGCTTTGGATGCTCATTGAGGAAGAATCCTTTTCTGAGTCCTTATCTGCTATCTACCATTTCATACAAGGACCACAAACCTGTTTTTAAGCGCTTTCTGTCTGATGCTTGCTTACCTGCACCACCGTGGTCCAGATTCTCTTCTCTGTGGGGGAGCCCAAGAGAAGGAACAGATGGTGCCCAGTTAAATAAAAAGCCTCTCTGCCAAGGGCCTCACAATTGAAACAAAGATTAAATGGAGCCACTTGAAACAGATCAAGTGGAGAACATAGATGCTGGAAACCCCCATCTGTGAAAGGCAGTCCAATCTGCTAGAGACCAGGGTGGGAGATGCCATCCCTTCCAGGAGATGCAGATCCATCTCTAGGGATACAGGACCAACTCAAGTGCAGGAATAAGTGCGAGTTCTGCTTTCTGGCCCAGCTGCCTTGCTGCTGATGGCCAGACTCCTCATTGACCAAATTCCATGGAGCAGAAAGAGGTCTTCATCGTCCCTCTCTGCTTTCCTGACCAACCACATACTGACCACAAGCAGGAGAGGTGGGCATAGAACATACAACTGCAGCTTAGTAGAGGGAGCCCCAAAAACTCTCTACAGCATCCAGGTGTGATAGGAAGATGCCCCAACCTCCTGGTGGCCTTCATTTGGCCACCATCATGTCTGTCCTGTCCAGAGTGCTTGCCCCCTAGTTCTCAGCTCAGTGGTCATGATCGCTCATCCCAGTGGGAGAGAGGCCAGAAGGGACATGTCACAGTAGTGACACAGGGCTGTGTGTGTGGCAGTGGGTTAGTCGAGCAGCCGCAAAATGAGATCAGTGTGTGATTCCCGGATGGTTGGTCGTGCATGAGTGTGTGTGTGTGTGTCTGAGAGACGTGTGCAGGCCCCCAGGGAGTTGGCGGCCATAGATGAGATGCATCCATGGTCCTCCCCTCCGTGTTGGCAGGGAGACCCTCAGCACAGGCTAGGGCGGGCGTGTCTCTGCAGGCACTGGCCACGTGGTCAATGATGATGCCGCAGCATCTGGGCGTAACTGCAAGCAATGGTCTGCTCACTGATTCGCAGGCTGTCCGAACGGAGGTGCCTGTGTGTCCTCTGCCCTTTCTGTCTCTGCATTCTTGGGTCAGTTTTTTCCTGATATCGACAGTCTGGTGGGCGTGTCCAGATCCGCTCGGCTCTTATGGGGCATCTAGGAGCTGGGGGAGTGAGAAACCCGAGTGATTCCTTTGCAGTGAAACAGCCCTGCTGGCATCTACTTTCTCGGGTAAGACTCCGTAGGTGGTGATTCCAACATGCTGGGTCCCCAGATGGGGTACTGCGAGCGGCATCAGCTCCTGGGGTTGGAGAAGTTGAGGCCACTGTGTTTCGATACAGAAATTCTGGGGAGTCCTGCCCATGGAGTGGTCAGAGCCCTTCTGGCTAATCTCCCAGGTGCCCAGTTAACGGGGAGGAGGGGCTGCTCACCTCGCCCACCGGGGCACCAGGCTCTACTGCACAGGTCTCAGCAAGAGCTTGCCTGGTTAAGACTTCTTCTCTGGGACCTGCGGATAAAGCCTCTGAATTAAAAGATGTACGTTGATGGTGGAGTTCTGTGGTCAGCGGGCACTGGAGGTGAGAGGCGCAGATCTAGATCCCCTTTAAGACCGCCAGGCGTGGGGTGGGCTTGTGCCGCAGGAAGAAGAGGCCGATGTTTTGCTGAGAAGTCAGCCTGTGTTCAGTTTGTTGCGCATAGACCAGTGATCAGATACATCTCTGTCCCCACGTGTCAAAAGCTCTAGAGACCTGAAGGCTCCTGACCGTACCTTAGAGACCTCCCTTATCAAAGGTAACACTTTCCTAATCAGACTCCTGTACTTGACCGTGGAGGCTTCTGTTCTCTCACTTGAATTTCATTTGCTCGCTGACCCCTAACCCCTGAATTCACCCTGCTGTGCTGCTTGTGGCCTTGCTGAGCTGCGGAACTGGCCTTATGGTGATAATACCGCACTGAACTCAGTTCTCTAACCTTTGTCAGCTTAATTTACGAAGTTGAATTAACCTTGGATTCTTGCGTTCTCTGTATTTGACCTAATTTTTTTTTTCTTTTTATCTATTTTTTTTTCTCTGTTTCTGTCTCTTCCTCCTCTTTCCTCCTCCCCCCTCCCCTTCCTGTGTCTGTCGTCGCATATACCACCTTGGACGTCACTGGGACATCCCCACTGCCACATTTGTTTTTAAACAACCACATTCTCTCTGGGGACCCATTGCTTGGCACCTGCAGCGACCTTGGGAGGCTCCTCTGCATCCTACACCTTTGTCTCATTGCTTTTCTCTGCAGTGACTCTTCTCTTGCTCTGTTAGGAACTTGAACACACACACACAAAAATTTAAATTTGCTTAAAAAGCTCAGTTCCTATGAGAATGATGAGTGCCCCCCCTTTGGAAGAATCTGTCAGGACTGCCACGGCCACGCCAGCAAGCTCTCTGTGGAAGAGGAAGGTTTGGCAGTTGGAAACAAGCTGGACCTCCAGACATATTATTCCCACCCACAGATACATTTGAGCCACTTCATACGAAGTTTGCCCCTTTTCTTCGTAGAGTATAAAAATATTGGGAGCTCTTTTCTTTAGACCCTGTATGTATAAAAACCATGACGCTAGGTTTTTACACGTAAAAACCTTGTCTGTAAAAACTTACAGACAAGTCTTTACACAGCTGCTACTGGTCGCATTTTTGGTTCTTACCTGAAGATGACGTAGCAGAGGAAGGTTTCTAGGTACCCTCTAAAGCTTGCATCAGATAAAACCACCCCGCGTCCCCCCTCTAACCCCGTGTGCCTCCTCTGCCCTGCAGTAAGTAGCTGGCTTTGCTTGCATTCAGTGCCCATGGTAAGCCCACTGCAATCCACCAGAGCATTTTGCTGGCCAGATGGGCACAGTTCAGTCGCCGTGTTGCCCAGACAGCGGAAGAACTCCGATTTAATCAGGTATTTTCTGGGCTGATCCCACATTCTGGGAGGCACTTTGGTCCTGGTAGTATAACCAGCACCCGACGCTGTTGAGGACGTGCCCAACACCTGTGGGCTCTGGAGGGTCGTGTCTCCCATTCGGGGTAACTCCTGCTGCCTGGCTAAAGATCAGCCATGGACCTCATGTCTCGGCGGATGTGGTCCAACTGTGACCCACCCTATCGCCTAAGCGGCAGTCCCCCAGGTCGGAAGCATCTGCTGTGAGCCTGGCCTGAGTCGCACGCCCTCCCCACACACGCTCAGCAGAGCCAAAGGCGGGGCCAGCTCTGAGCGTCGATGAATCAGAACTCAGCCAGCCTGCCCCATTTCCAGAGTGTCCCTAAGCCCACCCCCCACCACCACCCCATCTGTCAGTGGCCTCAGTGACGTGTTTCAAATTTTGATGGAAGCCAGCTGCTCCTCTGTTGTCGGGGGTACACCCCGTCCCCCACATGCCCACGAGAGGAAGTGGGGTGTGTTTGTTACAGTTCCCGTGGAGATTCCTGTTCAGTAGCATCAGTGTCTGTGCTCAGGGGTCCTTCTTGTGGTCACATACCATTCCACGTATCTCATCTCTGAGCATCTCCACAGAAGTTTGATTTTTGTTCTGTTTGGTTCCTTTATTTTTTAGTTCTGTTGTTGTTTTTTAACGTTCGAAGACTAGCCTTTCCCTTTGGGAAACCAACTGTGATCCTATGATCTTCGGGGTGACGCTGCCCAAGTCCCTGGGCACAAACAGGCCCGTGTCCTCGGCACTGGCAGTTTAGAGGGTCACGTGCAGACACCAGAGGCCCCACACTGTCCATCAGCGAGGCCAGGCAATGCCTCTTGCCCCAGCCCCATCGGCCTGCAGCCCCACCACAAACCTCTCCCCCCGGGGTCCTCCACCTCCAGCCCCACCGGGGCAGCAGGAGCAGACACGGCTCTTAGATACAAGGAGAGGATTTCAAAGAGGCACGCGTGCCTCCGGGCTCAGCATAGAATCCCAGTGCCATACCGAGGGCAAAGGAGGACGAGATGGTCCTCGCACAGTGACCCATCGCTGGCTCCCGCTCTTGATATCATCTTGGGCGAAAGTCACATATTCGCCCAGGAGGGCCCATCCCAGTCCCGTAGGCGAGGGCTCAAGCCAGTGTTTCTGAAGGGACTGCAGGAATCGGGCCCAAAGTGTGGGAGAGCTTGACGTCCATGAACCTGTTCCCTCAGCTCATTCTGGGCCAGGCAGACCCCAACTGAAGCAACTCTGGGGTCCCTGAGTTGGGCCCATTCAGACAGGCCCCTGGTTTGTAAGGAATGCCCTTCGGGGGGTGGGCAGCATTTGGGCACACCCCCCTATCATGGTGGCTGCGGCCCCCAGTCCCTGAGACAGCTCCCTCTGCAGGAGGGTGCGCTCGCCACCCTGCTCAGCCACCCCTGCCCTGGCTCAGCGCTGCCCACGTTCCACACGCCACAGGGCTTTTCTGCTCATTTTCGGAGTATTTATACGGCAGGTTTGGATCACGTTTTTCTACTAATAAGAATGCTAACATTGTTGTGCAGATAATCAGCAAGGCCTTGATGAAGTTTACACCTTTGCATTATTAAAGGAAATAACAGTTCATGTGAACTCACCAGCGTGTTTGGATTTTATTTGATAATGGTGTATCCTGCCAAAGTCCTTCGCCTCCATTCACAGGGCCCCACGGATTACTTTGATCCCCAGAGGACCCTTTAAATGGCACCCAGACTTGCAGCCCATTGAGTGGAGGTCTAGCCTCTGGAGCCGCTTTTCCCTGCTTGGTTCTCTTAGCTCTCCTAAGTCAGAGCTGCTGTGTGGGGTCGTGCCTCCTTGCACGTTCCCCCAGGAGATGGGGGAGGGGAAGTGTCCTTGCAGAGCCGAGAAGGTCAGGTTGGGGTCAGAGGCATGCTCTGGGCCACCAGATACACAACTCTGTTGCATGTTCTCCCGATTTCACGGCTCCCTTTACAACTTCATATCAAAGGCTGCACAGAGTGACCTGGTGACAGAGAGAATCAGAGAGAAGGTGCTCATTTGCAGACCCTACTCTGTTTATAATCACACTTAGTTGGATGCCTCCTGAAAGCCCAGAGACCTAGCCATCTGCTCAGCAGACTTCGGGAAGGAACAAGCAGAAAAGTAAGGGGGTCAGGAGTGAACCGGAACCTCAGCTTAATGGTCCCAAGAGTCAGAGGAGGGAGACGGGCACATCTTGCTGCGCTGCTGTTCTGGGGCGCAGTGACTGCGGCCCCGGGTCATCTGCCAGGGCTGAGACTGCCTTCTCATCTTGCGGCATTTAAGAGCGTAGGCACTTGGATGTCTCAATCTTGGGCAAGCCAGGTCCCTGCTCAGTACCGACGCCCCCCAGGCCAGGAACCACAGACGCTGAGCAGCCCCAGATCATAGCCTCAAGGTTCAGGGCAGCTCAGAGCCCAGAGGTTGTGGAGAAATTGCTCCCAAGAGGCACTCTTTATATGTAGAGAGGTCAGGGGAAGGTCACACAGAGACCTCAGAAGTTGTTTTCTTTTTCCTTTTGTAAAATGTTAAGCAATATGTAGGCGATAACCTTTGTCCTTCTGGTTTCCCGAACTGAACAATTCTGTAAAGGCCACCGAGAGGTAATGAATGTTGGCTTGACTTGGATACTCGTTCATTTCCATCCCAGTCTGTCTTTTGTTTGCTTGCCAGGTTGCACAGTAGTAAATATTCCACCTGCCAGTGCAGGAGATTCTCGTAAGAGACTCGGGGTCCATCCCTGGGGTGGGAAAATCCCCTGGAGTAAGGCAAGGCAACTCACTCCAATATTCTCGTCTGGGAAATCCCATGGACAGAGGAACCTGGCAGGCTGTAGTCCATGGGGTTGAAAACAGTCAGACACAACTTAGTGACTAAAACAACAAAAAAGTGTCCTTTAACGTTTTTTTGTAAAAGCACCACATACCCTTTCTTTAGCTTGAGGGGCACCTCACTTCCCCTGTAAGTCTAGATCCTTATTGGTAAAGTGAGTGATCCCTTGGGGATAAGTCTTTGCTCTCTTTCCATCCTTCAAATACATCAGTAATGTTAAGGTTACCAGGTAAGATTACACAGCTCATCCTTGAGTGGCGAGTCATAGGAACAACTGTTACTCATTGTAATGCAAGGATGAGAAAGACCTAGAAAACAGTGGTCCTCAAACTCTTAAGGAGAAGGCAATGGCACCCCACTCCAGTACTCTTGCCTGGAAAATCCCATGGACGGAGGAGCCTGGAAGGCTGCAGTCCGTGGGGTCGCTAAGAGTCGGACACGACTGAGTGACTTCACTTTCACTTTTCACTTTCATGCATTGGAGAAGGAAGTGGCAACCCACTCCAGTGTTCTTGCCTGGAGAATCCCAGGGATGGCAGAGCCTGGTGGGCTGCCGTCTGTGGGGTCGCACAGAGTCGGACATGACTGAAGCGACTTAGCAGCAGCAGCAAACTCTTAATTGCATAAGAATCACTGGGATGCTTGATCAAATCCTGAGCCTGAGCCTCACCCCAGAGATTCTAATTTCCTAGAATCGGGGAACCCCCAAATCTGAATTCTTCACAAAGCATCGCAGGAATTCTGCTGCAAGTGGGGAAACATTATGCTAAAAGGTATTTATTTTTCAACTAGAGATAAAAATCACAAGAATCTGTGAATAAAGATGGGACCTACTGAGTGTTTCGGTCTTACAGGGAAAAGTCCCGCTTGGTGCACACTGTGGAGGAGATGGACATTAGAGAACCTATATCCTGTGCTGGGGGCCTTCCCAGGTGGCTCTAGTGATAAAGAGCCCACCTGCCGATGCAGGAAACATAAGAGACGCAGGTTTGATCCCTGGGTGGGGAAGATCCCCTGGAGGAGGTCTTGGCAACCCACTCCAGGATTCTTGCTGAAGAATCCCCCTGGACAGAGGAGCTTGGCAAGCTACAGTCCATGGGGTCCCAAAGAGTCGGACACAACTGAAGCAACTTAGCAGGAGCAGCGTCCTTTGCTGGGGACTGTAGGACATCTAACATGCAATGACTGGCTCTTCGAGTTAAAGAGGGCTTGATAACATCCTCTATCCCAGGCCCTGCCCAGTGCGGGAACCTCAGCCAGAGCATTATAGCATCCTGACCAGGGGATTTTCCAGCCTTTGCTTAATGCCTCTGGCAGTGGGGAGCTCATCTTCCAAGGCAGCGCACACCACGTCTAAAGAGCTCTTATTTGCTAGTTTGTTTTTTTTTCATCTGAGCTGAAGTTTGCCTGCCACCCCCTTAGTTTCCATCCACTGGGGACCCTGGTTGAGACTGCCTCTCCCCTCTCATGACATATCTTTAAGTATTTGGAGGCAGAGTTCTCATCTCCAAGGCTAAACACTGCTCATTTGTGCGGCAAATATTCTGTAAATATTTCTTGTAAGTTGAGTTGTGTTACTTGCTGGGGAGACAAGAGGTAGAGACAAATATGCCTGCTAGGATATTCAAGAGGGTGGGGCAGCCAACCAAAAAGCGTATCAATGGGAATTTCCCTTGTTGTCCAGTGGTTAAGACTCAGCACTTCCACTGCAAGGGGTGTGGGTTCAATCCTTGGTCAAGGAACCAGGATTCTGCATGCTGCATGGTGTGGCAAAAAAAAAAAAAAAAAAAAATGCTGTTCATGTCAGTGAACAGAAAATGGCAGATGGAAATAGTAGTAAGAAGGGAATTGTTTAGTTGCTAAATTGTTTAGTCACTGTGTCTGAAACTTTCTGTGACCCCATGGACTGTAGCCCTCCAGGCTCCTCTGTTCATGGGATTTTCCAGGCAAGAATACTGGAGCAGGTTGCCATTTCCTTCTCCAGGGGAATCTTCCCGACCCAGGGGTTAAACCCACATCTCCTGAGTTGCAGGCAGATCCCTTACCACCAAGTCACCTGGAAAGTCAAGAAGGGAATAAAACAGAATAATGTGGTAAATATGGGTGGAGAGTGCCCTGACTTATGACGGTCAGAGGTGTGGGAGCATCTACTGCATGTGTGGGACCTTTTAGACCAGGGAAAGCAATTCTGTTTTCTATCAGTCTTATAGCCCTCCTGGCCCTTCCCCAGATGTCTCGTGATGTTAGCCTTGGCCTTCCAAGCCATGCAGCCCTCCAAAGGGTCTGCTGAGCCCAGGGCATGGGTGGATAATGGCTGTCTCTCCCACACAGACCACTTTGCGGTGGTTTGTTTTCCTTCCTTAGAGACGTGACTAGTCCCCTAAAAACTATATTTATGTATCAACCTCAGAACATGGTGTTAGGGCCTTTGAGTCCAAAAGTACAGACATTCTTTCCCCTCAGTAATACCTTAGGCTCCTTCTGCAGGAAGTAGACAGTTAACACCTATTGGGTATGGAAGTCAGGAGACCACAGTGGCCTCCGGCCCTGAGTCACGGGATGGGGAGGAAACCCAAGGCCGTATTTCTTCTTGTTCGGGGAAGCAGCTTTGGGATTCTGAAGGCCAGGAAGGCCTGCATCGCTGTTTCTTTTCTTTTGTGTGTGGATGTGTGAGCACCTTGGATAGAGAGAGTGGATGGTGTGGTGCTGGGGAGATCAGCTCTAGCTGACCGTAGGGACCCTTGGTCGATTTCCTGTTGCCGAAGCCTAGAGACAGAGTGACCAGAACCAGTGCCCTGAGCATGGAGCCGGTCACCAGACTCGGGTCTTCTTGAGAAACAGGCCGTGTCTTCAGTGCAGGGTTGAAAGGGGCCAGTGGGAGAGCCTAGCAAGGACCTGGGAAGCAAAGGAGTCAAAATATTCAAGATCCTAGGCAGCTCCTCTGGTGTAGAAATTAGGTTGTGAGTGGTTGTCTCTTACTGCTGGCCGGTGGCCCAGACCCTGAATTGAAGTTAGAAATAAGGACCATCAGAATGGGACAGCTGTTGAAGGAGCCCCACCGTGCCTGAGCAGGGCTCTAGGGCACAGGTACACAGACCACATGCAGAAAGAGGATGTGTTCCATCTCTGTCACCTGGGTTACCTGTTCCTTCCGTGAACTGGCGTGTGATGTGGCCAGCAGCCCCCCAGGCAAAGGCTCAGGGAGACCCGGGTCGTGTTGGCCACAGTCCCTGCCTCTGGTCCGCAGACGGGTCATCCCAGTGGGTGTGGAGGACACGGGAAGCTTCAGACAAGGTCTGGTGGTGGGATGACGCTGCTGTCTTTGTGGAACCCTGCCCTCCCAGGAGAGGAAAATGAAACAGACTTTTCAGTCTGAGGTCATGGTGCCACACTGGCTTCCACAGAGCTCTGCATGGGTCCTTCTTCCCCCCAGCATAGCCTCTGCCTTTCTGAAGCTGTTGGGAACCACCAGGCAATCCGGGGTTAACCGCAGCCACCTAGCACGAACCGCGAGGGCACGCTGTGGAGCTGAGCCTGGGGTCCTTCTGCCATACCGCGAGTAGCCCAAGGCCCTGGACAATTCTAGGGGGACACCAGGGAGTAAGACACAGAGGTGGTCATTCGAGTGGGTCCAGCCAGAGCAGGGATGCTGGGCATTGCTCGAATGTTAGAGGGTGCGTTTGTCCTGTGTGAGTGAGCCAGCCGTTGCGGGAGTGTATCTCTGTGTGAGTCTGCTGGGTTTCCAGAAGTCAAATCCAAGCGGGCCTGGCTCCCAGATGGTGAGTATTCCCAGACCTTCTACCTTGCCCAGTGGGCCTGGGGAGACCCCCATGTCTCCAGAGCAGGTGGGCTTCATTCATCTTCCTAGTGCAGTGAAGGAAGGTGTGGTCCAAAGTCCAGATCCTCTGGAGCAGTTCCTAAAGAGCAGGAAGATATCCCCACAGCCCAAAGGGAGCCCTGGGGACCCTCTGCTCCCCCATCTGAGACCCTCTTCCCCTATCTGGGACCCCGTCCCTGGCAGCTCCCAGGGCTCCCAGGGAGACCAGCCAAGTGTGGGCTGAGAGCAGAGGTGGAGACGTGGTGCCAGTCTGGGCCCCTGTCCTGGCTGGTGGCTGCCTTGTGCCCCATCCCCTGATCTGTGAGAGCAGGCTGCCATTCCTCTGTCTTTAAGATAGGAAGAAACCCTGATGTCTCAACCCCAAAAGGCCCAGGGTCGGTGGCACTCTGGACACAAATGCCACGGCAGTCCCGTGGGCTCTACCCCACACCCAGGGCTGTTGCTCGGCAGGTCCGGGTTTGCATCTCCAGGTACTAACCACCCCCATCCCTCTCTCCCTCCCACCCAAGCCAACGGCAGCCCCACCTCGGGCCTGAGCACTGGCGCCATCGTGGGCATCCTCGTCGTGACCTTCGTCCTGCTCCTGGTGGCCGTGGACGTCACCTGCTACTTCCTGAACAAGTGTGGCCTGCTCATGTGCATTGCCGTCAACCTGTGTGGCAAAGCCGGGCCCGGAGCCAAGGGCAAGGACATGGAGGAGGGCAAAGCTGCCTTCTCGTGAGTGCAAACCCACCCCCCACTGCTAAGCACCCAGGCCCGGGCCCCAATCAGGGAGCCACCTCAGCCTTCCCATTGCAAACCCCAAGGGAAGCGAGGCTTAGAGAAATGTTAAAAGCAGACACCTGAACCCAATCTCACATCTAGAATCTCATAGAAATTCCCTATGTAAGGTCAAAAAGAGAGGTGTGGTCAGAGCCTAGCCTGGAGGGGAGCTGCCATGGAGAGACCCGCTTGCCTTGCCGCCGTGCATGCCTCCGTCACTCACCAGATACTCCCGGAGCAGCAGCTGCTATGGGCATGGCACCGCCAAGTGCTAGGGGCACAGTGAGCAAAACAGATGAGGACGCCTGTCCTCCTGGAGGACGGCCCAGACAGAAGCTGTGCTCCTGCATCTCTGGAGAAACAGATCCTGAGCCAAATAGAGGAACCTTCACAGACTGTCGTCAGGCGGGGCTGAGCCGCAGCAAGGCCAGAAGGGACAGAGCAAGGAAATAGGTCGTTAGCACCACCCCATGCCAGGCACTGTGTATACACGTACGTGTACATATACATATAGTTTTACACGCATCATATACATGCTTATACACGTGTGTTTGTACTTACATATACGTGTGTCACGTATGTGTGCATATAGTATGTGCGTGTACATGCATCATTTATGCATACATTGTTGTTGTTTAGTCTCTTAGGAAGTTGAGTCATGTCCAACTATTTTGCGACCCAATGGACTGTGGCCCGCCAGGCTCCTCTGTGGGGGATTCTCCAGGCAAGAACACTGGAGTGGGTTGCCATTCCCTTCTTCAGGGGATCTTACCAACCCAGGGATTGAACCCGAGTCTCTTGCATTGGCAGGGGCATTCTTTACCATTGTGCCACCAGGGAAGTCCATATAGGTAGACACACATATGTATACATGTGTGCACTTACATGTACATGTTCTTATACATATATCATATTCATGTACATACTTACATATACATATATGTGCATGTTACATATACTTACACATATACAGGTATGTGTGCAAACTTACATATACATACACGTATATATATCATATACATGTATATACTCAGGTGTTCATGTACATTTGTACTTGATATATATACATAAATATCACATACTTATATATATACATGCATCATAAACTTGTGTATACTTATATATACTTACATGTGTACGTACATGATATACATGTTCATTCTTACATGTACACATAGGTATGCATATACACACATATTTACCGTGTATACACACGTGGATGACTTCAGCACTAATCTGTGCCAGGTGCTTTCCTCAGTACTTTATATTCATTGTTTCAGTTAATGTCCATAACATCTAGGCAAGTGGAGACTGTTACTGGCCCCATTTTACAGGTGAGGACACAGGCAGGGGTGAGCAAATGAGGTGCTCAGGGTCACACAGCTGGCAGGAATGGGGGCTGAGATCCAGCACTGGGCTCTGGCTCTGGATGCACCGCGCCCCCGCCAGCCTGGGGCTGGGCGCAGGTACCTGAGTGTGGCTGGCTTCCCTGGGAGCCCCCTGCCTCCCCCAGCTACCCGGGATGGAACCAGCGGAGCTCTCTCCACAGGAAAGACGAGTCCAAGGAGCCTATCGTGGAGGTGCGAACGGAGGAGGAGCGGACCCCGAATCACGACGGAGGGAAACACACAGAGCCGAACGAGACCACACCGCTGACGGAGCCCGAGTACGTGGGCCCCTCCCTGGCACAACCCCACACCCACCGCAGCACCCTACCCACACCTCCGTGCTTCCCACCCGCGGCTCCAGGCCCGGCATCACCGGCCAGAATTCTGGAGTCCTGGGCCAGGAATGCCTGACCCCACTCTCCTCAGAGAGGAGGCATTCGTGGTCCTATCTGGGAGACTGTGGGTGACCTTTTAAAGAGCTCTGTGCATCAGTGGGATCCCTAGACCCTGGGCCCAGGTCACACAAACACACACACAAACACTCACACACACACACCCCGGAAATGACTCAAGGAGACAAAACATCACTGAGAGAGCTTAGATTCTGTTTAGGATTTCCAAGAATTTTAGGGTTTTCTGCATTTCTTCCTAAAAGGGTGAGGGAAGCTGGGGACCTGGTAAAGCCTGGCCCTCCTGGTCTCTTAAGCCTTGAGGACCATCAGTCAGAAGGCACATCCAGCTTTGGGTGTCAGGAATGCCAGGCTGTCGTGGGTACCATGGGTTTGAAGGGAATGGAGTTTGATGGAAGCGCAGAATCTCTGGCTGGACAGCGCCCCAGCCCTGAGGGGCCACGTGGAGCCCCTGTCTGTGGGGCAGCTGGAGCCGATTCCCCAGGGACCTCGGATGCCTGCAGTGGTGGACGCTGAGCTCAGCTGGCCTCTCCCCGGGTCGAGTTGTGAACAGGGCTCTGAAAGGCCCGCCGCAGATGTTAGGGAAAGGGAGCCCCAGGCAGGCGGCAGGGAGGAAGGCGAGAGGCCCCCGCCAGGTCCACGTTCTCTGTCGTCTCCTGTGTCCTCCTCTTCTGCCCGCCTGGGCGTGTGCTGCCTCCCGCGTCCTCCTTTCTCTGTGGGCCTGTGTCCTGCCTGTGCGTCCCCGCATGCCCGCCCTCGGCCCCCTCCTGGCCTCCGCCCTCTCTTGGCTTCTCCGTCTGTCTCAGCTTCATCGTCTATCTCTTCTACTTCCTGTCCTCCCCGCAGGCTGCCTGCTGACACCACAGCCACTGTGGAGGACATGCTGCCTTCTGTCACCACCGTCACCGCTAACTCTGACACTATCACCGAAACCTTTGCCACTGCTCAGAACAGCCCCACCAGTGAGACCACCACCCTGACCTCCAGTATCGCCCCCCCGGTCGCGGCCACCCCTGAGTCAAACTCTGTGCCCGCCGGCCAGGCCACCCCGTCCAAGGGGACCGGCGTCACTGCCGCCTCCCCGGCCCCGGCCCCAGCCCCCAAGGTTGCCCCCCTCGTTGACCTGAGCGACCCTCCGGCCTCAGCCCCGGCCGCCAACAACCTGTCCTCTAGCGTCCTGGCCAACCAGGGGGCCGTGCTCAGCCCCAGCACCCCGGCCAGCGCGGGCGAGGCCCCCAAGGCCCCTCCAGCCAGCAAGGCCGCCTCCCCGTCGGCAGCCAGTCCTCTGGCAGCAGCCCCGACGGCCCCTGCCCCGGAAGCCCCCCAGGCCAAGCAGGAGGCTCCCGGCACCAAAGGTCCGGACCCCGAGCCCACCCAGCCCGGCGCCTCGAAGAGCCCACCCGAGGCCGCCCGGGCCCTCGCCAGCCCGAAGAGCGAGGCGGCCTCCGTCAGCACCACAAACCCTGCCCAGGGCGAGGACTTTAAAATGGACGAAGGGAACTTCAAGACCCCAGATATTGACCTTGCCAAGGATGTTTTTGCAGCCCTGGGCTCTCCTGCTCCCGCCGCTGGGGCCAGTGGACAAGCCTCTGAGCTTGCTCCTTCCACGGCCGACGGCTCTCTTCCGCCTGCACCAGCCAAGACCGAGTACGGCCTCTCTCTGTCCGCTGTCGTCGGGTGGTGTCCCGTGGTGGTGTGCGTCTGTGCTGTGCTATGTCCTCCCTGTTAGATGTGTCTTCAGCCTCATCCAGGGCTTCTCGGAGGCGACTGTCAGCCAGGGGCTGGGCCAAGGCAGAGAGCGGGGGACAGGCAGGCAGCCGCCTGCTTACTAATTAGGCCGTGTTAATTACGTTTGATCCTTATCGTCCTAGCAGTGGTATCTCTTGTCCCTGGAGGAGCCCTTGCATTTGGGTCACTGATGAGCATAGCTTGGGAAGTGAGCTAAGGAGGCCAAGGTGCCCTCATTGGCCACCCTAGGGCCCACGGGCAGGGTGTCATCCAGGGCCAAAGCCGAGTCCCCACCAGCATGGCACAGTGGTGCAGGGAGTGAAGAGGCAGACCCCAAGGCTTGTGGGGGGTGGGTAGGATCTGATCCAGAAGCCCCCGAGACACCCCAGCCTGGACGCCCACACACCCACCTGCTTCTGCCCCGAGTGACTGGGGAGACTCAAGCTCCCAAGCCCTGAATGAGGGCTGGGTTTCCCAAGTTCAAGACCGTGTCCTTCAGCGTACAGGTTTCTTAAATGTGAGGCCAAAATGTAGGGACGCCAGCTGGGCCTGGAGTCTGAGCCTTCTCTCGTGCATCCTTAGACCAGCTTCTCACTCCTGGGACTGACTGAGGCCAAGAGTGACTGAGTCAGATGGAGGTTTTTATAGAGGCTCCTTGGCTGCACCCAGATAAGCTGGAGTGCTGCCACCCAGAGACTCAGGGGGAACCCTGAGTCTTTCGGGAAATAAAAGGATGGCCCTGCCCACCCAACCGCACTCAGCTCCCCTGGAGCCTGGCAGCCCACTCCAGCCTCTCACCAGACTCCCATGGGAAACTGCCGTGGTAACAAAGAGCATCAGAGGCATCACCAGGAAAGGCAGAGCACTGAGTGGTGGGAGTGTGGACAGGCAAGCGCCGTTTGCAGAGGGTCCCCTGGAATCGGTTCCAGGGAGCCTGACACACACATCATTTAGATCAAGCTGGGCAGCTGCTGCTGCTGCAGCCATGCAGGGTGAGGGGAGGCTGCTCCCGAAACACTTCCACACTCCAGGTAAAGCTGAAGCCCCCCCGCCCCCCAACATCAGATCAGGGCTAGAAGGGCACCTTCCTCTGCTTCAGCGGCTCTCCGCTTTGGCTGCACATCTAGAACCACTTGGGTGCTTTTAAAAGTCACCACGTTCTGACCCAGGAGATCAGGATTTCTGAGGACACGGCCCAGGGTCAGTGATTTTCAGAGACTCCAGGTGATCCAGAGATGCAGCTGAAGTTGGAGTCCAGTGCTCCTTTGAGGGACTGGCTGGAGGGTGGGTTACGGCGGACCATGATCTCAATGCTGTTTTCCCGATTCTCCGCAGGAAGGGTCCCGTAGAAGCAAAGCCGGAGACAGAAACAAAGCCAGCGCCAGCCGAAGTCCAGACGGTCCCCAACGATGCCACACAAATAAAGGAGAATGAGAGCAAAGCGTGATGGGTGACGAGACACCAGCAAAGATCAAAATATAAAGTGACACAACAGCTTCACCAGAGCATCTCCAATATCACACACACACACACACACACATGCACACACGCACACACACACACACATCTCATTCCTCTAGTGTCTTTTGCCTTTAAAAAAAAAAAGCTAAGCAGATCAACATGGGATCTCCTTTTTGTAGATTTATAGAAAGGGTTCCTTTGTTGCACACTCACTTGTAAGAAAATGAGACAAAAACGTGAAACCCACAGCCAAACTAGGACACTCGGTTCCCTGAAACCATTTAAAAATCGAACAAAAGGACCCCAAATTAAGAATCTAGGAAGCTCAGAAGAAAAAAAAGAATCTAGGTTCAGGATTTTGGTGTTGCCGAACCGGCACAGACCGGGTTCAGAGAAGTAACTTCCAGACGCTAAGACTAACCGAATGAACAAAGTCCAAGTTTATTTTTCTACTTTCAGTCGAGTTTGGACTCTGTGAAACCTCATAAATAAGTTATAATTTCTGTTCACTTTGTATTTGTTCAGTATGCAAAGTGTGTCGCCCTTCCTAGCTGAATTCAATTCCCACATAGACTCTTGTTTTGTAGGAAGAATGCCAAATGCAGCTTCTGGGGGTAGATCTCAATTTGCAGTATTCGGATTTCTTTTCTCTTCCTTTTCTTTCTCCTTCTTTTTTTTTTTTTTCTTTCTGCCAACTTTGCTTTCCAGTGTTTACAAGTTGACAAATGTTTGACTTCAGTTGTGTTTCGATGTCCATGTAAAATAGCTGCCTTTTTTTTTTTTTAAGTTACAAATACTGCCTAGAGATGTAGGATCCTCCCAGGACAACTTTACAAAATCTAATTGTTTACAGTGGCTCTTCCCCGCACCATCTGATTTGAAATTTTTTGCCTGTGTGCGACTCAGGTGAAAATCCATCTCGTTCTGGAATGGTTTTGCTTTCGGGTTTTCGGTTCCGTTTGCTTGTTTGTTTGTTTCCTTGGGGGTTAGACCACTTCTGATTAGCGACCACCTGCCTGTATCTGTGAAAAGGATCTGCTCCCCAGGCGTCCCCACCCTTCCTTTTGAAGGACTCTTAGGCTTTGTTGAATGAAGCAGAGAAGATTGTATAGTTGGGGCTGGTCTTGGTGAACACACATTTTTACCCCAAACATCCCCTTTTTTGTAGAAAGCCAAATAAAATATATACATACAATTTCCTTTTGAGCCCAGAATCTAGATTTGAGCGGAAGAGCATGTGTGCTTCAGGGAATTAGTGTCTTTTTTTGGAAATCTGTTGAAGTAAAATAACATCAGCCTTCTGTTCACTTAGGCAGCATTTGTAGAAACAAAAGGGAAAAAAAAACAAAAAACACCAACCTGCTGTCTGGAGTCATAAGACAACTTTTCCTGGATTGGAAACCAAGTGGGGGAAAAAAAAATACAGAAACTTTAAGGGGGATGGGAGGGGGGAGAAGGGAAAAGCCAGCCCTTTGTATAGAAATTTTGCTTTTTTTTTTCCTCATTCTACTTTAGAACTGCAAGCTTGTACACTGTGGATGCGTGAATATTTTAGTGTGAAACGTGTTTTTGTCATAGTATTGAAATAAAACTTCAACATAGTTTGGTTGTGGAAGGTATAGCAGATAGTTCAGAAAAAAAAAAAAAAACATTCAGGAAACAAAAAATAACTCTTAAAAGGAATTGAAGCCTTTAAACAAAGAATGAAATAGAAACGATGATGATGATGAAGATGATGCTAAGTCAACAGAAATGAGCACTCTGCGGGCACCTTTCCCAAGGTACAGAGAAAGTAGCCAGAGGTTAGGGTGGCAGGACTCCCTCTGCGTCCGTTCTGTGGGCCACACTCCCCCGAGTTCTGACACTTCTGCAGTCTGGTCAGTGGCGCTTACGCTAGATTATTTCAAACTGTGAAAAATAATGGTCTTGTCATTTGCTCAGTGTGGGGTTATTTTGCATTTTCTCAGCTCCTGGGGATGGAAATGGAGGATCCGGGTCTACACAGGTCTGGCCCTTTGACCTTGGGGCTTGCACAAACCTAGGGTTCGCATGCACAGGCCCCCAGGACCGAGCCAGGTGGCAACAGTGGTTAGAGCACGCAGCAGACGGGAGCTCCTGGGCGTCTGAGACAGAAGGGAGGACCCAGCGGGGAGCGGTGGGCTCCTCTGGTTCCCCAGGTTGTCAATGGAACCGATTCCTCATCTTGGGATGGTAATGGCTTAGACCACCTCGGCCAAGCCCACACTAGACCTCACTGAGACAGTGCATCTCACTTCAAGGGGTTGTGCTCAAGTAAACCGATTTGGGTTCTGATGGTTAGGAAGAGAAAGAGGTATGGTCGACCTCAGATAACCTGGCCCAGGGCAGCTGACTCCCCGCCCCCTCCCCAGACCCCGGCTCTGCTGGAACCCCAAACTCTGCCATCCTTTTGTTCTGCCTCTCTCCCGTCACACGTAGATTTGTCTCTGCATGCGTGAGCTTTCCTTTCTTTGAAAAAAACAAACAAACAGAGCAATGCTTTCTCTAAAATCATAGAGGGAGTCGCTTTATTTTCAAGACGTTGTATCTTTTATGTTAAGAGATAAAAGCTTATAGTTTTCCTTTTTTAATTCTTTGAAGGAGGGATCACCCTACCAGTTTCCACTGTCTATGTGTCTATATGTGTATGTGCCATACATATGTAGTCACATAAAGACCGGCACAGCCAGGTTCCGCCAGAGGGGCACTCGGGTGCCACGCGTGGGGCCCCCGAACCCCAAAGGGCCATAGTGTATATAGTGCAGCTGTGAAGTGGAACGCGGTTTTCACACTTTCCTATGGAGCCTTCCGACTCCCAGGCTTTCACTGTAGGCTGTCTGTCCGGATGGTGGTTATCAGATCTCCATTAACATCTCTACCCAGCATCCCCGACTTCGGGGGCCTTCTCTCTTGTTACAGACTTTTTACCAAGTGAAACATCGATACCACCTTTGTTTCCATTCTCACTGGTGTAAATACTGAGTACTAACTGAGAATTTTGACTTTGCATTCTGTCAGAATACTTGTGTTCAATAAAAATTGAAAGAAAAAAAAGCTCTTATGGTCCAACTGGAATTTATTTCAAGTCAACGGACGTTTGTCGTGTGAATCAAGTGTGGAAATGACGCTGGTATTTTTTTTTAACACCAGTAAAACCCAGGGTCCTGAGTTTGTGTTGCCTGAATCATGGCATTTCTAGTCTTTCCTCACAGGTTGATAGAGGAGTTCTCATTGAGAAGGACCAGATATCAAAGTCAGAAAGGTCCCATTCAAGTCTTGGTTCTGCCACTTTCCTGTTGACATTGGAAGAGTTAATCTCCCCCAAACTCAGTTTCCTTTTTTGACAAACAGGAAATGCCAAGAATAGTAGACTCGGGTACTGGCAATGAAGCAGTGTATAGGAAAGCCTGGGCACATAGTAGATACCCAACAGATTGAAGTGGCACGGTTGCCTCCCTGGTGTGTAATAACAGCAAACCCACCTGGAGTCCCAGCACACACCTGAGCTCCAGGGCGCCAACCCACGGTAGACACCCGAGACTTCTAGGGTATATAATACCCCTCCTTATTACTTTTGTCATCCCGCTCAGCACTTGGAGCCTTAATTCAGCCCCCGGGATTTACTGAAACCTCTGAGCCCGAGAGAAGAAGACTTTCCCTCGGCTCAGAATTCTCTTGCATACACTACCGTGCATCTGTGTTGGGAAGAAGCACCCAATAGGGTTGGGATTATCTGTTTAACTATGGAATCAGGAGTTCCTAAAGAAGAGCTGGCCTGAGGGACAGGCGGAGGTGAGACCAGCAAAGAACCCAGGGGCAAAACAACTTCTGAGGGCTGGCCCTCCACCTGCACCAATCTGAATGATACTGCCTTTTGTGTCTATCGGCCTCAGCCTGGCCCCAGCCTGGGTCAGTCTGAAGTCACCCCCAGGGTTGGTTCCTTCTCTGGCCATAGGATCTGTTTAAATGACACAGAGCCACATGCATCTATGTGGCTTCCTGTGCCAGAAATTTCCAGCTGCATGTAGTATGGCAAGGGGTGAAAGGAGCACATTGCTTTTCAAGGTTTGGATGACTCTCCATTATCCATGAGGGCTTGCTTCCAGATCCTTCCTCCTTCAGGCCAGTCTCCTCTCAGCTTCGCTAAGTACTTTTCGAGTGTCTCGAGATGCTCCAGGAGACCGCAGGAGACAAAACACGGTCCAGTGCAACGTTCGTTCATTGTGGGGCTGTGGCAGACAGTACATGCCCAAGCACTGATGTACCGTGGGGTCATTAGGGCTGGGCACCAGCGTTCCAGGTCTCCGCCTCCTTCCTGGCACACAGTGGGATTGTGCGTCTCTGTTCACTTACAGTAGGCGTGGCCACGTGGCTCTCTCTGGACAGAGTATGAACAGGGACGTGCATGTCACTTCTACACAGAGCCTTTGAAAGCCAGTGGGTCTTCGTGTGGCCCCCTGCCCCTGCCCCACCAACTCTGCACGTGGTGCAAGAGCCATCATCTGGGCCCAGAGTGAGGAGTGTGAATAGGCCCATGATGGGCCTGTAACATGCGTGAGCAATCAACCCAGTAAATGTTAAATAACCAGTTCTCCAAAGAAGGAGGGGAGGGGGGATATATGTATGGGGGGTGTGTGTGTGTGTGTGTGTTTATTATAAACTTTACTAACATAATCAATTTACAGTCATAATGCACACAGTACTCTGTACTGAAATCCATGTATCCAATCGATACATATGCTTTGGTTTATTTTTGCTGAAGTCTTGTATCCATAATCAACCTGTGGTTGCAACTGATGGATGAGCATAGTTCCAACATAAATGTTGGTTGATGTATTCATTTATGTTAACAAGTGAGATGAAAGTGACGCAATGAAGATCTATGAGTCAGAACCTCACTCGTTCATCAACAGTGAACAACCTCTTTGCCAAATCAGGTGTAAGTTTTTGAATACCACTTCAATTTTTGCTATTCAGAGTATAATGGCTGCAGACATGACACTTTAAAGTTTAATCTGCATCATGAATATTTTTCCCATCACTCCTTTAAGTCTAGAAAAGCACACACACAGAGAGACACAAAAGCAATCAAACCTTGGTTTGTAGCATTTGTTGACTTCAGGGATATGAAAATATTCCCATTATGACTGATTTCAACATGTCATCACTGGATGAGGAATTAGGTAGAGATGCACAGTAGCTTGGGGCTTCCCAGGTGGCGCTAGTGGTAAAGAATCTGCCTGCCAATGCAGGAGACAACGGATGCAGGTTTGCTCCCAGAGTTGGGAAGAAGGCAAGTCAACCAACTCCAGTATTCTTGCCTGGAGAATACCATGGACAGAGGAGCCTGGTGGGCTAGTCTATGGGGTCATGAAGAGTCAGATACAACCAAAGACTTAGTACACACCCTCATACAGTAGCACATATTATATAGTATTCCCAACATGCAAATAAAAGAAGCGTAGATAACCCCAAGCACAGAGGTCATAATGATATGGAGTAATAATAACAATAAACTTTGTATACACTAATGATAATACGGAAACAATGGAGAACGGATGTGTTTTGAATATGTATTGCTTCATCTTAAGTATGTTAATTGTTAAGTTTACGTAATTTAACTTTTAATAATGATGCTGCTTAACTATGACTCACAAATTCCCTGAAAATTTACCTGCCTCTCTTGCTCCAGTACAAGTTGGCTCCAGCCTACCACTGGATGTTCCTTTATGTCACAAGCCACTTCACCTCAGGATCTGCTACCACAGCGTTATCTAGCCTATCATGGCTAAATCAGGGAGTGCTAAGTCCTATGGACAATAATAAATCCAAGTGAGGGGGGAAGTCAAATTAGTCCTCTCTGAAAAGATTCTACTGAGCAGCAGCCCTGAAAGAAGTGAGCTACTGAGCTATGCAAATATCTGAACAAAGATATCTCAGGCAGCAAGTGCAAAGGTCCTGAGGTGAAGACTTAGTTGGTGTGCTTGATAAAGAGCAAAGAGGCCAATTCAGCCAGAGCAAAGAGCAAGGGATGGTGTGTGGCGGTGGCTGAAGAGTAGGAAATAAGTCAGAGGTATCCAGAGCCAGCTCACATAGGGTCTGTGGACTATGGTTAGAATTTGGCTCTTTCTTCAACCAAGATGGAAGGCTGAGAAAAAAATTTTGAACAGAAGCCTGACATGACTTAAGTTTTAAAACTGTCACCGTAGCTGCTGGGTGCAGAATAGACCACAGGAGGGCAAGAGAAAAAACAAGGATACCAATTAGGAGGCAATAATGTAGATGGTGTGTGTGGAATAAGCTGGTTCCATCTGGAGGTGGGCAAATGATTCTGGCTCTGCTGGAGGTAAAAACAACAGAAACGGGTGATGGATGTGGATCTGAGAGTGACATTGAGGATGACTTCTGGATTTGGAGCCGAATCAACTGAAAAATGTGTGTGAAAGTCGTTCAGTCGTGTTCAACTCTTTGCGACCCCATGGACTATAGCCCACTAGGCTTCTCTGTCCAAGGAACTCCAGGCCAGAATACTGGAGTGGTTGCCACTCCCTTCTTCAGGGGAATCTTCCCAACCCAGGGATTGAACCCAGGTCTCCTGCTTTGCAAGCGGATTCTTTACTGTCTGAGCTACCAGGGAAGCCCTATTATTCCTGGGTTCGATCCCTGGGTCAGTTGCAAAGAGTTGGGCATGATGAGTTACTTTCACACACGCAGTTGGAAAAATGGAATTGCCATTTACTCTCTAGAAGGAGTCATGGAGAAGCAGAGTTTAGGAATGCAGACTCTGTTTCTGGACACCCCAAGTCTGAGATCCATGTGAACATCCTAGTGAAGATTTAAACAGACTGAAGTTCCAGAGTCTGGAGACGCATGTGAAAGCTATCAGCACAGAGCTTGTGATTAAATCCCTGGCACTTGCTGAAGTCAACCTGGGGACGAATGTAGGCTAAGAAGAGGAGAAAACCAAGCATGGAACCCAAAAAAGAAAACCCCCAGGCTGCTCTGTGGCCAGGAAGAAACCGAGGAGCTCTCTATCTGGCTCTTACATCAGTGGCATTTACACAGGCGGCGAGGGGAGGGACAAGCTGACACTGATGAGATGGAAGACCACCTGATTCCAGGCTGTCACTGCCAACTGCAGGCTCCCGACTCTGCCCCTCATCTGTCAAGACCTTGGCTTCTGTCCATGGTCTTCCTCTCTCCCAGAGTTCCCCCATCACCCTGGATGACTTCAGTGCTTTGTGCGGACCACCCCTCCAACACACAGCTTGACTGCCTTGTCTGCAATGACCTTGAACCACCTCATCCCTTGACCAAACCACAGACCCGATCATCATCTCAGTCATCCGGCCTGAATCAGAAGTTCAAATTTACATTATGGCAATGCTCTCCATTGCTGCTGGCCCATCCAGCTCTCACTCAGCTGTTTTTCCATGTGTGTGTGTATTCAGTTGCTCAGACGTGTCCAACTCTCTGTGATCCCATGGACTGCAGCCTGCCAGGCTCCTCTGTCCATAGAATTTTCCAGGCTACTGCCAATAAACCAGTGCTTCATGCTTGCTGAGGCTGCTACTCACTGACTCCCAGATTTTCCCCTACTTGCTACATTCTCCCTTCTCCTCCCTCCATATCCAGCTTCCGTTCCCCAGTCCAGCATGCTAACCACTCATTCCCCGAAATCCGACAGTCCTTGCCTCAGCGTTCTCACTCTGCATCCCTTTTATAAAACTCTGGCCCTGGAAAATCATCTGGCTGCACCCCTTTGCTCACTGGACAGCTGGGTGCCACTGGAGAAAACAAAGGTAACCAGTCACATTTGTATCAGTAGATAAAGTCCCTTTCAATTAGGCTCTAAAGATAGCAGTGCCCAACAATCCAAATGATATTTCTCAACAACTCATTCATTGTCGACAAAACATCTTCACTTTTCCCAAACCAACACCTCTGTCAAGCCATTCCTTCCATCTCAGCTTATGGCCTTGCTTCCTTCTTCTAAAAGAAAAAACAGGTGGCAGAAAGGAACATCCTCAACCTCGCACATAAAACCCACAACACACACACACACACACTCATACCCTCCCTGCCTCTTGGCTCCTGTATAAGGAAGCAGCTTCTCCCCTTCCTTAAAAGCAATCTCCATCCCTGGGCGCTGGCCTTTCCCTCCTCCATTTATGGATTCTTTCTCCATCTATTCAAGATCCATTTAACAAATATCACTGAGCACCAGCCATGGCTGTGACTGTTCTAGATGCTGGGGAAGCAATGACCCTACTGTCGTGGAGCTGACACTCTAAATAAATATACATCATGAGTCCAGAATAAGTGAGGTAAGAAATACGCAGTAAGGAAAGAAGGCCAGTGAGTCACAGAGGAGGAACAGCTGTTGACATGCAGGAATAGGTGAAGACCTTTCCGAGGAACTGGCATGAAGCAGAGAGCTAAGAACAAGAAGGGGGCTTCACTGGTGGCACAGTGGTAAAGAACCCACCTGCCAATGCAGGAGACGCAGGTTCAATCCCTGGAGAAGGCAATGGCAACCCACTCCAGTATTCTTGCCTGGGAAATCCCATGGGCAGAGGAGGCTGGAGGGCTACAGTCCATTGGGTTGCAAAGAGTCCGACACGACTCAGCACAGCACAGCAAGAAGAAGGAGCCTGTGTTCCATGCACTTGGAGTCTTCCTCAGCTAGCAAGCTTGTGTGGGTGTGGTGGGCAAGACTATTGAGTGAATACGAAATGAAAAGTTTTTCTAATGTTGAACTTAATTCCTCCTTCAGTCTGCCATGCCATGGGGTGGTAGAAATGTGTGCGTGCTATGTTGCTTCAGCCGTGTGTGACTCTTTGTGACCCCACAGACTGCAGCACACCCACCAGATGCCTCTGTCCACGGAATTTTCCAGGCAAGAATACTAGAGTGGTTGCCATGTCTTTCTCCAGGGGATCTTCCCAACCCAGGGATTGAACCAGCATCTCTTATGTCTCCTGCATTGGCAGGCAGGTTCTTTATTGCTAACACTACCTGGGTAGAAATGTCATCCCCATCAAACTAAAGTTCCACCTCTCAGCCCTCTCAGAGTTGCTGACATGACCTTTAATTACCTCTCCAGGCCCATCATGTGAGTTTCCCTTTCCACTCCATGTGCCAGAATTAGTGGCGAAATCAATGTATTTCCTTAATCATGGCAGAGGCTTTCTCACTTCTTGCTTTCTCTGGAACACTCTCTGGCATCCCCTGTGCCCACTAATCCTTTACTGTTATCCTCAGGTCTTGGCTTAAATATCTCCTGATCAGGTAAGCCTTTCCTAAAAGATGATCCAGGTTGCATAGCTCCGTTAGATGGTCTCTCCAGGCCAGTGTGCAGCCGGCGCTCGGCGGTACCGTTGTATCCGATTGTTAAAATGTTGAAATGCTTCTTCGCTGTTGTAAACCATTGCTGTTACCCAGTCCCCCACAAGGGATCCTTATGATCCGCACCCCGCAAGATCTCACAACCCAGGGGGTCACACCTGATCCAGAAGAGGGTCTGCAGGGCTCCGTTTTGGAGCTGTGATCAGTATCCACGGAATACAGTTTGTAAAATACTTTTAAAGTACCCTCCAGTTATACGCTAAGACCCCACACTTTCTTTACTTTCTCGTCGAATGGTTCTCTTTCCCTCTGAGTCTCAGTTCCTCCAGGGCAGATTCTGTGTCTGTCTTATTTCATTCCTTCATCCCAGCACATCGTAAAGCATCTGTCAGAAAGTAGAAGCTTGGTGTTTGTCGGCTTCGTGAATCATGAAGTGAATGAACAAACTCATGAATGAAGTGAATATATATATATGTATACCAACCATGGTTATTTGCCCATGTTCATGTGTGTGCCTGTGTGTGCATGTGTGTGTGTGTGTGTGTGTGTGAGTACAAACGGGGTCTCTACCTGGCCAGGGATGATGCCTTTAATCTTGAGCCACACAGCAGTGCCCCCTGCTCAGAGTCCTGGAGGAAGTTCACCCTGGCGACCAGGGAAGGGGTCTGGTCACAGGCTCCCACGTGACTAGTGGAGGAAGTTCACCCTGGGGACCAGGGAAGGGGTCCGGTCACAGGCTCCCAGAGAGAGAGTGCGCTGCGCCTTCCCTGGCCCCGGATCCCCTTCCTCCAAGTTTGGTGACCAAATCCAGCCAGTCAGCAGCCCCTCCAGGATGGAGGCAGGCTGGGAAGACTCAGCTTAGGGGAACATGAAAGGCAAGAACATTGCAGCCAAGTCGACCTCATCCTGTTACCCAGAGCCGTGGTTGTCTGATGGGCAGGACTGACAAGCTAGCCCAGGGGACTTCCTTCTGTGGAGCTTTCTGTCAAGGAAAACCTCTGGGCTGGGAGGCTGGGAAGAGCGAACAGGGGGCAGGAGAAGAGGCTGGTGAGGTCTGTGAAGGTCTTCTGGTCCCGAGGTCCAGGTGTTGGTGAGCTGGTCTGCAGACAGCACCGCAGGGGCCTCTTCCTGAGCAGGTGGGCCCAGGTGTCTGACTGCCGACCCCAGCCCAGACAAGAGAACCCACAGAGTCTCTCCATTTGGAGTGCGTTCTGTCACGATGACTATCAACAGCCTGCTGGAAACCTGCCAGTGAACATCAGGGTCAGAGCTTTGATGAGCTCTCTGGCTGACAGGGGGTACAGCTTTCTCAGGGAGCCACACTTTGGAGCCCAAGAATCCAGCCTACAAGTCCTGCCACACTCACGTCCTAAAAGAAGGAAGGAAGAAGGAAGGAAGTGGGTCCTTGAGACAAGGAGAGGGTCTCACATGGGCAACCGCCTCTGCTCCACATCGCCCAGGCCGGAATGTCAGTTTTGGTTCTTGTCCGCAGCCACGCTTGGTCATCCTCCTCCGTCATCCCCTAGGCCAGGCCTCTGGGTCTCCTGAGACACTGTATAAACCGCACTCTCCAGGATCCCAGATCCTCAGGCTGCGGGGCTGGGCGGCGGGATACCCCTGTAGGTGGCCCAGAGCCTGCAGGCAGAGAAAGGCTGCAAGGCAGGTGGATGGGGACCACCTTGCTTCAGCTTCCCCTCTGTGGGCGACTGGCCCGAGCTCCCAGTCTGTCCAGCTAAGGGTGGGGAGAGACTCCTGCAGGAGACTCAGAGGTACCACACGGGCAGACAGGAAGGATCGCAGACACAGTTGAGTGTCTGGAGTCTGCAAGACGCGGCCTGCAGGTCAGCACGCTCCACCGCACACACTGGAAGACAGAGCCAGCATCCCAGCGAACCAGCCTTTCAAGGCCACGAGCCACTGAGATGATGTCATGTCCGAGGAGGAGCTGTAAACTCCTGCACCCTCCAAAATTCAGCTGCTGGAGCGCATGCTGATAGGGTTTAGCAGCAGAACAAAGAGAAAGAAAATAAGAAGATGGGTTTTTAATTAGCTATAAATTCAGTGTGAGAGTTGATGCAGTATAGACATTCAGCAATACTTGTGATATTGATCACTGTGTTTCTTTTTACTTCACTGTGTTAGCCGTGGTTCTAATTTGACAAGTATTTACTTTTTTAGTCTTTGTAATAGCTCTATGAAGTAGATATTATTATTAACCCCATTTTACAGATGGAAAAACTGAGGCACAGAGAGGTTTCATAACTTACCCAAAGTCACACAGCCAGTAAGAAGCAGAGCCAGAATTTGAACCCAGCCGTAAGATTTCCACAGTGAGGAACACGAAAGCCAACACTCTACCAAGCCCTGAGCAGACCAGGCTTGGGTTACAGCTTTCATACTACAAGGTGACAAGTCATAACCAAGAAGAGGCACAGGCCAACAGAGCACGCCCAGGGCGGAACCACTGGGAGCGGGGAGGGATGGAAAGCCACATCTGAAGAGCAGCAGCAGGGCAGGCATGTTTCACTCAAGGAAGAACATCTGGGAGCAAGTGAGACGCTGTGGGGCTCAACACAGGAGACTTCAAGTGGCTGCCGTCACACATCTGAAGCTTAGCCAGTGAAAAACGAGCGTGGGCCCTCTGTGTATATATCCACGTATCCAGAAAACTCGAATGCAAAACGACACGCGCACCCTCTGCTCATAGCAGCAGAACTCACAGTAATCAAGACACGGAAGGAGCCTAAATGTTCACCAACAGAGGAATGGGTAAAGAAGGTGTGGTATATATGTATGATCAAATATTACTCAGCCATAAAAAAGATTGAAATAATGCCATTTGCAGGAACAAGGATGGACCTAGAGATTGTCATACTAGTGAAGCAAGCCAGAAAGAGAAAGACAAATATCACATGCTGCCCTCAAGGCTATGGTTTTTCCAGTGGTCATGTATGGATGTGAGAGTTGGACTGTGAAGAAAGCTGAGCACTGAAGAATTGATGCTTTTGAACTGTGGTGTTGGAGAAGATTCTTGAGAGTCCCTTGGACTACAAGAAGATCCAACCAGTTCATTCTAAAGGAGATCAGTCCTGGGTGTTCTTTGGAAGGACTGATGCTAAAGTTGAAACTCCAATACTTTGGTCACCTGATGCGAAGAGTTGACTCATTGGAAAAGACTCTGATGCTGGGAGGGATTGGGGGCAGGAGGAGAAGGGGATGACAGAGGATGAGATGGTTGGATGACATCACCGACTCGACGGACGTGAGTCTGAGTTCCCCTCCCTCTTGAACCTCCCTCTCACCTCCAAGTCCATCCCACCCCTCTAGGTCATCACAGAGCCCTGATTTGAGTTCCCTGACTCAAACAGCAAATCCCCGCCGGCTGTCTGTTTCACATACGGTGGTGTGTATGTTTCTGTGATACTCTCTCCATTCGTCCCACCCTCTCCTTTCCCACCCTCCATGTCCACTACGTCTGCATCTCCATTGCTGCCATGCAAATAGATTTATCAGTCCCATCTTCCTAGATTCCATATACATGTATATACAATATTTGTTTTTCTGATTTACTTCACTCTGTATAATAGGCTCTAGGTTCATCTACCTCATTAGAACGGACTCAAATGTGTTCTTTTTTATGGCTGAGTAGTTCCATTGTACATATGTACCACAGCTTCTTTATCCATTTGCCTGTCAATGGATATCTAGGTTGCTTCCATGTCCTAGCTATTGTAAACAGTGCTGCAGTGAATGTTGGGGTCAGTCATATCCAACTCTTTGCGACCCCATGGACTGCAGTACACTAGGCTTCCCTGTCCATCACCAACTCCCGGAGCTTGCTCAAACTCATGTCCATCGAGTCAGTGATGCCATCCAGCCATCTCATCCTCTGTCGTCCCCTTCTCCTCCTGCCTTCAATCTTTCCCAGCATCATGGTCTTTTCCAATAAGTCAGTTCTTCGCATCAGGTAGCCAAAGTATTGACCATCAGGTGGAGTTTCAGCTTCAGCATCAATCCTTCCAATGAATATTTGCAATTGATTTCCTATAGGATTGACTGGTTGGATCTCCTTGCAATTCAAGGGACTCTCAAGAGTCTTCTCCAACCCCACAGTTCAAAAGCATCAATTCTTTGGCTCTCAGCTTTCTTTACAGTCCAACTCTTATATCCATCCGTGACTACAGGAAAAACCATACCTTTGACTACATGCGCCTTTGTCAGCAAAGTAATGTCTCTGCTTTTTAATATGCTGTCTAGGTTGGTCATAGCTTTTCTTTCCAGGAACAAGCGTCTTTTAATTCCATGGCTGCAGTCACCATCTGCAGTGATTTTGGAGCCCAAAAAATAGAGTCTCTCAGTATACCTATCTTTGTCAATTATGGTTTTCTCAGGGTATGTGTCCAGTAGGATGATTGGGTCATATGGTAGTTTTATTCTTATTTTTTTAAGGCATCTCCATACTGTCTTCCATATCGGCTGTATCAAATTACATTTCCACCAACAGTACAAGAGGGTTTCCTTTTCTCCACACCCTCTCCAGCATTTATTGTTTGTAGGGTTTTTTGATGATGGCCATTCTGACTGGTATGAGGTGATATCTCATTGTAGTGTTGATTTGCGTTGCTCTAATAATGAGTAGTATTGAGTACCTTTTCACATGTTTATTAGCCATCTGCATGTCTTCTTTGGAGAAAAGTTTGTGTAGGTCTTCTGCCCACTTTTTGATTGGGTTGTTTTTCTGGTTACTTCAATAAGATGTTTTAACTTAAATTAAGAAAAACAACCTCAGAAGTAGAAACAATTACAGGGGAATGGGCGTCAGATGGAATACTCCAGGGGCTCAAGCAGAGCCAGAATGAGAGGGAACCTGGCTTTACAAACTAGCAGAAGACTACTGTCTCAGGGCAGCCCTGGAAGTGGACAGTCAGATCCTTAAGCAGAGGCTGGGTGGCCCTCCTCAGGTGCAAGGAGAGGAGATGGTACATCGGATGCGCAGAAGATTCTGTTCAGATTCTACTCCTTTGATAGCAGCGATTCTGAGCTCCTCACCACCTCTGAACGTGGAGGAAGCAAATTGTCAACGTGATCACCGCGGTTGTTGGAATTCACCTTCCAGGGACAGACTGTTACTTAAGTTCCAGTTGGAGCAGAGGGACTGGAGCCAGGAGGAGACTGGGCTTTCCAGAGAGGTGAGACTTCCTAAGACGAGTTTCACCTGCCATTTTACCAGGACTTGCTTCTGCTGCTGCTGCTAAGTTGCTTTGGTCATGTCCGACTCCGTGCGACCCCATAGACAGCAGCCCACCAGGATCCCCCATCCCTGGGATTCTCCAGGCAAGAACACTGGAGTGGGTTGCCATTTCCTTCTCCAATGCATGAAAGTGAAAAGTGACAGTGAAGTCGCTCAGTCGTGTCTGACACCGGGACTTTGACTCTACCCCAAAGACACTCCAAACTCAAACACACTCCAAGAACAATGGATTGTAGCATTTACTCACTTGTTCAGTGTTTATTAAGGTCAGATATTTATCAAGCACCTATTATGTGTCAGGCATTGAGTTGAGTAGTGGACGTACAGACAATATCCTTGCCCTGATGGCAGAAAGCCCAGCACAGTGGAAAGATCATGGACTCCAGAGAGCAACATATATCCTGCCTTGGACTTGAGGCTCTGGTGTGTCCACGCTGTGTGACCATGGGCAAATCACTTAACCTCTCTGAGTATGTTTGGCTTATCTATAAAATGCAAATTCCTACCTCACAGAACTATCTGAAATTTCAAAGAGGCCTTATCGTGGCAGGTGATAAATCAGGATTAGTACTCACATTAGTCAGGGTTCTTAGCTGCAAGCAGCTAAAGCTGATTCTGGTGGATTAAACCCAAACAGGATTTTGCTAAAAGAAGACCCTGTGGCTCACTCCACCGTGGGAGGAGAGGGCTTTAGAGCAAGCTTCCAAAAGTACCGCTTGTAACAGAGCTGCAGAGCTGGCCTGATGAGACAGCCACCACTGCCCACTCTCCCCCCGGGCACTGCCAGGTCAAGGTCGGGCACCTGGCCTTTCAAGTGCCCACTCTTCACCCCCACCTCTAAGAGAAAGCGGACGCCTCGGCACTCTCGGCCCGAAAAATGGGTTCTGAGCAGAACTTTTCACCTCGTGTTGTTTTCCTCTCTGGGAGTCTGGTCACAGGGCCCTGGGTCTCACCAATGGCCAGTAAGGAGCTGCAAAGAAGCCTGGGGCCTGAGTACTCAGGCTTCAACTTTTGAGGGGATGTTAGGACTCAGAAGGCTGGCCTTTCCTCCAAAGGTCTCAATGAGTGCTTGACAACCAGAAGCTTGTAAATGCCCACTGGGGTCCCTTGCCCACAGTAGTCTCCAAATATATTCCCAGCCTCTTGCCACTTCTGTGAACTCCTGGTGGAGACGTCCCCCACTCCCAAGGCCTCTGTACCCTCACTTGGGCAACCCTGACACACCAGGCAACTATGGAAATTCCTTGTGTGCCTCTATGTGCACGTGGGCCCCATCTCCAGCACAAGGGAGAGCCTCAGGCAGGAGGTTTGAGAAAGGCTGGGGACCCTGACGTTCCCTGGAAAAACCCAGATGGGTTGGGAGCTGGCTGGGAAGGGAGCAGAGTGGGCTGAGGCTGCCACCAAGTGGCCATCCTGAGAACCACAGGAGGACCAGCCTCCCCTCCAACCAGGCTGCCTGGACAGAAGGCCCATCTCCCTTGAAGTCTGGGAAAGGAGCCCACCTCCTCTGCTCCACTCCTCTATTTAAACGTCTAATTAAACAAACTCCGAAGAAGGAAATGATATCTGATATTGGTTTGGTACCCTAAAGTGTGCAACATGCTTTCACACAGTAATAATAATATTATTATTAATATGTCATGCAATAATGATTGTGTAGTATTATCATATGATAATAATACTATTAATATTATTGTTAATATAAATATTGTCATGTAATAATAATTGCATTACCTAATTACATGACAATATTAATTATCAGTAGTAACATTCAGTTCAGTTCAATCCCTCAGTCATGTCCGACTCTTTGCAGCTCCATGAACCGCAGCACGCCAGGCCTCTGTCCATCACCAACTCTCGGAGTCTACCCAAACTCATGTCCATCGAGTTGGGGATGCCATCGAACCATCTCATCCTCTGTCGTCCCCTTCTCCTCCTGCCCTCAATCTTTCCCAGCATCAGGGTCTTTTCAAATGAGTCAGCTCTTCGCATCAGGTGGCCAAAGTATTGGAGTTTCAGCTTCAACAACAGTCCTTCCAATGAACATCCAGGACTGATCTCCTTAAGGATGGGCTGGTTTTATCTCCTTGCAGTCCAAGGGACTCTCAAGAGTCTTCTCCAACACCACAGTTCAAAAGCATCAATTCGTCAGCGCTCAGCTTTCTTCACAGTCTAACTCTCACATCCATACATGACTACTGGAAAAACCATAGCCTTGATTAGACGGACCTTTTTTGGCGAAGTGATGTCTCTGCTTTTGAATATGTTATCCAGGTTGGTCATCACTTTCCTTCCAAGGAGTAAGCGTCTTTTAATTTCATGGCTGCAATCACCATCTGCAGTGATTTTGGAGCCCAGAAAAATAAAGTCGGCCACTGTTTCCACTGTTTCCCCATCTGTTTCCCATGAAGTGATGGGACTGGATGCCATGATCTTAGTTTTCTGAATGTTGAGCTTTAAGCCAACTTTTTCACTCTCCACTTTCACTTTCATCAAGAGGCTCTTTAGTCCCTCTTCACTTTCTGCCATAAGGGTGGTGTCATCTGCATATCTGAGATATTGATGTTTCTCCTGGCAATCTTGATTCCAGCTTGTGCTTCCTCCAGCCCAGCATTTCTCATGATGTACTCCACATATAAGTTAAATAAGCATGGTGACAGTATACAGCCTTGACGTACTCCTTTTCCTATTTGGAACCAGTCTGTTGTTTCATGTCCAGTTCTAACTGTTGCTTCCTGACCTGCATACAGATTTCTCAAGAGGCAGGTCAGGTGGTCTGGTATTCCCATCTCTTTCTGTTTGTTATATCGTGGAAACTTTAAATACTGTCTCTTGATCCTCATAACAAGTCTGTAATAAACAAATGCATTTACCCAGATGGCTTTCATTTTCCTTCCTTCTCTAAATAGCATCTCTCTTTGGGATGGGCATGGGGGTCAGAGGAAGGATTCCCCTTCTATTCTCAGAACTTTCACTGAAGCTGCTGACAAAAAGAAGCTCTCCTCCCATGAACCCATAGGAAAAAGTGCCACCTGAGGAGAAAACCTGTCTGAGATGGAAACCAATCCACAAGAAGCAGAGCAAATCTCAGTGACACTGGAGCCCCCTGGGTCCAGCCATACCTGAAAGAGTCCCGGAGTTTTCAATTCCAAGAACCAATATGTTCCCCTTTACTTAAATGTGAATAAACTTTTTTTTTATTCTAAACCAAAATAATTATACTGATTCCTATTTAATAAAATAAATTAATGTGGAAGTAGGATCCAACATATAAAAAAAATAGGATATTTTCAAAGACAAGGTAGTGAGCGACATTTATTCACTTCCATGTGCTCCTCTGTTCTAGGCCCTGGCTATTAAGTAGGCACCAGGGCAGACAAGATCCATGCTCTCCTGAGCTAACTTTCTGGTGGGGAACTCCGCGAAAAACAAATTAGACAACAGCAGCTGGCAATACACGCCACCCAGAAAATTCTAATGGGGAGATGTGATGGTGTAGGACCAGATGAGAACATTAGATTGGGTGGTCAGAGAATGGTCTGATGCTCCCCGTCCACTTGGCTACTTTTTCCCAGAACTCCCCTCTATGTACAGTTCCAATTGGAGTTGGCCAAAGGAAGAACTTGTGTGAGATTCAAAGGCAGAAGTGAGGCAGTGCCCACTGCTTTGTTGAGGACTTTTTGCATCAGTTCCAGGGATGGACAAATGCAGAGGGGCTGGGCGAGTCCATGACATCTTTGCTCTCCTCCACTCAAGTCTAGCCATCTGTTAGCATCCTGATTAACAATAGCTTCAAGCCCACTGCAAGCTTCCCTGGTGGCTAAGATGGCAAAGAATCTGCCTGCAGTGCAGGAGGCCAGGGTTTGATCCCTGGGTCAGGAAGATACCCTGGAGAAGGGAAAGGCTGCAGCATTCTTGCCTGGAGAATTCCATGGACAGAGGAGCTTGTCAGGTTACAGTCCATGAGGTTGAAAAGAGTTGGACATTACTGCACGGCTAAGCACTCACATACAAACCCACAGCTAGACACTTAACTGTAGGATACGCGGAGGTGACAGTCTCCCATGGGCCTCTCGATGAATACCTCCTTTACAGCCCCACAAACATGGTAGTTTGCATTAGAGAGGTGGAAAGTGAACAGGTTTAAAATCTTCTTCAGAGGCGGACTTGGTAAGACTCACTGGTAAGAGAAAGAAGACAGTCAAGACGACTCCTAGACGTCTGCCTTAAGCCAGAGGGTGGGATTGGGGCTTTTTTTGAGACAAAAAGGAGCATATTTAAGGCTGGATATAAGAGTTCCAATGTGGACATAGTGGTAGATTAAAAAAAAATAAAGACAAAATATTTTATTTGATCAAAAAGAATGGCTACAAAAAATGACTGCAGCTCCTCCCAATCGTAGTCATGAACTTCACAAAAGTTATAAAAGATTTTATTTTTACTGTAACATTTGAAAATAAGTTTCTAGCCAGATGTCCCACTGTCTGCACATATTTTACGATTTCCCACAATCAAGGACATTCCCTCCCTTACCTAACCACAAGCAAAACTGAAATCAAGAAACAAATGTAGGTTTCAATACTAGTATTTAATCAGCAGGCCTTATTCAGATTTCCCCAGTTGTTTCAGTAATGACCTTTTCAGCAAAAAATTTATCATTTTGATGTGTCCACCATTCATTCCAGAAACACACATGTCGTTTAGGTTTCTGCTTCTCTCTGCATCTGGAAGATTCAACCTTTATTATTTGCCATGATCCTGACATTTTCGAAAGAGCCCAGGCCGTTTCTTTTGCAGACTATCTCCTGATTTGGATTTGTCTGAATTTTTCTCTCAATTAAATTCAGACAGTGCCTCTGACAAGAACCTCACAGAGGTGGTAATGGGTTTTCTCATTGCATCCTCTGAGGTGGAGTGCAATTTCCATTTTCCTGTACCTGATGGCATCCACTTTGATCATGGGATTAAGGTGGTGTCTGCCAGGCTTCTCCACAGCAAAGTTCCTCTCCTCCCTCTTTGTAATTAATAAGTCATATCCGACTCTTTGCAACCCCATGGACTATACAGTCCATGGAATTCTCCTGGCCAGAATACTGGAGTGGTTAGCCTTTTCCTTCTCCAGGGGATCTTCCCAACCCAGGGATCGAACCCAGGTCTCGCACATTGCAGGCAGATTCTTTACCGATGGAGCCATCAAGGAAGCCCTTAATTAATAAGCGTTTGCTCATCCTTGTAGTAAATATCATTAGCCAAGGGCTTAATATGTGATGAAGTACTTTAAAAATTTGTAAATATCCCATGCTCCATCAAAATTTCAAAAGGTTTATCCTTCATCTGTATCCATGTGGACTAACGGCTTTCTACATTTTTCAGTGAATTATTACTCTTGTTATTTATTCTGTTGCCCCTTTGTCTGGCCACTCAGTGCAGCACATGCAAGCTGGCTTCTGTATCATTTTTTACACGATCCCATCATTTTTTGAGTACTTCAATGCTTTCTGGCACAAAATGTTCTGGAATCATCTTGAACTTTCTCCTCGTGAGAACTGGAAGCCATTTCTCCAAGGAGCCAAGAGGCTCCAAGGTCTGGAGCCAAAAGGTACTACTGTTCCCAAGCCTTCTCAGTGGACACACACACGGATGGCTTGCTCTCACCTCTCCAGCACCGTCTCCCCATGTGGACACGCTCCTCATCCTGCTTGACATTTAACCCCCCTCACAGGCCCCATCCCCACCCCTACTCCCCACGTACCAATGGCAAACGAGCTGTTGACGTCACAGACCCCCCGGGAAGGAGAAGCACTCTCATGCCTTTCCTCAGTGAGGTCAAGGAGCAGAGTTCACAAAGGACAGCTCTCCAGGGAGTGTGACTGGGGGCTGGTGGAGAGGTGCACTCCTTCCCCAGGCAGGATGATGTCACGTTCCCAAACTGCAGGGTGGAAGATAGCCTATGGCTCAGTGACCACAGTGGGGTCACACGTTGTCAGAGGACTTTCCCATCACTGTGACACACCCGGCACACAGGGCTGATGACATTTATCATTTGCCTACAGGTCATGTCGCCGTGAAGACTCACACGTGGACCTCACCGAGGGGGGCACACATCAGAGAGCCCTGACCTGGGGCTAAGCTCAGAAGTGGATGGCTTTGGAACCTCTTCCTTTGGGCAGAAGTGAGTATGCTGGTGTCCAGCGGTATAAAGGGGAGGATTTTTTAAAGTATTACTTGGAAAGAAAGGCCTGTGGAGTGCTGGGCAGCCAAACAATGAACTCGAGTGGGATTCTTTTTCCTGCTCAGCATCTGTTTCTCTTTCTTATGCTAACAACACCCTGGTTTCCTTCCGGGAATACACGCTCCCTCACTGTCTGTATGGGTTGGGTAGGGCGGACTGTGGCTCTGGGCGTGGCCATGGCCAGTCATCATATTACATTCCTGGCCTCATGATTATTCAGATGGGGACAAGTTACCCAAATCAAGCCAATGAGAGACAGTTCTGAGTTTTGTGGGTTGTTTTGTTTTTCTGCAGTGATGCCAGCAGAGAAAAGCAAGGCCAAAATGGGAACCCAATCTAAACCCTAATGATGTCATTTGAGACCCAGAATCTAACCATGACCAAAGCCAGAGTTTTCATTTGTGAGCTTGTGAATTCCTTATTTAGTTTAAGTGAGTTCAAAATGGATTCTGTTACTTTCATTAAAAGTCTTGGACTTCCCTGGTGGTCCAGTGGTTGAGAATTTGCCTGCCAATACAGCACAGCCAAAAAGAAATAAATAAGTAAAGAGCAAAAAGGAGTCCTAACACAAATTCTTTGGGGAGCAATTTTTATCATATTTTACAGATGAGGAAACTGAGACCCAGAGAAGCTATTTGACACAGACCACATAGATGATGTCATGCTTAGGCTTATGCATCAGCTTGGCTGGGTCATAGTGCCCAGTTAATCTAACACTAATCTAGATGTGTCTGTGAGGTATTTTGTAGATGTGGTTAACATCTTGATTCAGTTGGCTTTTAGCAAAGGAGAGTTCCTTCCTCCCATTAATTGGAAGGTCTTCGAGCGAAAACAGAGGTTGCTTAAAGAAAAAAATTCTCCCTCAAAATAGCAGCATCCACTTTCACATGAGTTTGCAGCCTGCTGGCCTGACCTATAGACTTGGACTTTAAAGTTGTGTGAGCTAATCCGTTAAAGCAGCATCTATCTGTTTATCTATCATCTGTCTACCCAATCTATAATCATATATGTTTATATCTATGTATATATTCTTGTGCTCAGTCATGTCTGACTCTTTGCAACCCCTGTGGACTGTAGCCTGCCAGGCTCCTCTGTCCGTTGGATTTTTCAGGCAAGAATACTGAAGTGAGTTGCCATTTCCTCCCCCAAGGGATCTTCCTAACTCAGGGATCGAACCTGCATCTCCTATGTCTCCTGCATTGCCAGCAGATTTGTTACAGCTAATCCACCAGGGAAGCCCATTTGTATCTATACTTGCCTCCTATAGATATAGTTCTGTTTCTCTGGAGAGCCCTGATACAGATGGTAAGTGGCAGAACTGGAACTTGAATCCAGATCTGACTCTAAGTCCTGTGCTCTTTACTTCTCACAATTAAAGCTGCCTAATAGAAAGTCATGAATATGTGTGTGGAGGCCTACATGTAACCTATTGACACAGGATGCTAAAAATATGCTAATAACCTTGCATCTTTATCTTCACCCCCAACTTTTCTTCCAAAATTCACATATGAATAGCCAACTCTTTTCCCGGTACCTTGAACGTAACCCATCAAAGCTCTTTTATGCCTTCTTTCATCTATCTTCCTTCTCCTCTTCCTGTTTCCTCTTGCAGAGAAAGGTATGGCCATCCACTCACTTCCCTGAGCTACATAATTGGCATCATCCCCAAATCCTTCCTTTCTACTTCCAACCAGTCAATGTTTTCTACTGATTGACCCTAAACATCTTTTGTCTGCATTACTTCTTCTCCATCCATACAATCATGGACCAAATTAGGCCATCTGCTGCTGCTGCTGCTGCTGCTGCTAAGTCTCTTCAGTCGTGTCCGACACTGTACGACCAAGTAGATGGCAGCCCACCAGGCTCCCCCATCCCTGGGATTCTCCAGGCAAGAACACTGGAGTGGGTCACCATTTCCTTCTCCAATGCATGAAAGTGAAAAGTGAAAGTGAAGTCACTCAGTTGTGTCCAACTTCTAGCAACCCCATGGACTGCAGCCTACCAGGCTCCTCCGTCATGGGATTTTCCAGGCAAGAGTACTGGAGTGGGTTGCCATTACCTTCTCCAATTAGGCCATCATCACCTCCCAAATGTGCATTTGCAATTGTACATACTTCCTTCCCCACAAGTGAAGGCCTGGAGACTCAGCATCAGCCACAGGACTCAGTCAGGGGGTGAGAATTGATGAAGGGACCTGGGTTTCTATCTACAGAGTCATCTCCACAGAAAAGCCCTCAATCCAAGGCTATGGAGATGCTGTTAGGTAGGCAGGCAGAGAAGGAGATTGAGGATGTACAGACAGCGAGGCCCAGAGCAGGGGGCAGAACTCATGAGATAGAACCCAAGAATCCAAGACAGAAGGACCTGGGTCATTCTTCTGTGCATAGTCAGAGAAGCCCCACATGGGTCTGATTCTTCCTGCTCAGTGAGAACGTATCTTTCTGCAGCACAGACTAGTGACTAACTGGCTCAGAACATTCCTCTTGTTCTTCTCCACCTACAGGATAAAAGCTAATGGTCATATCTTCCTCCCCCTCTTGCTTCACAGAGAACCCACCCTTGCACTCCATGCTTCTGCAAGACTGAACCACCCATGGTTTCCAAGTGACACCACGCTCTCACATGTCTGCCCTTCACACCTGCCCTACACTCCACCCACTGTGCGTGGTTCACCAGGCATATTTCTAGCTCTGTTTCATCCCCTGCCTTTGTGTTGCACACTATGCAAATCTCCACGGACACATTCATCCCATTGAAGCTTAGCTGCCTGCAGGTCTTGGAGGTTTGCATGAAAGACTATAAGCTCTTATTGTTTCATCATTGTCCTCACACCTCTGCACAAACCCCATGCCAAAGAGGCTGATTAATGTGTTTGTTGAATGGATGACTGGGTGGATGGATGAGCTAGAAAGTAGGAGGAGACACTGGTTGGGGACAGGAGTTCTATAAATTAGATTTATAGAACAATTACAAAGATAGTTCAGAGAATTACTGTAAAACAGAATATGTTTATCAAAACTAGAGAATTAAAGAATGAAATTAGAAGATTTCTAATTTCTAACCCTAAGACCATACACAAAAATAAACTCAAAATGAATTAAAGACCCAAATGCAAGGTCAAACACCATAAAACTCTAGGTAGAACATTACTCTTTGACATAAAATGAAGGAAGATCTTTTTTGATCCATTTCCCAGAGGAATGAAAATAAAAACAAAAGTAATAAACAAAAGGGATCTAATTAAACTTAGCTTTTGCACGCAAAGGAAATCATAACAAAATAAAAAGACAGTCCTCAGAATGAGAAAATATTTGCAAAAGAAGCAACCGACAAGGGATTAATCTCCAAAATATACAACCAGCTTGTTTATGCAGCTCATTATCAAAAAAGCAAACAACACAATAAAAAAAATGGGTAGAACATCTAAACAGACATTTGCCCAAAGAAGACATACAGTTACCCAAAAACACATGAAGAAATGCTCAACATCACTAGTTATTAGAGAAATGCAAATTGAACCTACAGTGAAGTATCACCTCACACTGGTCAGGATGGCCATCATCAAAAAGTTTACATACAATAAATCCTGGGGAAGGTGTGGAGAAAAGGAAACCCCC
Source organism: Bubalus bubalis (assembly GCF_019923935.1). Lineage (NCBI taxonomy): Eukaryota > Metazoa > Chordata > Mammalia > Artiodactyla > Bovidae > Bubalus > Bubalus bubalis. The sequence goes on along the minus strand of NC_059172.1, from coordinate 61,617,104 downwards.
TGCACTGAGGAGGGAGGGGGTGTAAATTGGTACAGACACTATGGAAAACAGTATGGAGTTTCTGTAAAAAGCTAAAAATAGAACTATATGACCCAGCAATCCCACTCCTAGGTATATACCAAGGGAAAAATGTAATTCAAAAAGATGCATGCACCACCGTGTTCACTGCATCACTATTTACAATAACCAGGACATGGAACAAAGTGAATGTCCATTGACAGAGGAATGGATAAAGAAGATGTGGTACATATATATAATGGAATATTACTCGGCCATCAATTCAGTGCAGTTCAGTCCAGTCCCTCAGTCATGTCTGACTCTTTGTGACCCCATGGACTGCAGCAGGCCAGGCTTCCCTGTCCATTACCAGCTCCTGGAGCTTGCTCACACTCATGCCCATCCATGAGTCAGTGATGCCACCCAGCCATCTCATCGTCTGTTGTCCCCTTCTCCTCCTGCCCCCAATCCCTCCCAGAATCAGGGTCTTTTCTAATGCATCAGCTCTTCGCATCAGGTGGCCAAAGTATCAGAGTTTCAGCTTCAACATCAGTCCTTCCGATGAACACTCAGGACTGATCTCCTTTAGGATGGACTGGTTGGATCTCCTTGCAGTCCAAGGGACTCTCAAGAGTCTTCTCCAACACCACAGTTCAAAAGCATGATTTCTTCAGTGCTCAGCTTTCTTTATGGTCCAACTCTCACACCCATACATGACTACGGGAAAAAACATAGCTTTGATTACATGCACCTTTGTCTGCAAAGTGATGTCTCTGCTTTTTAATATGCTGTCTAGGTTGGTCATAGCTTTGCTTCCAGGGAACAAGCATCTTTTAATTTTATGATTCAGTCACTATCTGAAGTGATTTTGGAGCCCAAGAAAATAAAGACTGTCACTATTTACATCTATTTGCCATGAACTGATGGGACCAGATGCCATGATCTTAGTTTTTTGAATCTTGAGTTTTAAGCCAGCCTTTCACTCTTCTCTTTCACCTTCATCAAGAGCCTCTTTAGTTCCTCTTCACTTTCTGCCATAAGTGTGGTGTCATCTGCAAATCCGAGGTTATTGATATTTCTCCCAGCAATCTTCATTCCAGCTTGTGCTTCATCCAGCCCAGCATTTCTCATGATGTACTCTGCATATAAGTTAAATAAGCAGGGTGACAATATACAGCCTTGACATACTCCTTTCCCAATTTGGAAACACTCCATTTTTCCATGTCCAGTTCTAACTGTTGCTTCTTGACCTGCATACAGATTTCTCAGGAGTCAGGTCAGGTGGCCTGGTATTCCCATCTCTTTCAGAATTTTCCATAGTTTGTTGTGATCCACACAGTCAAAGGCTTTAGCATAGTCAGTGAAGCAGAAGTAGATGATTTTCTGGAATTCTCTTGCTTTTTTGATGATCCAACAGATGTTGGCAATTTGATCTCTGGTTTGTCTGCATTTTCTAAATCCATCTTGAACATCTGGAAGTTCTCAGTTCATGTACTGCTGAATCTTAGCTTGAAGGATTTTGAGCATGACCTTGCTAGCATGTGAGATGAGTACAATTGTGCGGTAGTTTGAACATTCTTTGGCATTGCCTTTCTTTGGGATTGGAATGAAAACTGACCTTTTCCAGTCCTGTGGCCACTGTTGAGTTTTCCAAATTTGCTGGCATATTGAGTGCAGTACTTTCACAGCATCAGCTTTGAGGATTTGAAATAGCTCAACTGGAATTCCATCGCCTCCTCTAGCTTTGTTCATAGTGATGCTTTCTAAGGCCCACTTGACTTTGCACTCCAGGATGTCTGGCTCTACATGACTGATCAAACCATCATGGTTATCTGGGTCATGAAGATCTTTTTTGTATAGTTCTTCTTGTATTCTTGCCACCTCTTCTTAATATCTTCTGCTTCTGTTAGGTTCAGACCGTTTCTGTCCTTTATTGTGCTTATCTTTGCATGAAATGTTCCCTTGGTGTCTCTAATTTTCTTGAAGAGATCTCTAGTGTTTCTGAGTCTATTGTTTTCCTCCATTTCTTTACATTGGTCACTTAGGAAGGCTATCATCTCTCCTTGCTACTCATTGGAACTCTGCATTCAGATGGATAACTTTCCTTTTCTCCTTTGCCTTTTGATTTTCCTCTTTTCTCAGCTATAAGAAGTCCTCCTCAGACAACCTTTTTGCATTTTTTTCATTTCATTTATTACTCGGCCATAAAAAAACAAAATAATGCCATTTGCAGCAACATGGATAGACCTAGAGATTATCATGCTGAGTGAAGTAAATCAGACACAGGAAGACAAATATCATATAACTTATATGTGAATCTAATAAAAGGTACAAATGAATTTATTTACAAAACAGAAGTACAGTTACAGATCTAGAAAACAAACTTATGGTTACCAGAGAGAGGAAGGGGGAGAGAAACTGGGAGATTGGGATTGTCATATACACACTACTATATATGAAACAGATAAGTAATAAGAACCTGGGTAGCACAGGAAACTCTACTCAACATTCTGTAATGGCCTACATAGGAAAAGACTCTTAATAAAAGGGCATATGTATCTGTACAACTGATACACTTTTCTGTACATCTGAAACTAACACAACATTGTAAGTCAACTATACTTCAGTAAATTTTTCTTTAAAACTAGAGAATTAGCACTGATACAATACTACTAACTAAACCTGCAGGTTTCATGTAGATTACACCAATTTTTCTACCAATGTCCTTTTTCAGTGCTAATATCTCATCCAAGGACGATTTTACACTTGGCCATTATGTCTCCTTAGTCTCTTCCAGTCTGGGGCAGTTTCTCTGGCTTTCCTTATTTTTTATATCCTTATTTTTTAAAAGATATCTTTCAGGTATTTTGTAGAACATATTTGATTTGGGGTTGTCTGATAGTCCTCGTGATTAGACCAGGGTTATGGATTTGGGGGAAGAACATCACAGAGGTGAAGTGCCCTTCTTGTTGCATCGAGAGTGCTGGAACATGACTTCTCACTGGTTGTGTTGACCTTGGGCACTCAGCGAAGGTGATGTCTGCAGGCCTCTCCACTGGGGAGAAGCCTTCTCCACTCCTCTCTTTTCCCTTTCCATGTGTTGTTCTTCAGACATGAATCACTAAGTCCAGTGGATATTCAAGGGGACAGGAATTGAGTTCTATCCCCAGGAAGGAAGCATCTACATTTATTATTTGGAATTCTTCTGTAATGAAGATTTGTAGGACAGGAATTTTAAACTTTATTTTTGCTATGACTCTACTGGTAGGTAGCAAACCCTAAGGCCCTCTTCTTAGAATAGTATTTTGAAAGTAATGTGTTTATTTTAAAAACAAAACACACACACTACAAAGGAAAACAATTATTTGCTTAGTTGCTCAGTCGTGTCCGATTCTTTGCGACCCTTTGGACTGTACCCACCAGTCTTCCCTATCCATGGGATTTTTCTGACAAGAATACTGGAGTGGGTTGCCATTCCCTTCTCCAGGGGATCTTCCCGACTCAGGGATAGAACCCTCCACTCCTGTATCTCCTGCATTGCTGGTGGATTCTTTAATGGTGACCCATCAGGGAAGTACTTCTTAGAATAGTAGTTTGAAAATAATGTTTTTATTTTAAAAATAAAACACACACATTACAAAGGAAAACAATTATACTGAAATACAATTATCAAAATATTTTGTAAACTAATGTGTGATGTGTTAATAAATGTGTTTGTTTATTAACACATCAAAACACAAGTTCTAACAGCATGTCTAATAACTAATTTCAAAGTGTCGCTGAACATAAATGATAACACAACTTTTGCTGATATCACTGAGATTTGTTGCCCTCACTAACAATGAAAGGAGTAGTACCTCAGTGATGAATCTGTAAAAATAAATGAAAAATTATTCCCCAAATAAGTTCACAGGCCCCTAGAATTCTATCCATGGGCCCTAGGTTAAAAACTGTTGGTTCAAGCAGGCCCAAGACCACAGAGATGTTCTAGGATTGTGCAAAAGGAGGTAGAATGTACCTGTGCACGTGGTGAGAAGTAAAAGTGATTTCACCTTTTCTGATGATGAAATATCACAAAATAATCCATTTATCACAGATTTATTTATCAAATTGTTTATCATCTTTTAGGTTAGAAAAAAATAACAGTCAGTGGTGAAGATGCTACAAAACTGGCACTCTTGTACATTACCAATGGCAGGGCTAATGTCTACAAATTTGCCCAACGCCACTGAGAAGCAATTTGAAAATACCAACAACCATAAAAAGACTCAAAATCTTGATTGAGAAACGTACTTCTTAGAAGCTACTCTAAGAAATTAATCCTAACCATATAAAAAATGTATTTAGAGATGTGTGTTGCAGCAATGTTTACATTGGCAAAAAATATTAACAGTAACTAAGGATTTAAATAAGTGTAGAAGACTCTACACATGGACATCACCAGATGGTCAACACTGAAATCAGATTGATTATATTCTTTGCAGCCAAAGATGGAGAAGCTCTATACAGTCAGCAAAAACAAGACCGGGAGCTGACTGTGGCTCAGACCGTGAACTCCTTACTGCCAAATTCAGACTGAAACTGAAGAAAGTGGGGAAAACCACTAGACCATTCAGGTATGACCTAAATCAAATCCCTTATGATTATACAGTGGAAGTGAGAAATAGGTTTAAGGGACTAGATCTGATAGATAGAGTGCCTGATGAACTATGGACTGAGGTTCGTGACATTGTACAGGAGACAGGGATCAAGACCATCTGCAAGAAAAAGAATTGCAAAAAGGCTAAATGGTTGTCTGAGGAGGCCTTACAAATAGCTGAGAAAAGAAGAGAAGCTAAAGGCAAAGGGGAAAAGGAAAGATATGCCCATTTGAATGCAGAGTTCCAACAAATAGCAAGGAGAGATAAGAAAGTCTTCTTCAGTGGTCAATGCAAAGAAATAAAGGGAAAAAATAGAATGGGAAAGACTAGAGATCTCTTCAAGAAAATTAGAGATACCAAGGGAACATTTCATGCAAAGATGGGCTCTATAAAGGACAGAAATGGTATGGATCTAACAGAAGCAGAAGACATTAAGAAGAGATGGCAAGAATACACAGAAGAACTGTACAAAAAAGATCTTCATGACCCAGATAATCACGATGGTGTGATCACTGACCTAGAGCCAGACATCCTGGAATGTGAAGTCATGTGGGCCTTAGAAAGCATCACTACGAACAAAGCTAGAGGAGGTGATGGAATTCCAGTTGAGCTATTTCAATACTCAAAGATGATGCTGTGAAAATGCTGCAATCAATATGCCAGCAAATTTGGAAAACCCAGCAGTGGACACAGGACTGGAAAAGGTCAGTTTTCATTCCAATCCCAAATAAAGGCAATGCCAAAGAATGCTCAAACTACCGCACAGTTACACTCATCTCACATGATAGGAAAGCTATGCTCAAAATTCTCCAAGCCAGGCTTCAACAGTACATGAACCGTGAACTTCCTGATGTTTAAGCTGGATTTAGAAAAGGCAGAGGAACCAGAGATCAAATTGCCAACATCTGTTGGATTGAATAAGCTAAGGAATACCAGAAAAGCATCTACTACTGCTTTATTGACCACACCAAAGCCTTTGACTCTGTGGATCACAACAAACTGTGGATAATTTTTCAAGAGATGGGAATACCAGACCACCTGACCTGCCTCCTGAGAAACCTGTATTCAGGTCAAGAAGCAACAGTTAGAACCAGACATGGAACAATGGACTGTTTCCAAATCAGGAAAGGAGTTTGTCAAGGCTGTATATTGTCACCCTGCTTATTTAACTTATATGCAGAGTACATCATGAGAAATGCTGGGCTGGAAGAAGCACAAGCGGGAATCAAGATTGCCGGGAGAAATACCAATAACCTCAGATATGCAGATGACACTACACTTACGGCAGAAAGTGAAGAAGAAATAAAGAGCCTCTTGATGAAAGTGAAAGAGGAAAGTGAAAAAGTTGGCCTAAAGCTCAACATTCAGAAAACTAAGATCATGGCGTCCGGTCCCATCAGTTCATGGCAAGTAGATGGGGAAACAATGGAAACAGTGAGAGACTTTATTTTGGGGGGCTCCAAAATCACTGCAGATGGTAACTGCAGCCATGAAATTAAAAGACACTTGTCCCCTGGAAGAAAAGCTATGATCAACCTAGACAGCATATTAAAAAGCAGAGACATTACTTTGCCAACAAAGGTGCATGTAATCAAAGCTATGGTTTTCCCAGTAGTCATGTATGGATGTGAGAGTTGAACCATAAGGAAAGCTGAGCACTGAAGAATTCATGCTTTTGAACTGTGGTGTTCAAGAAGACTCTTGAGAGTCCTTTGGACTGCAAGGAGATCCAACCAGTCAATCCTAAAGGAAATCAGTGCTGAATATTCATTGGAAGGACTGATGTTAAAGCTGAAACTCCAAACTTCGGCCACCTGATGTGAGAACTGACTCATTAGAAAAAATCCCTGATGCTGGGAAAGATGGAAGGCAGGAAGATAAGACGACGACAGAGGATGAGATGGTTAGATGGTATCACCGACTCAATGGACATGAGTTTGAGCAAGCTCAGGGAGTTGGTGATGGACAAGGAAGCCTGGCGTGCTGCAGTCCATGGGGTCGCAGAGTCGGACACGACTGAGCGACTGAACTGAACTGAGCCAGTCTGTCCACACGGTGGCAGTACTGCTCCACACAAGATAGAGGTGGGTGGGCCCTCTTCACCTGGAAGTCAAGGCCCAATTCCCCTTCCTTTTTCAGGCAGAGTTGACCTAGGATCCACAGAAAGGCTCCAAAGGAGGACACCGTTCAGAGTCGCCCTGTCTTTCCCAATGGAGTGGGAGACGTGGGCCTGGGCTACAGGAAAGATGCATTCATCACCCGTGGAGGGTTGGACCAGCCTGTGAAACCGCTGGGGCACCCGTACTGAGGTTGATACATCCATGACATGGAGCTAGGGCCAGAGGCTCCTGGGATAGTCCTGGATGAAGTTGAAAACAGCTCTCCAGGGAAGGCCCATACCCGGGAGGCAACGTGATGAGCTGGGAGGGATACTCAGACCAGGTTTCACATCTTGGCTCAGCCTCTGGCAAGTAACGTGACCTCCCTGGCTGCATCTCTTGTCTGTGAAATGGGAATAGGAGCTTGCAAGGCCACTGAGAGATTGAAGTTAAATGAATCTTACAAAGGACATAAGTGGGATGGCCAGCACGTAGCAACTCAGCGAGTGTTGGTTGCTGTAGTCATTCTCACAGCTGCAGTTGCTAATAATTGTGACGTCATTAATTGTGCATAGAAATCCCAAGAAAGACTCTTGCCCGCTATGGACCCACAGACCAAATCTGTGACTAGATCCTGAAGTTGTTTCTCTGTCTCTAATAAGGCAAGAGAGCAAAGGGTGGGTCCAAGAGGCAAGAATTTTAGCTGTTTGTCAAAAAATGGACATATGTTTGGGGAAATAAACTCAAATGTGGTTTTTGAATTCTCTTTAGGGAGGGAAGAGACAGTGCTGAATACCTCGTTTCTTTCCCCACCAAATCTTGAAGCCAAAGTAACTGACTGAATTGTAGTCCCAGCACCCTTCATGAGGGGGTTGCCCAGAAGGACAGCTTTGTAGTCTGTTCGGGTCCAGTCTCCAGGCTGACCTCGTCTGCACCTTCTTCCTGCCAGGAGACAAATGTACAATTCCTTTATGCCTCATGCAGTTGTCCTCGGGGGAAACACACACATTTTTTTTCTTCTTTATTTCTCCTTAGTTTATAAAGCATGATTGATGAGAAAAGGCAAACAGCTAGAAGTGTTTACACAAAGAGAGAAGAGTAAAAGAGAGACAGCTTAAATGATCTCCAAGTCCAGGTTCATTATACAGTGAAAATGACCGACTGACTGTTCTCCAACTTTTTACTGAGGACATAAAGAAAAGGTAAAATTTAAGTACCACACAAGCGATTTAGGTCAGATGAAAGTAGCAGTTGTGAAAGCATGATTCATCAAGGTTCTCTAGGGGGAATATATTTGAAACATGTCACCTTTCCTGGTGGCTCAGTGGTGAAGAATCATCCTGTGATGCATGAGTCCTGGGTTCAACCCCTGGGTTGGGAAGATCCCCTGGAGAAGGAAATGGCAACCCACTCCAGTATTCTTGCCTGGGAAATCCCATGGACAGAGGAGCCTGGCAGGCTACAGTCCATGGGGTTGCAAAGAGTCAGACACGACTGAGTAAAAAACAGCACACAAATTTTAAGTCTGTTTTCCTCAATATTGGCAGACTTTGACACTTAAAATATTAACCATATAAAATGTGTAAATAATCATAATCTATTAATACATCAGTGCACAAGGTCCCTCTTGCCTGGAAAATCCCATGGATGGAGGAGCCTCGTAGGCTGCAGTCCATGGGGTCGCTAAGAGTTGGACACGACTGAGCGACTTCCCTTTCACGTTTCACTTTCATGCATCGGAGAAGGAAATGGCAACCCACTCCAGTGTTCTTGCCTGGAGAATCCCAGGGACGGGGGAGCCTGGTGAGCTGCCGTCTATGGGGTCACACAGAGTCGGCCACGCCTGAAGCGACTTAGCAGCAGCAGCACAAGGTCCCTAGGTTTTGTCATAGTAGCAAGCAAAAAACAATGGTCTGAACGGGCATGTTGGACATGAAGGGCTGTATTATGCTATGTAACAAAGGGGTTCAAAATATTTGCTGATCACAAGAAATGTCTATTCCTCACTAGTATCGCATGTCCAGCAAAGGTAGATGGGCATCTCTGGTCCTTGTCCTCTCATTCAGAGCCTCAGGCAGACGCACACTCCGTTCTCTGGCTGCAGAGTAGGGGGAAGGGCTGGCTACATATGGTGAGCCACACTCTGGCTCTTAAAGGCTTCTGCCCATTTCACTTCTTCTGACCAGTTACAGCACTGAGCAAGTCACCTGACCACGGAGAGGTAAGATCCTGCTGTACGCATACCAGGAGGAAACCTGGCTTCTTTGTGGACAGTTCATCACTACCCAGGCTTCTTAGGACTTCTGACACTTTAAAGTGATCAGTCTCATATTGCAATGTATTTTGTGACTTTCACAGCATTTGTGCTCCAGCATGGAGCTCCCTGGGAAGACTGAAATAGAGAAACTATACACACTGTTATTCTTTTTCCATCCGAATAACTTAGATCTGAGCCTTTCTCCATGCAGAGCAAGAGATTAACTCACTTCTACAACACGTCTCTTTTTTATAGTTCCAACTGAGCATGAGGTGCTGGGAGTATTAAGACAAAATAAAGCAAAATCCCTTCTCTCAAAAGATTCGTAGTCTAGTTATCCTGTTGGGTGAGGTGTGGGCTTCACAGAGACCCACGTAGATGTCACCAAGACGGAGGTGACTTCGAAGATGCCTCAAGAGCCTGTGGAGGCTGCGTTCTGTTATTCCAGCCTGACCTAGGAGCACACACACCTGCCCCCTCTTTGGCATGCCTCCTGCTGAGATCCCTCTCCTGTCTCTTGCCTGGACTTTTCCCTTGTCTCTCCCCTACTTCACACTCCCTGTGGCTCCCCTCCCTGATACCCTGGGCCCTGCCCACATCTCTGATTGGCTCGTCTCTTACCACTCCTGCCTTGAACTTCTCCGTTTTCTCACACATATTTCCTGCCTCCTAAATTTCTGCTCAGTCTGTCGCCTGTGCCTGGAACACTCCCCACACACTCAGCTTCCACATTAACTGTGTCAATTGCTATTTCCATGGGCACTTGCCTGACACCATTTTCTCTTCCTTAATGGCTAGACTGTTCTTATCACATAGCCCTGGAACAATTTGTTTATGCATCCACCTTCCTCACTGAGCTGTATGAGGACTGGGGCTCTACCCCAGACTTATAGTAGGGTTAAAGCAAATACTCAAGGAATATTTGTTCATACTTCTGTTGCAGAGAATTATGATGATCAGTGAAAGATACTGAAGCATGAAAATATCCCATATTTAGGACAGGATTCAGAATGTGTGTGTGCGGGGAGTGCAGGGGGCTGCCATAAAATGGAAATATGATTTGGAAGAGAAAAAAAATAATTTCTAACATAAAACATTAGTCATGTGCTTTTACTTAAAGGTTTTGGTTTGTTTGTTTGTTTTTTCTTTTTTGGTGTGGACTATTTTTAAAGTCTTTAATGAACTTGTCACAGTATTGCTCCTGCTGTTTATGTTTTGGTTTTTTGGCCATGAGGCATATGGGATCTTAGCTCCCAACCAGGGATCAAATCTGCACCCCTGCATGGGAAGGCAAATCTTAACCACTGGACCACCAGGGAAGTCCTTCACATGCTTTTTAATTATGTGATCTCAGTGCCAAATTTCTCTGGTGTTTGAGTTCTTCAGACAACAAATTATTTTAAAGTTGACATGTTTTACTTTAAAATATCACCATTTCTATTTTGCGTGACATCATTTGGACTATTTGAAAAGATGTGTAATTAAAAAAATCAGAAATTAAGTTTTAAACAGTTGAATAAATGAATTGTTGTTCAGTCATTCAGCGGTTCTGACTCTTTGGGACCCTATGGATTGCAGCATGCCAGGCTTCCCTGTTCTCAACCATCTCCCAGAGCTTGCTCAAACTCATGTCCATTGAGTCAGTGATGCCATCCAACCATCTCATCCTCTGTCATCCCCTTCTCCTCCTGCCTTCAATCTTTACCAGCATCAGGGTCTTTCTAATTAGTTGGCTCTTCACATCAGGTTGCCAAAGTATTGAAGCTTCAGCTCAGCATCAGTCCTTCTAATGAATATTCAGGACTGATATTCTTTAGGATTGACTGGTTTGATCTCCTTGCTGTCCAAGGGACTGTCTTCTCCAGCACCACAGTTCAAAAGCATCAATTCTTCGGCGCTCAGCCTTCTTTACAGCTGAATAAAGGAACAGTGCCTTGCATATCAGATAACATTCTTTCACTGGGAGGACAGAAAACCCAACGTAACAGTTACTCTAACAACACAGAAGTCTGTAGAATCCCAGAACCTGACATATTGTTGAGGTTAAATAGCTTTGCTACCCAGAAACATGGAGTTCAGTAGTCCAAAACCAGTCCAGTAACTCCATGATCATCAGTCAGTACACGGGTTCCTTCTACCGTGTGGCTTTCCATCTTCAGCATACCGCTTCTAACTCATGGTCCAAAATGACTGATCCAACTCCAGCCATTGTGTCCACATTCCAACCAACAAGAATAAAAGGTAAAGAGAAGGAAATCTTTTTTTTTATGACATTATCTAGAAGTAGCACCCACCACTTCTGCTTATATTTAATTGACCCAGTCATGTATAAGGAAATAGTCATAGGTAAGGAGAGCCGGGAAATACAATCTGTTCTAGGTGTCTCTGCTTTGCTAAAAGCTGGAGGATATCAAGAAGAGGAGAGTAACTATGAAAGGACAGCTGATTTACTCAACATCTACACTTGAATAACTCATGGGCATCTTGCACTGAATATCAATCTGAATTCATTGTCTGGCTCCCCATCTGATTCTCCTCCAGTTTTCTGCATCTCAGCCAATGGAGAGCCCTATTCTGGCTCAAGCCAGAAACCTAATGCCATTGTTATTATCCCCTTGCTTTCAATTCTCCCTCCAAAATACAACTCAAATTTATCTAATCCCCTCTGTTCCCTCTACCAATACACACTGTCAACAACCTCTGACATGTCTCCCAGTGTTCCTCTGGCCTCGATCCAGATCATTCTCCACATTGCAGCCAGAATAATTTTCTAAAATGAAAAATCTGGCATGTCACTCCTCTCCTAAAGTCCCTTGGAAGCTGCCTGAAGCACTTAGGAGGAAGACTCGGAACCCCTCAAAGGCCCTGTGTGGTCTTGGCCTGGCTTCATCTTGCACCACTAACTTTCTGCGCTCCAGGCTACAGCCAAGCTTGTCCTCCTGCTGATGCTTCGTCCTTGTCAGGCTCCTTCCTGACTGTCCATGCAGCCCCTCTGCTTCCACCTCCTTCTCCAGCTGGTCAATGCCCACTGATCCCTTAAGACTCAGCAGAAGCATCATGTCCTCAGGGACAATCTCCAAGGTTTGAGACTAAACTTTCATAGTACCCGTTGGTGGGCTTCCCAGGTGGCACTAATGGTAATGAACCCACCTGCCATTGGAGGAGACATAATACCCTTTGGTACTTTTGTTTTTCACTCTTCACATCTTACAGCTCTTATTACAATGAGAATTTAAGTGGTTATTTGCTAATTGAGCTTTAACACCCTTTAGATGATAAGCTCTTTGAGTCTGGTGACCAGATATTTGTAATAGTTAAATTTATGCATTGACTTGGCTGGCCCACAAGTACTTAAATATTTAGTTAAACATTATTCAGGGTTTGTCTATGAGAGTATTTCTGGATGAGATTAACACTTGAATCAAGAGCCTGAGTAAAGCAGACCTCTGTCCCCAGTGTGGGTGGGCCTCAACCAATCATTTGAAGGCCTGAATAGAATTCTCTCTCTCTCTCTCTCTCTCTGCCTGACTGTATTTGGCTGGGACATTGGTCTTCTCCTGCCTTAGGACTCAGACTCAGACTGGAACCTACGCCATCATCAGCTCTCCTAGTTCTCAGGTCCTTGGACTTGGCCTGGGATTCACTCTATTGGCTCCTTGGATCTCCAGTTTGCCAACTACAAATGACTGTACCCATCTGAATGCAGAGTTCCAAAGAATAGCAAGGAGAGATAAGACAGGCTTCCTAAGTCACCAATGTAAAAAATAGAGGAAAACAATAGAATGGGAAAGACTAGAGATCTCTTCAGGGAAATTAGAGATACAGAACATTTCATGCAAAGATGGGCACAACAAAGGACAGAAATGGGATGGACCTAACACAAGCAGAAGATATTAAGAAGAGGTGGCAAGAATACACAGAAGAACTATACAAAAAAGATCTTCATGACCCAGATAACCATGGTCTCCCATGGTTATGGGAGGTTATGGGAGGGTTATGTTCCTCCCAGAGGAACACTGGGAGATAACACATGGTGTGATCACTCACCTAGAGCCAGACATCCTGGAATGTGAAGTCAAGTGGGCCTTAGAAAGCATCACTACGAACAAAGCTAGAGGAGGTGATGGAATTCCAGTTGAGCTATTTCAAATCCTCAAAGATGATGCTGTGAAAGTGCTGCACTCAATATGCCAGCAAATTTGGAAAACTCAGCAGTGGACACAGGACTGGAAAAGATCAGTTTTCATTTCAATCCCAAAGAAAGGCAATGCCAAAGAATGTTCAAACTACCGCACAATTGCATTCATATCACACACTAGCAAAGTAATGCTCAAAATTCTCCAAGCCAGGCTTCAACAGTATGTGAACCGTAAACTTCCAGATGTTCAAGCTGGATTTAGAAAAGGCAGAGGAACCAGAGATCAAATTTCCAACATCTGTTGGATCATTGAAAAAGCAAGAGAGTTCCAGAAAAACATCTACTTCTGCTTTATAGACCACACCAACACCTTTGACTGTGTGGATCACAACAAACTGTGGAAAAACAGATGGGAATACCAGACCACCTTACCTGCCTCCTGAGAAATCTGTATGTGGGTCAAGAGGCAGCAGTTAGAACCAGACATGGAACAACAGACTGGTCCCAAATTGGGAAGGAATACATCAAGACTGTATATTGTCACCCTGCTTATTTAACTTATATGCAGAGTACATCATGAACTCTGGATGAAGCTGAGCTGGAATCAAGATTGCCAGGAGAAATATCAATAACCTCAGATATGCAGATGACACCACCCTTATGGCAGAAAGTGAAGAAGAACTAAAGAGCCTTTTGATGAAAGTGAAAGAGGAGAGTGAAAAAGTTGGCCTAAAGCTCAACATTCAGAAAACCAAGATCATGGCATCTGGTCCCATCAGTTCATGGCAAATAGATGGGGAGACAATGGAAACAGTGAGAGACTTTATTTTGGGGGGCTCCAAAATCACTGCAGATGTAACTGCAGCCATGAAATTAAAAGACTCTTGTTCCCTGGAAGAAAAGCTATGACCAACCTAGATAGCATATTAAAGAGCAGAGACATTACTTTGCCAACAAAGGTTCGTGTAGTTAAAGCTCTGGTTTTTCCAGTAGTCATGTATGGACATGAGAATTGGACTATAAATAAAGCTGAGCACTGAAGAATTGATGTTTTTGAACTGTGGTGTTGGAGAAGACTCTTAAGAGTCCCTTGAACTGCAAGGAGATCAAACTAGTCAATCTTAAAGAAAATCAGTCCTGAATATTCATTGGAAGGACTGATGCTGAAGCTGAAGCTTCAATACTTTGGCCTTAAATGTGAAGAACTGACTCATTGGAAAAGACCCTGATGCTGGGAAAGATTGAAGGCAGGAGGAGAAGGGGATGACAGAGGATGAGATGGTTGGATGGCATCACCGACTCAATGGACAGGAGTTTGAGCATGCTCGGGGAGTTGGTGATGGACAGGGAGGTCTGGTATGCTGCAGTCCATGGGGTCACAAAGAGTTGGACACAACTGAGTGACTGAAGCGAACTGCAGATGGTGCACTTTACAGCGTCCATGATAATGTGAGCCAGTTCCTTAGAGTAAATCAGTCTCTTTTTCCTCTCTCTCTTAAAATGTGAATGAGTCCATTGTCTCATGCTCTAAATCCTACGACTCCCTGGATAATAACCAACTTATCCCTTTGGACTAGGCGCCTGGCACTTTAACCAAAATTCATGAGAAAGTGCCATTTCTCTATGTGACACATGAGAAAACTTAAGATCAGAGTCGTCACATAACTGTCTTCTCCGAAGATCTCATCTATACCAATAAGCAAGCCTGACTCTCCCAAGTACCGTTGTTGACCTTGCCCGTTTGGGGCCAAGGATTATTAAACTAATGGAAGTGACACCACCGCCCCTGCCCCAATCCTAGAGGAGAAAGAGGTGAAAACCTGGCTCTCATTTAGGGATCAGCGCAGGTCACTTGGGCTTTTCTGCCCGCCCCGTCCACATTTCCTTCGTGCTGATCAGAGATCCCTAGCCCGAGCTGGCCCTGAACTTGGCTGCGCGCTCCCGAACTAGAGCGCGGGGGCGGGGTGGGGCGGGGCTTCGGAGATAGAGCCACGCCCACCTTCGGCCCCGCTCCTTCTGGGTTCGAGTCGGCCACCGTCAGCCCACAGCCGCCATTTCCTGTCCGGACGGTGGCGCGGTCAGGTAACTGCAGCGGGGTGGCCCAGCCTGCGCACGTTCAGGTCTAGTCCTGATCTCTCCGTCAGAACTGAGCAGAGGACACTAGTTTGGGCTCCAGCGGATGGGACGGGATCAGCTGTGGGCTAGGACTCCTATGGCGGGCACTGGGCGGGTGGACGCTGTGGAGCAGTTGCTAAGCAACGATGTCGCGTCCCCGCCCTCCTGCGCCGGGTGGGCGGGGCGTGTCTGGGCCTCAGCACACATTGAGGCTCCAGGCGACCTGCAGGCTTCTAGCCGGTGAAGCGCGCACTGCAGAACTTCTTGGGCCTCCCCCCGCCCTGTCCTTCTCGTCCCGTCGTGGGTTTGCTGGCTAGGCAGGGAGCGCCCTCAGATCCCGCCCTGGGAGCCGAGGGCTTGGTGCATGCCCCAGGGTAGTTCCCCGGCCTTCTGCCCCTACTAACCTCGAGCACGTTAACTCACTTGGCTAGGCCTCAGTTCCACCAGAGCCTAAATTGTTGAGCTGGAAAGAAGCCTATGGATCATTTAGTTAAGCCACAAGTCCCCTGCCCTGATTTACAGATAACGATGCCTCACAATAACCAGTCATCATCGAGAGTGCCTGGCACTTTTA
Organism: Bubalus bubalis; assembly: GCF_019923935.1. Lineage (NCBI taxonomy): Eukaryota > Metazoa > Chordata > Mammalia > Artiodactyla > Bovidae > Bubalus > Bubalus bubalis. The sequence goes on along the minus strand of NC_059172.1, from coordinate 61,601,284 downwards.
ATTAGTCTGCAAATAGCCCTGTTTGCTAGAACCAATGAGGCTTGTAAGGCTCAGAGAGGTTGTGACTTTAGCTAAGGTAGCACAGCTTATATAACTGGTGGAATCTCAAAGAGATCAAATAATTCACAGCTTGTTCCTGGAAGATTTGGAATTTCCAATTAAATGTGGCTTCGAAGGCTACTAAAGACTGTTGGAAGACTATTAAACCTAACTGTAATCAGAATTACTTGCAGAGTGCTTAGAACTGTACACTTCTGGGTACTCTTTCAAGCTTACTGAGGGGCTCTGGGCTAAGGCTGAGGAATCTGTGTACCAAATCAGTTTTTGCTTGATTTTTATGATCTGTGGGTGGACCTTTGGGAACCACTGGCTACAGCATGAGGCCTTTTCACTCAAAAACAGCTGAGAGGTGATCCAGCTAAAGTACCTGGAGAGAAGAAGATAAGGCTGGACTCTCCGGTTCCAGTCCCTCAGTCAATTTGTAGCTTCTCTTCACTTCTCAGAAACAAGCCCGAGGCTTATATTTTAAATAAATTTAAACATGTAGATGCAGATTACCTGTTTTTGGTTACCCGTCACAAGGTCAGGTCCAAACTTCTGGCTGGGCCAGCCCGTCAAGATCAAAGTCAAGGGTTTGTGTCCTCTATCCCTGGTGGCTTGTCAGCTGCTCCCCTTGGTCTCTTGCACACCAGGTCCCTTATCAGCAGTCAGTGTGGGCTTTGTAGGGACATTTTGCAGAGCAGTTTCCCCATTGGAGGAGGCTGGCAGCTTTCTGGCAATATCACTACATGTAATGAGTGTTCCTTGGCCTTAACAGGAATCAGAATGAAATAGATCACCCGGCTTGTTATTCATGACTTTTGTAAACACAAATCTGTCTTTAAAATAATCACTTGGCTCTTGGTTTTAGCAGGCTAATAAGCCTGACGAATTCTGTTTAGTGTTTTATTATTATTAATTTTCATCGTCTATGCTGCCTCCCTCAGGGATTCTGGTTCACAATGGCTGACTATCAAGAGGAAGACTTGCAGAAATTTCTTAAAAATGTGGATGAAATCAGTAAGTACCAGTAAATCCTATACAAATTAAATTTTTCTCTAGGAAAGTGGAGTGCCTAAAGAGAGATGATTACTCTGAGTTAGTTCCTGGGTTGCCTGACAGGTTTATGACTCTTAAGGAAAAAAAAAAATGTCACTGAGATTAAACAGAAGAGGGTATTGAGAAGCAAGTAATACTGAAGACTGGGGCTAAAATTTTCTGGCTGTTAATTGGTATCATTGAAGCTGTTACTATTCTGATTGGAATTCAACCACTCTTCTCCGTATTCTCTCCCCTTCTGTGTAGAAGCAGGTCAAAAGGAGCTTCCATTTCCCCATCACCAATGAGCCTAGCTCTTCCGTTTGAGGTCACTCAGGAGCCTCATTCATCTGGAATCCGTCTTGTCTGGGGGGAGAGCCATTTCTGATTTTGAGCTGCAGCATGTGCGTTTGTATTAAGTCACTTCAGTCCTGTCCGACTCGGTGACCCTGTGGAGTGTAGCCCACCAGACTCCTCTGTCCATGGGATTCTCCAGGCAAGAATACTGGAGTGGGTTGCCATGCCCTCCTGCAGGGGATCTTCCCAACCCAGGGATCAAACTCGCATCTCTTATGTCTGCTGCGTTCATAGACAGGTTCTTTACCACTGGTGCCCCCTGGGCCCCCTGAGCTGCAGAGGCAAAGTCAAATGGCTTCCCTCAGTGTCCATCACATTACATGGACGGCGCCTGGTTGCCACACCCCTGTCTATTCCTCTAGGCAGGAAGACCCTTCCGAAGCTCAGACAAGCTCTCAGAGGACACGCTGATCACACAGACCATCATACAGGAGATTCCGAAGTACCCAGTCCCTGTTCAGACTTCAGGGAGCTTGTTTGAGGGTCAGTCAGTTCAGTCGCTCAGTCATGTCCGACTCTTTGCGACCCCATGGACTTTTAGAGAGTAGAAACAAGAAAACCGACAATAAGGCAAAACTTATCTAATAGAAATATATTGAAGTTGTCGCTTCTCACAGGCTGTGTGGGTCCAAAGAATAAAATCGTTTTAAAAATAGTCCAGGCAGCTTCATAGATGATTCATCCTTGGTGTGTTCTCTGCGTTTGTCACGGGCCTCTCCTCTGCCCGTCCCCCACATGTTGTTCTGGCCTGGCCCACTGCTCACCGCTTTCTCTGCCCGTGGTTTAGCCCAAGCATGTGGTTTTAGCTCCCACCCTTGTTGATGACCCCACATCCCATTTGCCACCAGCTGCGTTTTTGATCTTCAGCCTCTATGCCAACTGCCACATCCATGTGTCCCTCAAACACCAGGAACTTCTGTGTCCAGAGTTCAGTTGATTGTCTCTTTCCTCTCTGTCCGCCCACCCCTAATAAAACTTGCTTCTCCTACGCTCCCCTTCATTCTCGTCTCACTTGGTGGCACTATCATCCCCTAAATTTACAAGTCATACTGGCCTACCCCTCCTCTCTCAGCCCTGAATTTAATCAGCCCTCGGATTTGCTTTCTTTCTTCAGCTCTGTCCTCTCCCAATTTCCCTTTGGTCTGCTTCTCTAATCCAGACTATTTCAACAACCCCCTGATTGGGTTTCCTGCCTCTAGGCTCACACTCCCCACCGAGTAATGTATCTAAAATGCAAATCTGACCCAGACACTTCTCTGCTTGGATTCTTCCCGCAGTCACAATAAATTTCAAGCTCTCATCAGGACCTAAGTCCTCCCGTGACCCTACCCTTGCCTCTCGCCTCTCCTTACCTCACACTTGAGCAACAAGCTACTTCTGTTCCCCACACACCCCCCTGAAGCTCCTGCTCTGCCTGTTGGCTTTCTTCCCTCTGCCTCTTCCTCTTTCTTTATCTGGCTAACACTCATTCATACCCCAAGTTCATTCCCATACCATTGATGTCAATACTGTATGTAGAACTTTCTGTGATGACAGATATGTTCTATAATCTGCAGTGTGCACGATGTAACCAATGGCCGCAGGTGGCCATCGAGGGTTTGAAATGTGACTAGTACTACTAATGAAGTGAGTTCCCCTAATGTTTCATTTGTTTGTAGTTGTTGTTTAGTCGCTGTCATATCCAACTCTTTTGCGACTCCATGGACCCTCCAGAGTAGCCCACCAAGTTCCTCTGTCCATGGGATTCTCCAGGCAGGAGTACTGGAGTGGGTTGCCATTTCCTTCTCCAGGGGATTTTCCTAACCCAGGGATTGAACCCATGTCTCCTGTTGGGCAGGCGTATTCTCTGCCTCTGAGCCACCAGGGAAGCCCCAGGGGTCAAACCTTCATCTCTTGCCTCTCCTACATGGCCAGTCAGATTTTTGACCACTGTGCCACCTGGGATGCCTTATTTCATTTATACGTAACTTAAATGTATATAGCCACATGTGTATAGATTCTATACATTCATTTCTTGGGTGTTTATTATGTATTGAGTGTTGCTAGACCCTGGATGCTAAAGCTGAAACTCCAGTACTTAAAGCTGAAACTCCAGTACTTTGGCCACCTCATGGGAAGAGTTGACTCATTGGAAAAGACTCTGATGCTGGGAGGGATTGGGGGCAGGAGGGGAAGGGGACGACAGAGGATGAGATGGCTGGATGGCATCACTGACTCGATGGACATGAGTCTCAGTGAACTCCGGGAGATGGTGATAGACAGGGAGTCCTGGCGTGCTGCAATTCATGGGGTCGCAAAGAGTCGAACACGACTGAGCGACTGAACTGAACTGAACTGAAGGTAAATCTCCATATAGACTCATGGATATTTAATACAAAACTATCATGTCTGTTTTCTTGCTCAAATTGTTTCCATTTTGACCACTGGGAGCTCTTTTGATTGAATTTTATAATTTTCTCCATAAAGGTCTTGCATACATTTTGATGGATTTATTTTGGTATTGTAAATAAAATATTCTCTACTCTAGGAGGTAGGGGGGCTTCAGTGGTGGCTCAGGTGGTAAAGAATGTGCCTACAGTGCAGGAGACCCGGATTTGATCCCTGGGTTGGGAAGATCCCCGGGTTGGGAAGATCCCCTGGTGAAGGGAATGGCTACCCACCCCAGCATTCTTGCCTGGAGAACCCCGTGGACAGGAGCCTGGCGGGCTGCAGCCCATGGAGCCACAGAGTTGGGCACGACTGAGCGACTGACAGCGCTACAGCTAGTCCACCTGGGATAGATCAAAATCCCCAGCGTGTTTCGTGTAGGATTCAACAAGCTGATTCCAGAGTTCACATGAAAGAGTAAAGGGCCACGAATAATGCAGAAAATTTTGCAGAAAAATAAGAAGGTGGGATCCCCCTACTAGGTGCTCAAGTTTTTTTATAAAGCTGTAGTAATTATGCATGGCAGTTTTGGTGCTGAAAAAGACAGGTCATCCGGTAGAGCCGAATGAAGAGCCCTAGAGCAGGTTCACACATGCGACATGAAACAGGGATGACACAGTGTATCGGTGAGAAAGCAGGGACTCGTCAACAAATGGTGCTCCTGCCCTACACAAAGTCAGCTCCAGGGGACTTCGCTGGTGGTCCAGTGGTTAAAGACTCCATGCTCCCACTGCAGCGGGCACAGGTTTGATCCCTGGTTGAGGAACTAAGAGCCCTGCATATCCGCACAGTCAAAAAAAAAGAGCAAGTTGGCTCCAGGTGGATTAAATACCTTAATGAGAAAAACAAAATGTTGAAACTTTTAGAAGACACACAAGAGTGTGTTTGTAAACTTAATATACACAAAGGCATAAGTCATAAGGGGAAATATTGATACATTTAACACATAGAAAATCTCTTCAATGGAAGATTCCATAAAAACAAAAACACACCATACCCAAGTAGAAAATGTTCACAGATATGTATAACAGTCCAGAATATATAAAACAATCATAATAAGAAAAAGACAAACAACCCAATAGAAAATAGGAGCAGGCAATTCACAGAAAAATAAATCCAGATGGCCTACAAACCAATAAAAAGATGCTGTATCCCAGTCACATTCAAGAAAAGGCAAATGACAACATTAAGGAGATAAACGCGTTACAGTGGAAGCAACACGGAAGTATAACAACAAGTGTGAACAAGGATGTGGAGGCACAGGAACTCTCGTGCACAGCTTGTAGGAATAAAAACTGATATAGCCTAAAGAATATGTCACGTATGTGCATAGGGAAATATATACATGTATTCAACTCAGCATCTATTTGGTATAGAAAAAAAATTAAAAACACCTGGAGGTCCATCAATAAGAGAATGAATCACCTATGTAAAATAAGTAAAATGAATCAACTGGAACTATTTGTATCAAGAGCATATCTCTAAAGCATACTAAGAGAAAAAAGCTAAGTTGCAAAAGAATGCAAGATGTTTAAACACATGCAAGATGTTAAGATGTTTAAATACATGCATTTACACAAACTCTGTAGTAGGTGAATACATTTTGGGAGTCTAATAAACAGCATTGTGATTATAGTTAACAATACTGTACACTTTAAAGTTGCTGAAAGGGGATCTTAAATGTTCTCACCACTCACAAAAACAAATTGAAATATGAATATGTTAACTCATCTTGGTGCGGGAATCATTCCTCACTGTATACCTGTGTCAGATGACCATGTGGTACACCTCACTTACACATTGTCATGGGTCAATTGTATCTCAAAAAAGCTGGAAAAAATAAAAGTCCTTCCCCATGAAATTTACTGCACCATCATTGATATTGAATAGGGTCTTTTCTTTTTGAAGACCTTATGTGAATGATTCACCTGATTTCTCCTCTAGCCAGTTTAATTCAGGAGATGAATTCTGATGATCCAGTCGTACGAGAGAAAGCGGTCCTTGAGACAGAAAAGAGACTACAGTTTACAGAGGGGGACCAAGAGGAGGACAAGTGCAGGACCACCGTGAACAAGACGATGATCAGTCCCCCACAAGCTCCCATGAAGGTGCCCTTTCCTTATTGTGGAGTTATCTATGTAGACACAGCAAGGAAGCCTGCATGAAACAGAGGGAGGAGTGGTTTAATCTCAACTGCCTGGTGAGGCTGAAATAGACTTCTTCTTTAGAATCACTACATTTTTCACAAGGAAGTATAAACTCTGATATATTTTTCTTGGTCTTTCTGAGTCATCCTTAAACAATCCTTTTGGTTAGTTTTAATGAAAATTTGGCCTCTCCACCCACTGAGATTAGGACCATTTTTAATCTGTTAATGTAACAGCTTACTAACTCGTAGTTCCAATTCATACAGCCACAGCTAGAGTCCCTGGTTTCTGCAGACTAGCCCCATAACAACTATGCCATAATCAGATCTCTTGATTTAAAGCAAGCCCCCTGAATTTGCAGCCTTCTAGTATTATGGTTAAAGGAAAGGACTCTACTCCCCCCTTGAAATTTATCTGCCTTCTTGGTTTGTATATGTATAAATAAGAGAGTAGTTTTTGAAATTTGTTTCTTTGTTTTTATGATAACCTGTGCCCTGCAGGATGCAGATGAAATAAACACAGGTAAGCATCTCTCTTCCCAATGTGTATTATTCATTTAAAGTCAGTGTTTATTGATTGTGGCTTCTAGACCCTTAAATTATAGCCTCTGGGCTTACAACCAACCATAAACAAAAACCTACTGATCACCCAATTCTGTTCCTAGTGGTCAGAGAGGATGGTGCTCAGAGGATTTTTCCTGTGTTCTCCTGGCCAGTCTTTTGTACACTGAATTCAGTTATTCTGTTTCATCCAATTTACTCTTAGCTACTCAGAAGGATCCAGAGAGCTTCTCAGTTGCTCAGCTCAGCAGCTCATTATGCTAAGTGGAACCAAAAAAGTCCGTCTTCAAAGAAAAACTCTTTTAAAAGGCATAATTCAAATTTGAAGCACCGACATAGTTATCATGTATAATAATACATCACACGGATTCCCATTTAATGTCAAATTAAGAAAATGTCATTTCAGTTGTCTCCGAAATCTGTGTGTGTGTGTGTGTGTGTGTGTGCGTGCGTGCACGCATGCACCCACATGTGTGCATGTGCCTACATGTGTATGCATGAAACGTGTGGCTCTAAAACTCTAAAGTGACTTTTTTCTGAATTTGAGCTAAAGAACTGATTATAGTATTTGAATTTTTCTTTTTTAATATTTGAAATCACTCTGTTGTCAGAAGCCTTCTTGGCATCTCTGGAGAAGGATGCTAAAGAACGTGCCATAAGAAGAAGGGAAAACAAAGTCTTAGCAGATGGTAATTGTCAGTCTTTTCACTTTTTAATGGCGGGGATGATTTGTGCTGGAAAAAGCAGGGGAGTTTATGCTGCTGTTTGAGGACATCAGGATTCGCAGTGGGTGGGTTCAGAATGTGCCTGAGGCAGTGGGACCTGGCCAGGCAGAAACCTGTTTCCTGTTTCTGCTGCAACAGGCGGAGAGGCAGACACAGCCCTGAGATAGCCTCCACAGTCAGACCTGTTTCTAAGGCATATCGCTGAATGTAGCAGCGCTAAAGGATGCTTGGAAAGTAGGGAGGGGTGGGAGTGAGGCACCACTCTCTAGCCTGAGGCACAGATGAAGATGTGAGAAAGAAAAATGAACAAAGCTGGGTGAGAGTGAAAGTTGCTCAGTCGTGTCCGACTCTTTGCAACCCCATGGACTATATAGCCCATGGAATTCTCCAGGCCAGAATACTGAAGTGGGTGGCCTTTCCCTTCTCCAGGGGATCTCCCCAACCCAGGGATCGAACCCAGGTCTCCTGCATTGCAGGTGGATTCTTTACCAACTGAGCTATGAGGGAAGCCCCAAGCTGGGAGAAAGGAGAGAGGAAATAAAGGAAAAGAAAGAACTGGGGTTGTGTGTGTGTGGTCGTGGGATGGGGGGGATACATATGACAGAAGAATACTTTCAGCATTTACTTTATACCACTCAGTGCTATGTGCCCTGCAGATCTGAATGATTCCATATTTGCTAGAAAATTAGTCGTTTGAATCTCTTTATTAGACACTGAATGTGTAGATTTGCTCTTTGTGGCAAGCTTGGTATATTCTGAGCCTCGAGACAGAAACATTTACTTTTTCTGAGAAGCTGCGTAGAAGACTTGGGGGAGGATTTATATAAAAGAAATCGACCCAGAATGATCTGCAGAGAGAAGGAAGTGACAGGCCCCCTTTGGATGGATGGACGTTCTAACCTTCAAAGTAGAGTTGGAAAATCAGGGCAGTGAAGCTTGAAAGAATTTTCCAGTGTGTGGGGAGAGCTCACCCGTATGACTTCTATTCTCACAGCCCTAAAGGAAAAGGGGAATGAAGCATTTGTCAGAGGTGATTACGAAACGGCCATCCTGTGCTACAGTGAGGGTTTGGAGAAGCTGAAGGACATGAAGGTGCTGTACACCAACCGAGCTCAGGTCAGTGAGGCAAGGCTGTGTCCACCGGATTTCCCCAGGGAGCAGCAGCCACTAACCTTGTGAAAGCAGAGAAGGGTGAGACTAGGTGGTATCCGCCGTGTGGTGGTAAATGCATAGCAGCCGGCTCTGGTTGGGCTGGGGGTGGAGGCTGATTTGTATGGAGCATTTGCCAATTTCCATGGTGTAAATACTCTTCACTATGGTCCAGTTTCAAGCTACCAACTTGGACTCATTAAAGGAGAACTTGGGAATAGCTACACATAATCAGCTGTCTCCATAGTAAAAGTCACCCATCTCCTCGCTGATGGTCCCCAGGCACTTGACCCCGTGAATAGCTGAGAAAGCCAGTGGAATGAGATAGCCCGTGAGACCTCAGAATTCTGCCACCACTGACTTAGTTCATCCTCTTTTTTGATGCCAGTTTAAGGCTCCTAAGGGTTACTCTCTTGTTAATTTCTTACTCATTGTATGAATTCCTCCTTGATTAAGATTCTGTGATTGGGTATACTAGAGCTAATGGTCCTGAGCCAATTTCTCAGAAATTTTGAGTTTGTAAAACCCCCGATACTTCCATTTAATATCACAGATGAGCTCAGATTTCTGGAACACCAGATAAAAATCATTACCTTGATGTTTATCATCTACTCCTTAATTAAGGGACGAGATGAATAGTTTTCAGTTGAAACAGAAATGTCACCTGTGACCTTATCTTTGAAAAGTGCTTGCGTTTGTGTATGGGAGAGCTGTCTCCTGCTCAGGCCTGAAAAATTGGCAGATTCGTGGACATGATTATCTGATGATCAGAGTATGTCAGCAGGACCTGGGTGACATGAACTTGACACCATGTCATTGACAAGGAGAGGATCCTCGTCAGCTCCAATTTTGTAACTCAGGATTAAGAATATCCTGCTGTGGTATGTTGAGGAAAAGTGCAAGAAACAGGACGTCAGCCATCCAAAAAGTCTGGACAGTGGCAAGGATTTAATGATAAATAAAATCCAAGCACAACGTAAACTCGTTAGTTCACCAGTTTGGATAAATCAGTCTCGAGTTGAGGTGTCATTTACCTACCCCCATTTGTGGAGAAAAAAATGTTATAAGGAAGAGAATCGGTAAATAAAATGGCCAGAGGTTGATTTTTGCCATGTCCGTTTTATCGCCCTCACGAGATTATACACTTTTTGAGGGTAAAAACTGCCATATACTTTTCCCCCTAATGCTGTGCTTATAACTGATGTTCAATAAATCCTTATTAAGTTATATAACACTTACTGGAGGCACAGAAAGTCCACTTGAGGGAGTGAGGTTTCTGTTGACACGTCAAACAGCTATAAATACAAACAATTAATATGATAATTATAGTTCTTTTTTATTTATCACAAATTTGGTCTCCAAACCATTTACCTATGGATGCTTATTCAGTCTTGTTACTCTGAAGTTACTTGAAAGCTGTAAAATTGAATTCCTTTAGAATGTTATATAATGCAGACTTACATCTAACTCAGATGGTCTATACCCTGATTACTCTAAATTAGTTACATTTTTACTGTACTCAAGTTTAAGCAGTATTTTGATTAGTTCTGGAGAACCACATTAAGAATGACTGTGGATAAAAATAGGTAAATGCAATGAAAAGCTTTGGGGAGGCAATTCCTTCCTCTTTTCCCAAAGAGAAAGCTTATTCAGAGATGAATAAATGCAAAATGCGCTGCCTGGTGTTAGGAACCATTTGAACCATTGACTATTTTTAAAATGCCTCCCTGTATGCATGCGGAGTTAGAAAACACTTAATAAGGACCCTGTGAATTGAGTGTCGCTGCTTGCTAGGGAGAAAACCTACCCTTCCATCGCTTTGTTTTTCTCCCGGAGCTAATGTTATGATCAATAGATTGCTGGTGTAATTTAGATAAATCAGGAGTTTAATTGCCATTTGGAAAAGTCATTCTTTTCAAAATGTGGAAAAACAAAAGCCAACAGGAAATTTAGAGGGTGTTGAGTCCAAGCTTTAAAAGAGAAAAAGAAGGAAAAGCGAAAGGCTGTGTAGAGAAATTGTTGAAGCCCATACAGAGTCTGCATCCTGAATAACAATGCCGTAAAGTCATGACTGAAGTTGTCTAGAAGGACGCTAGTTTCTTCCTCACATCCTCTGACTTCCAAATGAAACCCCAAACCCAGAGGAAAGGATGGTGCTTTATATAGAACAGAGAGCTCAAAGAGTCATCATCTTCAATTAGTACCGAATCCCTGTTATTGAAAGCACTGCCTAGCAGCTTCCTTTCTATTGGTACAAAGAGCTGCCCAGCAGAAATTCCATTAACCTGCTGTTGCCTGCTCCCCCCTCACTTTGGTTGACTGCTTAGATTTCTCGTGAATTATAACACTAACTCATAATTGACTTGTCCATGTAGATATCACACCCGATTTATTGTTCAGAATGTCACGGTGCCCTGGTATGGTATAGGTCATGGGCAAACCTCCATGGAGTATTGGATCTGTTGATGGTGACTAAATGGGACCCTGGGGCCTGGTTTTCCTTTCTTCCAACAGAGTGATCACTGTTGCTTCTTAGGGAACTTTCCAAAAGAAGAGCACTTAAAGTCTACTTTGTGCAACTTGACAAGAATTTATTAAGCACATTTCATATCCAGTAATTAATACAGAGGGTTTAACAGCCTTGGTGCAGACTTTCATTTGCTTGTATGCCACAGTTCTTGGAAACTGTAAATGGTCTAAATTCTTATGTTAGTTCAGTTTGAGTGAATCACAGAATTCTGAGTTAATGCCTGATTTTCAAGATTTTCCTCAATTGTAGGGGATCCCAGAAGAGAGCTGCAAGGCATTTGAAACCAAGGGCTCCTGGGGATAGTTTGACTCTTATATGTCAGCTCATTTCCTACATGAGCTCATTTCCTGTATGAGCTCATTTCCTGTATAAACTCCTCCTCCTTGCTGCACTCAGGAGGAAAGAAGCAAAACTTTTTCTTGATCATATTTTGGTAACAGCTTTATTGAGGTACACTTGCTATAACCAATAATTCGCCTATTGAAAATGTACAACTCAGTGGTTTCTATTCACAGGATTGTGCAACCCTCACCACAATCAATTTTAGAAAACATTTTCATCGTCCCCCAAAGAATCCCATACCCTTTAAGCTCCTCAATCCTTTTGTCCTCCCCCACACCAGCCCTAGGTCACCACTAATCTACTTTCTGTCTCTGTACTCCTCTATGCACCTGACTGTTCTGGGCTTTTCATGTAAATGACATCATCTGGTATTTATCCTTATGTGTCTGGCTTCTTCTGTTCAACAGTGTTTTCAGGGTGCATCCATGTTGTAGTATGCATCCGTACTCCCTTCCTATTTATTGCCAAATATTTTCTTGTGTGAATCTAGTACATTTTATTTACCCATTCATAAGTTGGTGGACATTTGAGTTATCTCTGCTTTCTGGCTGTTATAAGTAATGCTGCTCTGAACATTGGCATGCAACTTTTTGCATGAACATATATGTATAGTCCCTTTGGCTATATCCCCAGGAGTGAAATTGCTGTATCATATGGCGCCTCTGTGTTTTACCTTTTGAGGAAACGTTAGACTGTCTTCCAGAATCACTGCAGTTCCCACCAGCAGTGGATGAGTGCTCTGATTTCCTACATCCTCACCAACACTTGTCATTATCTGTCTTTTTGATCCCCTTTCTCGTTTGGTTTCCTTCTGGGACATTCACAGCAGGGTAGGCTCCAGGAGCTGCCTTTTCCTTTGGAGGGGTGTTTAGTGTGCTGGGTATTTTCTGTTTGCCCCGCCCCCACCCAGATCCTTCTGTGCCCTGGGGGACTGACCTCTGTGGACTGGCCTCTTGGCTCCCCAGGCTTTCTAACTTCCATTTGGCCATTGAGATCAGAAGGAAGGAGGAAAGTGAACTGGGGCTTTCTCCTCCAGCTTCCGCTCTACTAAAGGCCTCAGCTCCTCTTAAGCATCGTTCTTCACAAAGCAGCCCTCTTCAGTTTTGTCCATTACTCCTCCTCCCGCCCCTTCAGGTCCAGCAGAGGTGCTGCCTGGCCACTGCTAGTCTCCGTCTGCCCTGCACTCACCCTGTATATAGTCCCTTTATTAAACTCCCCAGTATGAGTGCCATCTCTTTCCTGCCGGGACCCTGATTGGTGCAGGCAGGGACCAGTGATTAATACTTCGCACCGCTCTCTCCTGCCCGACTGCGCTTTCTGCATTGACTGAAGACTGCTCGCTGCAGAACTGTGTGTGAGTAGCAGCTATTTGTGTCTTTACAGGCTTATATCAAACTTGGGGACTACCGGAAGGCACTGGTGGATTGTGACTGGGCTCTGAAGGTAAGAAGGTTGTTTCCTCTTGCACACAATGGAGGGGGAATTGCTCAAGGCCGGGTGTCTCAGTCCTGAAGTGAATAGAGGGGAGCTGTGGTTGTATCATAGTGGGAAGTGGTGCAGACGCTGCAGTCAGAGCCTCGGTTTCCTCATCTGTAAAATGGGAGAGAAAAGAATCGTTGTGAGGGCTATGATAACACCTGTGACTCCTCACCCAGAGGAAGTGCTCTGAGGAACTGTTGTGAACATTGGCTTTCCAGGCTTTTGTCACAACGGCTCACCCTTTACTGTTGTGTTCGCAGACGCTTTGCTCCTTGTGATAGTGGAGATGCGTCTTGCGCTTTCTAGAGCCAACCTGGGGGGCTTGTTTCTGCCATGTGGCCATCCTTCCTCATCAGCTCGTCCTTTTCCCCTCCAGCTCTGATCATTCAGAAATGTGTCCTAGCACACCTCTTTGTAGAGAAATAATCAGAAGCAAGATTTTCTGTTGTTCCGCCTGGATGCTAGTCAGGCCTCAGGCAGATAGCATAATGCTGTGCGTGGTATTTCTGCCAAAATAGATAATCAAAGGTAGAGAGAAGGAAGGACTGTTGGGGGAAATCTTAGAAGGGTTTTTATAAGAGAAATGTCATGATCACTTCTTTGGAACATTATTTCAGATGACTAAATATTTAAATAACCCTTAATCCACATTCCCCCAAGTTACTCTGTCACAGGGGGCTTTAACTAAATAATCAAAACCAGTGCCTCTCAACCTTCCTTGCCAACGTGCTAACAGAAGGAACATGAGCCCCTGGAGGGTCTAAAAGCAGAGATCATGAAATTTCTTCTCAGATGCAAATTATTTCTAGGAGCCCCTGGTGGCTCAGACGGTAAAAAGTCTGTCTGCAGTGCTGGAGACCCGGGTTCTATCCCTGTGTTGGGAAGATCCCCTGGAGAAGGAAATGGCAACCCACTCCTGTATTCTGGCCTGGAGACTCCCATGGATGGAGGAGCCTAGCAGGCTACAGTCCATGGGGTTGCAAAGAGTCGGACAAAACTGAGCGACTTCACTGTATCTTGGAAATCCTTGCACATTTTGCACTGCACACCATTAAATGTATCCATCTGTTTTAATATAACCGTATTATTTTAAATAACTTATAATCAAGTAAAGTTGAAGTGCCAGGAAAATATATCAGGTTTATCCTGGGCTTAGTTTCCCCTGTGCAGCCTAACCCATCCCAGAGCTCCTTGCCACAGCAGCACGTTGGCCCCACGTACTTCCTTACTTTCTATTGAGAAGGTAAGCAATGAATTTGAAACTCATCCTTACTAATAACAGTTTCTAAAACAGGAGAGTCTCTCCAAAACAGACATCTGGAGTGCTTGGTTTCTTTACCCCCTGAAAGATATGGTGCGGGGAACACTTTGTCCCACGGCATCGTGACAGTCTTTAAGTGATGAGAACTGCCCAAAGCTGGTGCCTTCAGGTTCTTCATGGCTCCAGCAGAGATCTACTAGCCTGTTATGTTGCTTTATGTGATCATGACTTTTTTTTTTTCTGCTATCATCTGTAAGAGAAGAGAGAGGCAAGGGCATTTTCCTCTGGTGTTTTAGCAAAAAGAGAAAAAGCTGCATTTCTGCTCGCTGGCTGTGAACTATCTCATTGGAGCCTCATAGCCTTCTGTTCTGGTCAACACCACAGTTATCCTTATCTTTCTAACAAGGAAGTTGAACCTCAGAGATTAATTAAGTAAACTGCACAGGATCACATAGCCCACGTTGGCCTCGCTGTAGGCTGGTGCCCTGAGCCGTTGACTTTGTAAACACCTCTCCACGGAAACTGGAAACCCCGTCATCCCTGGGCGTGGCTCTCACGTGGCAGAAACAAGATCTCGTGGGGCTTCTCATGAGTATCTTTTCTTATCTGAAAAGGCCCAAAGAGTTAATCACAGCCTTATGGTGATTCAGCACGACACGCTGGCCTGTTCCCAAATGTTAATTGAAGCCCGGTGAGCGCAAAGCAGAGCTGGCCCAGCACAGCTGAAACCCAGCAGCCAACCTTGATAAGAGCCCAGCGAGGCTCCCTGTTGCAGAGGATTGGGTGAACACTTGGAGGGCTGGGAAAAAAAATGTATAAGGAGATCTAAAAACTAACAATGGTTTGGCTCTACATGGAAGCTGTGAATCAAAAGAAAAAGTTTCACATTTTAAAATATCAGTAGTGAATGTCAGTGGCACTCCATTATTAATAGTATTAGTACTTTCATGCCAATTTAGTATTTTTGACACCTGTGAATTGGCAGCGACAAGCCCATGTGATGATATTTCAAGGCCCATGTTCCTTGTCAGGGAAGATAAGGCAGTGATGCAGGTTTCAATTAGGATCAGAATCATTTCTTGGCAGAACTCTTCCTTCACAATAAAAGACATCTTCCTCTGAAGGCAGAATTCCTTTTAAGGGGATCTGGGGTTTGCCTGAGAGAGTCCTGGTGAGAGTTGATACCTCATCAAAAGGAGAAAGGGCCTATTAGTGAGAAAGTGCGCGAGCGGGCCCCTGGTGGCAGTGTCTGCGGGGGCGTGGCTACAATACACCCCGTCAGGAGGGCCCAGTGGGGCTCCCTTTCCCCTGTTGGAACCCTGATGCCTGCCAGTGAAGGCGCCGTGAGCAGACGGCTTCTGTGAGCTTCCTTTCCCTTCAGATGGTCCTCTTCCTGCTTTCTTAGTTCCATCCTGTGTGAGTTCTGCAAGGGTTCACTCTGCAGCTCCCTGCGTTTCTTCTTCCTGCAGTTTCTCCTTCAAAGCTCTTGTCTCCTCTCGTGGGTTCAACGCTCATCCCTGCCAGTGGCTGTCACGCCTGCATTTCAGCTGCCCCCATCCCCGCATTTTGGCTGCCCCCACCCCCAAAGTTTTCCATGTGATTGTCTTGGCATCCTCTGAAATGCAGTATGTCTTTGTTAGACTACAGCAAGTCCCCTACATATGAACAAGTTCCGTTCCAGGAGTGCGTTCATAAATCCAATATGTTCGTAAGTCCAATAACGTTAGCCATGGTACCCAACTAACACAATTGGCTATATAGTACTGTACTATAATAGGTTTCACACAAATAATGCGTAAAAAAGCAAACTAACAGAAAATAAAACATTTTTGATCTTAGAGTACGTACCTTGAAAAGTACAGTAGTAAGGTACAACAGCTAGCATACAGGGCTGGCAAGGAGTGAACAGGCAAGAGGCGTTACTGACTGGAGGAGGGAGAGGTGGGAGATGGTAGAGATGAAGGATCATCAGAAACAGGAGACGGAGGGCGAGCTGCAATTTCACTCACGCCTGACGTGGGTGGCACGGGATCTGGTTCCTTGCTGGAACCAGATGCACATTTGCATCTTTGAAAGTTTGCAACTTGAAGGTTCGTATGTAGGGGACTTAGTGTATATCTCCTCAGAGTGGATTTCCTCCTGAATTGCTGTAGCACTTCTCTGGAGGAGATTCGGTGTGATTCCTAAGCCTTTGGGTCCTGGAGTTCAGTGGCTAGATCTTAATCCCAATTCTTCCGTTTAGGGTCTGTGTGACCTTAAACCTCTCTGACCCCTGGCTTCCTCATCTGTGAAATGGGAGTAATAACTGTATCTACTTCATAGAGTTGCTATAAGGCTTACATAAGATCATTCATATGAACCATGTGGTCAGGACTGAAAATAATGCATTAATATTATTACCGTCATTCACTTAGCAAGGAATCAGGAAATTATATTCATGAAAATGCATCTATAAAGGGCTCTTCCAATGTAATGATTATTGTTACCCCTTCTATTATTCTTTAGCTTTTCTTAAATTTTCCTTTTTGCCCTGAAATGGATTGCTTTTCTTGTAAATGCAGCAACAGCAGCTAACACTCTCTTACCTGGTATTGCACTGTTTTGCACACATTCTCTCCTCACAACAGCCCAGAAGAAACACTATTATGATCTCCACTTTGCAGATGAGGACAGTGAACCTCAGAAAAGCTGGGGGGTCTGGCCAGTATGCTGCTTCTTGTAAGGGGCAGACGGGGCTTCACCCAGGACTTTCTAGACTCCTGAGCTTGGACTCCCTCTGTACATATACATGCCTGACAGCATCTGACCTGGCACAAGGCCTGGCACATAAAAGGGGCTCAGTGAATTAACTGGATGCTTTAAGTTTATGTCTCTGTGCTATATCATTCCCTCTGTAGTTATAGTAATTCAGAGCAGACCAGTGCAGGACCCCTTGGCAAGCAGTATTGTTTCAGCCGTAAAGTTCGTACGTTTTGAAGGGGGCTCACTTTCAGATCATAAGTGATACAAACGCAAGTTTCCAGTATATATGTTGTGGTTTATTTCAAGGGAGGAACTTGCCAGGCTTCCTAAGATGTAATAGTAACAGCTGTTTACCCAGAGTAAATTTTCCTACCTTCTAATAAACCAGTGATTCTCAAACTTGGTTGCACATTTATATTGCCTGGAGAGTTTAAAAAATTATCGATGCCTCGGTCCTCCCCATGAGTATAATTTAATTGCTGTGGGTTTCAGCTGGGCTCTCAGGATTTTTTTACAAGCACCCCCAGGTGACCCTAATGTTCAACCAGGGTCAAGAGCTCTTCTAAACTAAGGGTTTCTGGTTTGTTTCCTGGTTGAGTTTCATTAAATGGAAATGAAAACTAGCGAGTATCATGAATTAATTTGATAGAGGGCTTACTTGTGCATCCAGGTTCCTTGGAAGCATCAATTATTTTGGTCACAGATGCACAGAAAAAGTCTTAATTGTCAACTCTGGTGGCTGTCCTGAGAATCAAAGCGCTGCCCTAACCCTATTAGCTGGGCAGTTGGTGCTAATAATTTCAAATCTTCCAAAACATCTGATCAGTGATTCTCTTTTATGCAGTGTGATGAAAAATGCACAAAAGCGTATTTCCACATGGGAAAAGCCCACCTAGCCCTAAAGAACTACAGTGTGGTAAGTGCAAGAGGAAGCTTAAGAGGTATGTTTGATCTCGGAGCTGTGCTTCAGAGTGTCTCAGAGGAGAACCACTTTCCTCCAAGTTGATGAGGTGTTAATCCACGTTTTAGTATTTTCCACAGTAGATCTTGGAGTTGAGAAGGATACTGAGTGTCATCTGGTGCAGCCCCGCCTGCTATAGGAACCTCTTCTGCAGTGTCTTCTCCCACTGTTCTTTCAGCCCCAGGAAGAGCATCTCTGGAGAGAAAAGACATAGCAAAAAGATGAAAAACCAAAATTCACTTGTGATCTCATCACCAGAAAGCAGCCATGCAGATATATGTACACACTGAGATATATTTTGTAATAGCAACTTTATTGACATATAATTCAGGTGTCAAACAATTCTTCTATGGAAGATAAACAACTCAATGGTTTTTAGTGTTTTGTCAGAATTGCACAATCAACTTTAGACCATTTTTGTCACCCACTAGCAGTCAGTTCCCTTCCCTCCACCCCCACCCCCAGTTCACCCCTGGGCAACTAATAATCTACTGCTGTCTTTATCCATTTGCCTGTTCTGCACTATTCATGTAAATAGAACTATACAATTTGTGGTCTCTCATGACTGGCTTCTTTCCCTAAGCATAATGTTTGCAAGTTTCATCCATGCTGTAATACATTAATATATATAGTACTTCATTTCTTTTATTGCCGAACATTATTCCGTTATATGGATATACCACATTTTATTTATCCATTCGTCAGTTGAACATGTGACTTATTTCCACCTTTGGGTATTATGAACATCCATGTACAAGTTTTTGTATGGACACATGTTTACAGTCTATTTGGCTATACACCCAGAAGTGAAACTGATGGAAGAATTGCCCATGTGATTTCCAGAGTGGCTGCATCATTTGGCATTCCTGCCAGCAGTATATGTTTCTGATTTCTCCATGTCCCAGACAATACTTGCTATTTATCTGTCTTTTTTATTATACCCATCCTGATGAGTATACCACCTTATAGTGGTATTTCACAATTTTGGTTTGCATTTCTCTGTTGGCTAATAATGTTGAGCATCTTTTCATGTGCTTATTGGCCATTTTTGGAGAAATGGTTCTTCAGATCCCTTGTCTATTTTATCAATAGGTTGTCTTTTTATATTGAATATAAATGTAATCAATCTGGTATAAATTTATGTTTCTATAACTATTCAATATAAAGTGATATAAATATTATCATAATATAATATTCATATAAATTCTGGATGCAAGTCACTTATCAGATAAATGATTTAAAAATATTTTTTTCATTCTCTGTGTTATCTTTTCACTTCATAGCACAAAAGTTTTTTTAATTTTTATGCAAGTCTACATAACCTAATTTTTTCCTTTGATCGCTTAGGATTTTGATATTAAATCTAAGAAACCATTGCCTAATCCAAGATCTAAGAGTTTTATGGCTTTAGCACTTGTATTTAGATCTCTGATCCACTTCAAGTTAATTTTTGTACATAGTACTCTTGCCTGGAAAATCCCATGGATGGAGGAGCCTGGTAGGCTGCAGTCCGTGGGGTCGTTAAGAGTCGGACACGACTGAGCGACTTCCCTTTCACTTTTCACTTTCATGCATTGGAGAAGGAAATGGCAACCCATTCCAGTGTTCTTGCCTGGAGAATCCCAGGAATGGGGCAGCCTGGTGGGCTTCTGTCTATGGGGTGGCACAGAGTCAGACACGACTGAAGCGACTTAGCAGCAGTAGCAGCAGCAGCAGTGTGAGGAAGTGATCCAACTTCATTCTTTTACATGTGACTGACTATCCAGCCTCCTGAGAAATCTGTATGCAGGTCAATAAGCAACAGTTAGAACTGGACGTGGGACAACAGACTGGTTCCAAATTGGGAAAGGAGTACGTCAAGGCTGTATATTATCACCCTGCTTATGTAACTTATATGCAAAGTTCAGTTCAGTCCAGTCGCTCAGTCGTGTCCAACTCTGTGCAACCCCATGAACTGCAGTACACCAGGCCTCCCTGTCCATCACCAACTCCCAGAGTTCACCCAAGCCCACGTCCATCGAGTCAGTGATGCCATCCAGCCATCTCATCCTCTGTCGTCCCCTCTCCTCCTGCCCCCAATCCCTCCCAGCATCAGAGCCTTTTCCAATGAGTCAGCTCTTCGCATGAGGTGGCCAAAGTACTGGAGTTTCAGCTTTAGCATAAGTCCTTCCAGTGAACACCCAGGACTGATCTCCTTTAGAATGGACTGGTTGGATCTCCTTGCAGTCCAAGGGACTCTCAAGAGTCTTCTCCAACACCACAGTTCAAAAGCATCAATTCTTCGGCACTCAGCTTTCTTCACAGTCCAACTCTCACATCCATACATGACCACAGGAAAAACCATAGCCTTGACTAGATGGACCTTTGTTGGCAAAGTATGTCTCTGCTTTCGAATATGCTATCTATGTTGGTCATAACTTTCCTTCCAAGGAGTAAGCGTCTTTTAATTTCATGGCTGCAGTCATCATCTGCCGTGATTTTGAAGCCCCAAAAAATAAAGTCTGATGCTGTTTCCACTGTTTCTCCATCTACTTCCCATGAAGTGATGGGACCAGATGCCATGATCTTTGTTTTCTGAATGTTGAGTTTTAAGCCAACTTTTTCGCTCTCCTCTTTCACTTTCATCAAGAGGCTTTTGAGTTCCTCTTCACTTTCTGCCCTAAGGGTGGTGTCATCTGCATATCTGAGCTTATTGATATTTCTCCTGGCAATCTTGATTCCAGCTTGTGCTTCTTCCAGCCCAGCATTTTTCATGATGTACTCTGCATATAAGTTAAATAAGCAGGGTGACAATATACAGCCTTGACGTACTCCTTTTCCTATTTGGAACCAGTCTGTTGTTCCATGTCCAGTTCTAACTGTTGCTTCCTGACCTGCATATAGGTTTCTCAAGAGGCAGGTCAGGTGGTCTGGTATTCCCATCTCTTTCAGAATTTTCCACAGTTTATTGTGATCCACACAGTCAAAGGCTTGGCATAGTCAATAAAGCAGAAATAGATGTTTTTCTGGAACTCTCTTGCTTTTTCTATGATCCAGCGGATGTTGGCAATTTGATCTCTGATTCCTCTGCCTTTTTTAAAACCAGCTTGAACATCAGGAAGTTCACGGTTCACATATTGCTGAAGCCTGGCTTGGAGAATTTTGAGCATGACTTTACTAGCGTGTAAGATGACTGCAATTGTGTGGTAGTTTGAGCATTCTTTGGCATTGCCTTTCTTTGGGATTGGAATGAAAACTGACCTTTTCCAGTCCTGTGGCCACTGCTGAGTTTTCCAAATTTGCTGGCATATTGAGTGCAGCATTTTTATAGCATCATCTTTTAGGATTTGAAATAACTCAACTGGAATTCCATCACCTCCACTAGCTTTGTTGGTAGTGATGCTTTCTAAGGCCCACTTGACTTCACATTCCAGGATGTCTGGCTATATAAAAAAGTACATCATGCGAAATGCCGGGCTGAATGAAGCACAAGCTGGAATCAAGATTGCTGGGAGAAATATCAATAACCTCAGATACGTAGATGACATGACCCTTATGACAGTAAGTGAAGAGGAACTAAAGAGCCTCTTGATGAAAGTGAAAGAGAGGAGTGAAAAAGCTGGCTTAAAACTCAACATTCAAAAAACTAAGATCATGGCATCCAGTCCCATCAGTTCATGGCAAATAGATGGGGAATCAATGGAAACAGTGACAGGCTTTATTTTCTTGGGCTCCAAAATCTGCAGATGGTGACTGCAGCCATGAAATTAAAAGATGCTTGCTCCTTGGAAGAAAAGCTATGACCAACCTCAGTTCAGTTCAGTTCAGTTCAGTCGCTCAGTCATGTTCGACTCTGTGTGACCCCATGAATCGCAGGACACCAGGCCTCCCTGTCCATCACCAACTCCCAGAGTTCACTCAGACTCATGTCCATCGAGTCAGTGATGCCATCCAACCATCTCATCCTCGTCGTCCCCTTCTCCTTCTGCCCCCAATCCCTCCCAGCATCAGGGTCTTTTCCAATGAGTCAACTCTTCGCATGAGGTGGCCAAAGTACTGGAGTTTCAGCTTTAGCATCATTACTTCCAAAGAAGTCCCAGGGCTGATCTCCTTCAGAATGGACTGGTTGGATCTCCTTGCAGTCCAAGGGACTCTCAAGAGTCTTCTCCAACACCACAGTTCAAAAGCATCAGTTCTTTGGCGCTCAGCCTTCTTCACAGTCCAACTCTCACAACCTAGATAGCATATTAAAAAACAGAAACATTACTTTGCCAACAAAGGTCCATCTAGTCAAAACTATGATTTTTCCTGTAGTTGTGCATGGATGTGAGAGTTGGACTGTAAAGAAAGCTGAGTGCCAAAGAATTGATGCTTTTAAACTGTGGTGTTAGAGAAGACTCTTGAGAGTCTTCTTGGACTGCAAGAAGATCAAACCAGTCAATCCCAAGGAAATCAGTCCTGAATATTTATTGGAAGAACTGATGCTGAAGCTGAAACTCCAATACTTTGGCCACCTGATGCAAAGAACTGACTCCTTAGAAAAGACCCTGATGCTGGGAAAGATTGAAGGCAGGAGGTGAAGGGGATGACAGAGGATGAGATGGTTGGATGGCATCCCCGACTCAATGGACATGAGTTTGAGTAAACTCCGGGAGTTGGTGATGGACAGGGAGGCCTGGCGTGCTGCAGTCCGTGGGGTCGCAGAGTTGGACATGACTGAGCGACTGAACTGAACTGAAATCCCTTATTTGTCTCTCTTCACCCTTTCCCCTTTGGTAACTATAAGTTTTTTTCCTATGTCTGTAGGTCTATTTCTATGTAAGTTCATTGTGTCATTTCTTTTTTTTTAGATTTCACATGTAAGGAATATCATGATATTTGTCTTTTCCTGGCTTACTTCACTTGGTATGATAATTTCTAGGTCTGTCCATGTTGATGCAAATGGAATTATTTTATTCTTTTTTATGGCTGAGTAATATAAATAATAAATGCTGGAGAGGGTGTGGAGAGAAAGTAACCCTCCTACATTGTTGGTGGGAATGTAAATTGGACAACAGTGTGGAGGTTCCTTAAAAACACTAAAAACAGAGCTCCCTTAGGATCCCATAATCCCACTCCTGAGCGTATATCCAGGGAAAGTCATAATTCGAAAAGATGCATGCACCCCAGTGTTCTCTGTAGCACTGTTTGCAATAGCCAAGACATGTAAGCAGCCTAAATGCCCATCGACAGATGAACGAATAAGGAAGATGTGGTATATTTACGCAGTGGAATGTTATTCAGACAGATGGAATTTTAGTGGAGATTGCATTGAATTGCATTGAATATTGTTGACAATATTAAGGCTTCAAATCCATGAACACGAGATGTCTTTCCATTTACAAGATATTATACGTTTAATAAGAAATTGCCCCCTGTTGTACATTTAAAAAATATTATTCTCTGTTAGATTTTAATTCAAAAATAATACAAACTTATCATAATAAAGTCAAATAATAGGTAACAAGGAAAATGTTAATCTCCTGTCCACCAAATTCCATTTATTCACTCATTTATTCAGTTATTTAATTCACTTAGCAAATATTTAATGCATACTCTCTATGTCCCAGGCACTGTTCTAGGCAGCAGGAATGCAGTAGCAAACAAGACAAAATCCTTGACTCACTTTCTTGCAGTGAGGGTGACCTGTCACAAGATAGAAACCAAATAAGCAGATGTGTGGTGCGTTAGATAGTGATAAGTGTCCCTGAGAAAACTAAATTGGGAAGTGGTGAAGGTGAGATTGGTTTTATAGAGAGTGGCCAGGGAAAGATTCTCTGAAGGAAAGGAGGGCAGGAAGTGAGGAAGCCATGTGGATATACAGTGGAGAAATGGTCC
Source organism: Bubalus bubalis (assembly GCF_019923935.1). Taxonomy (NCBI): domain Eukaryota; kingdom Metazoa; phylum Chordata; class Mammalia; order Artiodactyla; family Bovidae; genus Bubalus; species Bubalus bubalis. The sequence continues at coordinate 61,577,671 of NC_059172.1, read as the reverse complement.
AGATAGACAGATGGTTAGAATAGAGCGAGCAAGGAGGGTGAAAGGAGATATGGTGACCCCGTGGGAGTGTGTGAGGGACTGATGCCCTAGGGCCCTACAGGTTTTTCGAAGGACCTGAACTTTTATTTTGAGTGCCCTGGGAACCATCAGAAGGTTTTGAGTAAAGAAGCGAAATGATTTGAGTTGTGTTTTGAAGGATCACTCTGCTGTATTGAGAATGTATCTTGACAGGGTAAGAAAAGGACAGGAAACCAGTCAGAATGCTATTGCAACAAATTATCCAAGTGAGAGGTGGTGATGGCTTGCACCAGGTTGCTGACAGTGAAGGTGCTGAGAAGTGAGGGGTTCTGCTTATATACTGACAATGAAGTCAACAAGCATTACTGATAGATTAGAGCTAGGGTTAAAAAGAAGTTGGAAACAGGGATATCGTCTTAGTCCTTTGGGGTTCCATAGACCAGGTGGCTTATACAACGAAGGTTTATTTCTCCCAATTCTGGGAAGTCCAAGATCAAGATGCTGGCAAATTCAGTGTCTGCTGAGGGCCTGTGTCCCAGTTCCTAGGCAGCCGGCAGGAGCAAGGAAGCTGTCTGGGGACGGCTCCACCTCATGACCCAGTCACCTCCCAGAGCCCACACATCCAGATCCATCACACTGGGGATTAGGTTTCACCATGAATTTTGGGAAGATCCAAACATTCAGTCTATTACAGTTACCATGTTCGATATCCGGCAGCACTCTTCCCTGTTTTAATGTGATGTTTTTTTCCTTCAGTTTATTTCTTAATCCTGACCTTCTAGATGAGTCTTGAGCCTTTAAGATATCTGAGAACCATTTTTTTTACCCCCTGAGCTTTTCTTCTCTGCCCTAAGCCTGTCATCCTAAACCCATTAGCAAGAATCTTTCTTCTGCAGAAACTTTCTAACAGTGTCCTCAGTGAGAGCCCCTCACTCTCGGGTGTTCTGGTTGACTATTCCACGGCAAGTGAGCAGCCCCTCACTAGCCCTTCGCAGCCTGCACATTTAAATAAGCAACTGTCTCCTCCTGTTCTGAAGTCTCCGTCAACAATGTTTCTAGCTTCATTTATTTCCTTATTCCACGTGGGCATATCTGACAGGTAGCCTCCCATCCTCTCTCAGTGCAAATATCACATCTGAATTTTGCATTTACCTTATGATTATTCCTCTCCCAGCCAGTCATGAACCATGAGAATTTAGGAGTGGTTATTTTCCATCACAGACTGTATCTGACAACACTATTTTTAAAAATGAATTTTGAAATAATGCCCGTTGCCCCACAGAACCAGAGAAGCCTAAACAAAATGTCAAATGCACGCTGTGTTCCCCATGCCTGCCTCCGACGAGGGGAGCAAGGGAGGCTGGGAGGAGATAATGAAGAAGCCAAGCCCTGTGGTACCCAGTGCCTTTCTTATAATCACCACTCCCCACTAGCCACTCTTCATGGCCTTGTTTCTTTCTTCCAGTCTAGAGAGTGTTATCAGAAGATCTTAGAAATAAACCCCCAGCTGCAGACACAGGTAAAAGGTGAGACTTGCGGTTGACGTCCTTGTTTGAATTGCACCTCCCGCTGTGCTCTGGCTCTGGGATGCCCTCCGTGCCTTCTCTGCACTTGGCCATGGGCACAGCCTTGCCCGGCCCTGCACAGTCCAGTCCTCTCATTAACCACCCTGCCTGCCTCCTCTTTCTCTGTTCTTGGCCTTCCTCCTTTTCTCTACCATCCTCCCTTCAAGCCTTTTAGACCGCAAGCGATGTTGTCCTTGAATGATTCCAACATGTTTTAAGATTCTGGGTAGAAACTATACACTCTTCCTAAAAGTTTTCCACGCTGAAAACAAGTTTGAATTATTCTCATGCTTTCTGCCTCTCAACTTTCCATCTTCAGAAAAAGGTTGGTGCACGAGCTGCTTGTTAGGATGTTGGTGTGCCTCTCCTCCTTGTTTTGCTAGAGTACCTGAATCAGGTAGATCTTCGAGAGAAAGCAGACATTCAAGAGAAGGAAGCCCAGGAGTCACTGGACTCAGGAAAGAACTCGGCCGTGACGACCAAGAATCTTCTGGAGACTCTTTCCAAGCCTGATCAGATCCCTTTGTTCTACGCAGGGGGGATTGAAATCCTGACTGAGATGATGAAGGATTGTAAGCCAGCAGTGTGTGTGATCTCATGAATGTTGTCTAGTCTGAAGGGACAGAGTTTAGAGGTCTGACCATAGGAGGCAAAGAATCCCTTCCTCCCTTCCCATCACAAATATTGATTGAAGATTTATTATAATGCAGGTGCTAAAGGGGGTGCTTAAGAAATATCCCCCACCCCAGCCAGCTCCATCCTGTCCTCTGCTGACACTGCACACACACCTGCAATAAATAGCAGACACACAATGCGACAAAAAACACAGACAGCACACACCCACTGCATACGTACTTAACATGCACACACAGCACGTGCTCACAGCATGTGTACTTGTGTCACATACATCACACACACACACACCATGCACACGGGATACAGACACCATATATGCTTATATCACATATCCACACACCACACACATCACCTCTCGTCTGTTCCCCACGGGCTGCATATACCCACACACCATTTCCATACCCCACACATACCCCATGTGAAAGTCGCTCGGTCACGTCTGACTCTTTGTGACCCCATGGACTGTAGCCAGCCAGGCTCCTCTGTCCATGGAATTCTCCAGGCTAGAATGCTGGGGTGGGTAGCCATTCCTTTCTCCAGGGGATCTTCCCAATTCAGGGATCAAACCCAGATCTCCTGCATTATAGGGGGATTCTTTACTGTCTAAACCACCAGGGAAGCCCCAAAATACTGGAATTGGGTAGCCTATGCCTTCTACAGTGGCTCTTCCTGACCCAGGAATCAAACTGGGGTCTCCTGCATTGCAGGCAGATTCTTTACTGTCTGAACCACTAGGGAAACCCCAAAATAATGGAGTGGGTAGCCTATCCCTTCTCCAGGGGATCTTCCCAATCCAGGAATCAAACCAGGATCTCCTGCATTGCAGGCAGATTCTTTACCAGCTGAGCCTACCAGGGAAGCCCCACATATCCCATATATACCCCCAAACACCTTGTGTTATCCCCACATATCTCCCCCCAACTATAGAGGAATGGAAGACAGAATTTTGTAAGATAAACCATGAAGTTCATCCCAGTCACACTTGATAGTTTCTTAGGATGTGAAAAGAGTTTCAGAGCAAACATCAGCTCTCCTCCTGCTAATGAGACCCATACTGCTCTCTCTTACCAGTTCCTGTCATCACTGATCCCAGGACTGAAACCTTCCTTGCTTCTCAGTGCCAGAATGCTGTTTGTTTGTACAAATGGATGGAGTCTAACTTCTCTTTAGTGTACAGTGGAGGGTGCTCAAACACCCCTGCAGTAGCTTCTTGATGATTATCAGTTCCTCTCTAGAGCCTGGAAACAGCTTCAAAATAAACATTTAAGAACAGATGGATATGCCAGTTCTTCCAGGAGTTTAAGCAGCTCCTGGAAACTCTCTAAAGCTTACAAAATGAGGAGTTGTCAGATCACTCATGGGGCCACCCGGACCCAGCTCTCCCGTGAACAGGATGTCCCTCTTACTGTGGTACCAAGTGGCTGATGACAGGTGTAGGTTTCAGAATGGAAGGCATTAGTTTCTGCCCAAACTGTGAATTTGGTGACCTAGACATTCCATATTGGATTTCTGTTATCATCTGGCTCAGTGACAGCTTCAGTTCAGGCAGACAGTTCGGGCAGACAGTTCGGGATTCTGACCATGTGGTTTTCTCCGAATTTGTTTCAGGCACAGAACGAACTTTATTCAGAACAAACAATGGATTCAGTATCATCAATGAGAATGAGGTCATAAGAAGGTAGGGATGCTTGTAAAGACAGCCTGGCCTCAAAGCAAGGAAAGACAACCATTTCTTATGCAATCAGAGACTCAGTACACAGGCAGCGTGATGGTAGATGGTACTACTATAAGTCGATACTAGGTGCCATGTGAACACCCTTGAGCGGTGAGCAGTTAGAGTTACACCACAGTTAACAACTGCAGAGAGAGAAAAGTTAGCAAAACTTGCCAGGGTTCCTCCAAGCCCTTCAAAGTCAGAGAAATGACCATTCTTGCTGGTTTTCCCACCAGATTTTGCAAGATGGCTCTTTGTTGTTTTCCTCTTTTGGAATTTGCTGATCATTTCAGGAAATGAGATCTGTTGGGTCCTGGCTGATCCCATTTATAATTTCATCTGAAGAAAGACTCATATGGCAGGAGGTAGTTTGCTAAATGTATTTTAATTTTATTTTGTACTTCAGCTGTTCTGATGCAGTTCCTGGGGATTAGGACAAGACGTGGGTTGGAGTCACTGGCACACATTTGCGGGCGTGAGGAGGCCCGTGGACAGTTCGCCGGTCTGGTGCAGCCATCGCCCTGGCCCCTGGCTCACTGTCCTTTCTCCAGGCAGCCCCAGCTCCCTCAGCTGCATCCTTGTCCTGGACCTCACTTCAGGGCTTAGCAGTCCCTCGGTCCTGGTGACCTGCTTAAACCCACATTTGAGGAGTCTGGGGGTGAAATGAAACCAACTGAAAGGAACATCAAGACTGCAATTTCAATATGCCTCTCCCTTTCGCACTGTAGGTGCTTTTCTACAGCGGGAAAAGATGCCGTGGAAGAGACGGTGTGCTTATCTGTTCTCAGACTCTGGCAGGCAGTGTGCAGCGAGAACGGTAAGCCAGGGAACCGCCATCGGTCACCATCGGTGCACAGTAATGGGAGAGTTACAGAGCAGGGGCGGGGGCAGGCGTGATTGTTCCCCTGGGACAGGCCCTGGAGCGTGGACGTCTAGACCGTCCCCTGGAAAAAGCATACAGACTTGTGCTGCACTCTCATAGCTGCCTCCACGCAGGCAAGGTCACGGTCGGCATCACGTCTCATCACCTGGGCGCTTGCCCTGCTCTTTGCAGACAAGTAGCTTCACTTCATGCATTGGCAGTGGGGCAAGTAAAGCTTTTCCTTTTCTGTGCTGAAAAATAGTGCTGCTTTTTGCTGACCGTAGTACCCATTTCAGCATCATGAGATTTACGGCCATCCCTGATGGCCTCTTGTGACACTGATTAATACTGAGTGCCTAATAGTGAGACAGTCACATGCTTTGGGAATTTTATTTACCCTAACTCTTCCCTTTTTACATATTAGCATCTTCCGGGGTTTGCTAAATTTTTATACAGTTGCCACTTCAGTGACCTCAATGTAAATAAATATTTTAGGTGTTTCTCTCATTTTTTGAAAAAGTGTTTTTTCAAATGAGGGAAAATGTTTGACTTTGAACACAAAACAGTGAAAATGGGAATGGTGATAGCTGTGTCTCCATGCTTGGGTTCTCGTGGGAAGTCAGCGAGGGAGCTTATGAATGCAGCCTGTAAATGCTTAAATGCTGAATATGAGAGAATATAATTTCTTTTATTCATTTAGTAGAGTGGAGGAATCACCTTAAATTCTAGAAGTCTTAGGTTCTAGAGAATCGGGGCCTCTTCCATGAAGGGAATTATGCTCAGACTAACATCCTTATCAAGGTGCCCTGCCTCTCGTAGGGCACTGCCTGGGCTCTGGGGGGTGTTTGCTTAGATCCCCTTGCCTGAGGTTAAGAAGATGGACTTGACGACAAGGTGTTCCCTCAGTCTGAATGGGACCTGTCTCCCTCTATACAGCCCCATTTCCTCAGTCTGCACCCTACTTTGGTTTCTGTGAACCTTGAGGTCACATCTTTTTTAACATCTGGAAAAATACCATCAGACACAACTTAGGACATAAATGCTCTGTCTCAGGTGAATGGAATCTTGGTGTATCCAATTCAATAAATACAGAGACATTTTTAAATAGGACAAAGGAATGCTTAAAAGTAAAGGCGTGGAAATAGGTCTGGGATATAGTGCTGACTGGAGAGAAAAGCCAATTATGGGAAGGAGGTATTATATTTTAACATTATTCATATGATGAATATGTTTCCCTTAGGGAAAGTGCTTACCTGGAGGAGGTTACAGAGAAGAAACTTCTATTTTCAGCTGTTTTCACGTTTTGTGTTATTTGAGTTGTTGACAGTGAGCTACGGTCCATTTTTTTTCTGTAATCTAAACAAACTGTGCTCTGTTTTAGAGCTCAGCCTCATGTTCCAGCCTGTATCCCTCTGCCTGCTCTCAGATAAATTCATGCACTGGTTTAGAAAATGAACCGGGTGATGGGGGAGAGGGCATATCCAATGCTACCACCCTGGAAGTAGTTCACAGCCAGGAAGGGTAGTGTGCTTCATTCATTAATGTTCTCGTGTGGTCATTCTAGTTTTCTAGAAAGAACTCAGAGGGTTGCTTTGGCCTTTAGATGAAAATCAATGGTCTAAAGCTCTTTCACCATTCAGCTGATTTCTTTCCCTTTCTTCACATTTCCGGATACCGTCCACCATGGAGCCTTTGGCAAGAACAGTGATACTAGCTAACATATATGTATGTGCCAGCCCCTGTTCTCCACACCGTCACGCATTAACTCATTGCATCGTCATGACAACTGTTACGTTGGTCCTCTTCCTCGTTCCACTAATGAGGAAGCTAAGGGATCGATAACTCGGCTACGGTCATTTCCTGATCGTTCAGACCCAACAGTCTGCTTCTAGAATCCGTGCTCTTACCTTCATTAGCCTGCCTCCTGGAGAAGAGTTGGGTTTCCCGTTTAGAGGAGGGAAGACAGAGCCCACGTGACCGTCGTGGTCTGCACGAGGCTGACATGCCCTGTGTTTTGCAGAGGAGAACCAGCGCCTGCTTGTGCTGCGTCCGGACACAGGCCCGCTTCTGCCCTCCCTGCTGGCCTCCAGGGTCCCGGCCATCCAGCAGCAGAGCCTGGCCCTGCTGCTGCAGCTCGCCCAGACGGAGAACGGACGGAACCTGATCATCGGCCACCTTGACCTGATCCGGTAAGGCTCGGCGTGCGTGCGGGCAGGAGCTTCCCTGCGGCATCTCAGGTTTCACCTGCCACATTAAGACCTGTCCCCTTTCCCACATCTCTGACATGAGAGGAGCCAGCTGACCAGATTAAGGATTAAACACCAGAAGGAGCCTGTGAGAGGAACACTCCCTCTTAAGGACCTCCAGGACAAACTCCTGTCTGAACTTACTACCATGGACAGTGTCACTTCTGCGCTTATTTCTTTCTTTTCACAGGTTTATTTATCTGGTTGTGCCAGGTCTTAGTTGTGGCAGGCAGGATCTTTGGTTGAGGCATGCAAACTCTTAGCTGCGGCATGTCAGACCAAGTTCCCTGGCCGGGGATTGAACCCAGGTCCCCTGCGTGAGTCTTAACCCCTGGGCCACCAGGGAACAACCCTGCAGACCATGTAAATATGGTGGCATTTGCAAAACCCGATTTGGAACCTACCTGTAAAACGGGCCATTTGCCTCTGCTCTTTTAGCCTCAGTCTTGGCTCCACCCTGCTCCTGTTCTTACTTTTCTTCGTTTATTCCTGTTTCAGGTCATACTACCTGATTTTACTTATCCTTAAATCCTTTCTGGAGTGAGTAGGGTATAAATAAATACAACACATCTCAAATGCTGTTGCATGTAGGTCTTTCCAAGGCTTAAGGTGATAGGAATGGAATGTGCCTCTTTCCCAAGTAGACTTTTTTTTTTTTTAATTTTAAATGAGCCATAGTGATTCTGCCTGGTGCTTTTCCATCTAAAGATTATTAGTTTGAATATGTGAAATTGCCACTTTTTATGTCAAGAAAAGGTTGCATGTTGGCAATTCCATGTGGTTCAATTTAAAAGAAATAGTAGCCGTGATCGTGTCTGTGTGTGCATCTGTGTGTGTGCTCAGTCGTGTCCAACTCTTGCAACTCACAGACTGTAGCCCACCAGGCTCCTCTGTCCATGGGATTCTCCAGGCAAGAACACTGGAGCGGGGTGCCACTTCCTCCTCCAGAGGACTCCCGACCCAGGGATTGAACCCAAGTTCTTGTGTCAGCTGCACAGGCCGGTGGTCCTTTACCACTGCACCATCTGGGAACCCCGCCGTGGTTATACCTTTACCACTGCACCATCTGGGAACCCCCGCCATGGTTATACCTTTGCTTTATAAGTGCTTCCTATGTAACCTAAAAACAGAATTTGACTTCCGATTCTATTCACTATTATCTCACTGGGAAGGAGACAAGATAAGTGTCCTTCCCCCATTTCACAGGTGGGGTAGGAGAGTGACTCGGGTCATCTCAGCCAGCTGTCTCCCAGGCCATGGAGCTTGCTCCTAGTCTCTGTTCCCCGTTAGAAAGGCAGCCAAATCTGAAGCTGTGTCAGACCTGCTTGGACCATACTGAGAGTTCTGGTGCCTGTCCCATGTTGGTGAGGAGGCCCATGGGTGCTGAGGACGGTATGGGGATGAGCCTGGGCTCTGGCTTGCCCCTTCTCAGCCCAGCCCAGCCCTGCGGCTCACAGGACTAGCCCTGGCAGCCCCTGAAGCTCAGCGCACACGGGCAGATGGGTCATTAGCGGAGTTAAGTCATCAAAAGCACATTTCACATTTCAGATGGCTCTGCAGTCATTTCCTCAGTACCTTCAGCATGTTTTTTGTTTGGTTTTGGTCTCTTTGAGTAAATACAGCCACAGTTTTCATAAGCTTTCCCCACCCCCCGCCCAAGCTTGTTTTTGAATTGCTTGAGTTTCATTTGCGTTTTTCCAGCGTCTTGGCGTTTGTCATCATCTTGTGCAGTACAGCCTACTTGCTTTAGACGAAGAACCCTCCGTTTATCACCCCTGTGCCCATTCCTCTTGTTAATATCTATCTCCGGGTAAACTGGAACGAGGTGGAACGTGTTCTCTGAAATGAGGTAGTTTGAAACAGGCCAGGTCCCATGACCCTCGCATTCCTGCCCGTATGAGAAAGTGAAGGGACAAATGTGCATGGCAGCAGCAGAGTGAAGGCCAGTGTCCCTTTGTGAAAAGTGCTGGGGCTTAGATTGCAGCAGTCGGGAGCCTCAGCCTTCCACGTGTCTCTTCCTGCTTGCGTGACCCAGGAAACTGCTAAGCCCTGATGCGCCTGGTATCTCATCTGTATCAGAGACTTATGGTGAAACTTCAGAGAGGTGATGCCTATATGCCAGGTAAACTTTTTTCTGCCTCATTTGACAGATTAGTCTCTTGGCTTAACCAAGAGAACTCATCTTGTTTTTCTGTAAACCAAAAGACTAAAGATAGTAATAGCTGGTTTGGTGGCTTAGTGATGGCAGGGTCAAGGTCTCTGTCCCTCTCTTGACCTTTCCCTCATGGTCACATAAGGCTGCTGCAACTCCAAGCATCACATCCCTCTTTAAGACAGATTAGCACCAACTGGGTCTGTCCCTTTTATCAAGAGGAGCTGCTGCTTTTGTTTCTCTTTGGTCAGAACTGTGTCACATGCCACCCTGGAGGGGAGATGGTTCCAGCTTCTGAGGCAGAACCAGGCAGGACAGAAGCGGGGTAACGGGATGTCTGGTTCACCAGAAAACAGCATCTGCCACATCAAAGAAAGCAGCTACTATCACGCCTGACATGTGGTTTGGACTCAATAATGACTTTTGCACCACTTTCTATCTTCTGGGTCTATTGCTAAGGGTCCTAAACTAAGGTGAAAGCGCACTTATTGGTTATTTAGACCATTTTCTGACCTATGGTCCCTCTACTTTGTCCATCAGCTGCAGGTCAGCAGAGCAGAACATCTGCCAAAAAAGGACACGCCTGTCATCTGTGTCCAGTTAGGGTGTGCATTTTGGCTCATTTACGTCTCCCAAATACAAAACCCAGAGAATCTTAGACCCCTGGCTCTTCTTCTGTGCCACTCAGGTTAGTTAGTATTCATCGCAAGACTAAAGAAAACAGGTTTGCTTTGGTGAGGGAAGAATCCGAGCTGAGGGAAATAAATGATTTCTGACAGCAGGAACACTGGATGGTCTCCTGAGGAAGTTGGGGTTTTGCAGAACCCCCAGCCTGGAGGGACCGTAGCAGCAGTCCAGTCCAGCCCCACCCAGCACACTGTCCCCTCTAGGGTTTCCCAGAAGGCCTGTGTGTGAGGCGCTGCAGGGAAGACTCCAGCATTTGCATTTTCTTCTTCTCCCTTTGACTGGCATGGGCGCCACAGCACCTCACAGGGTAGGGTCTCTCCCCAGTTAAGGACAGGAGCATGCTCTGTTCCGGAACAGTTCTGACTGATACAAGATGATCCCCTTACACCAAACACAAGCTGCCTCCCCCACCGCCCCGGGGCAGGTCTGCCTTCTGCACTGAGGCCTCGGTTCTGTCTGTCGAAGGCCTACGGGTTGTATCCACTCTCCCTCTGTCCACTGTTTGATGTGTCCAAAGACACTGACATTTTCCGGCCCCACACATCCTTGTTTCCTCAACCATTCCTCAGGTGGTATGGCTTCCAGACCCCTCCCAGAACAAGCTGCTAAATAAACCCAGTACCATACATGTGGGTGACTGGAAGCCATGCTCCTGAACATAAGAACACAATCTGATGGGCTCTTTTCTGTCTATCTCCCATTGTAGCCTCATGGCATCTGCTCATAATGATATCATTCTTTCTGGCCCTCCTCCTACCCTCTGCTATTCCTTCTTGGCTCCCTGGGTGACCCCCCTTTATGCTTTCATTTTTCCAGGTCAGGGACTCCAACATCCTGTCCTTGGCCCTCTTCTCGTCCATGGCCCCAGTTATCACGTCTAAGTCTCTTTCTCAGATGTTAGAAGGAAGCATCCTTCTGTCACTGGGCACCTCCATCACAATGTCCCAAGTATCATAAACTTAGTAATTTTACCATAAGCGTAGTAATTTTATATAAGCTTAGTAATTTTATCATACTTTAGTAATTTTATCATAAGCTTAGTAATTTTATCATAAACTTAGTATTTCAAAAGTAGTTCTTCAAACCCACACTCCCTAGCTGAACTTCCTGTCTTCGTATATGGCATTTTCATCTGCCCTGCTGCCTAGGCCAGAATCCTGGGAGCTCCCTGGATGGCTCCCTCCCCACACCCCTCAGGAGATGGTACTTGTCAGTCCTGCTTCCTCAGCATCTCGTGGACCGCACTTCCTGTCTCTCTCCTGCAGTGTCTCAGGCATTCCTTCTAGGTCATCATGAGGCCTCGTTCTTCTCGACTGTACGTCTTACTCTGCCCCGTCCCAGCTCCTCCCTTGACCTTGGTTGTCTGAACAGTCCCAGCTCTCCCCCGCTGGAGTCCCTGCCTCCTGTGCCATCTGCTCTAATCCACCTCTGCCGCACCACCAAAGGGATTTGTCCCAAATGCACATCTGTCCTGTTATTTTCCTACTTAAAATGCTGAAAGGACTTTCTACTGCCTACTAGACGAGTTCTTGAACATCTGAGAAATAGAGTCTCTAGGAATCACCTGGGGACTTTATTTAAATGCAGCTTTGGGGCTTCCCTGGTGGCTCAGCGGTAAAGAATCCACCTGCCAAAGCAGGAGACATGGTTTGATGCCTGGTCCATGAAGATCCCACATGCACAGAGCAACTAGGCGCGTGCCACGACTACTCAGCCTGTGCTCTCGAGCCCAGGAGCTGCAGCTACAGAACCCACACGCCCTAGAGCCCATGCTCCGCAACGAGAGAAGCCGCTGCAGTGAGGAGCCCTTGAACCACAACTAGAGAAAAGCCCACACAGCAGTGACGACCCAGCACAGCCAAATAAATAAATAAAATTATAAAATGCAACTTCCTGGAACTTCCTCTCACTCAGAAACTGAGAGAGGCTCAAGAGCCTGCAGCCCACCTTACCCCACCATAACCCGCACCAGGCAGGTCATCCACAGCCCACACTTGGGACTCAGGACGCCCAGGGAAAGTACAGACATTCCAGAAGGCCATAGACAGTCCATTGTGACCCAGGCTGGCTGCTCCCTGTCCACTAGCAGGACACCCTACTAGCTGTGAGGACCCACTAGCAGTCCCCAAGTGTGTCTCTGCCGTTTCACGCCTTGTCATCTCTGACTGCTGTGCCCTCTGCCTCTCCTGTCCCCACATGCCTGACGCGGGCCTGCAAGCTCCTTGGAGCTGGGACCTTGTCTTTTTCCACTTGGCACAGAGTCAGTGCCAGTGAGTGCTGTTGACTGCCTGGACAAAGGGACAAGTAGCCAGCGCTCCACTTTCAAGTGAGGCGGGAATGTCCACCTCATCTCCATCCTCCCACAGCTCTTGCCAGGTGGGCTCCATGCCCACTTGACATGTGCTTGTTTTATCCTGTCACCTGACACATGTCACCGTAGGAGGCCGGGCGCTCAGCACGGTGTCCCGGCCAAGCACAGCACTCGGCATGCTGTAGATGCTCGGTATGGACTTGCCAGATGGACACGTGACTTCTACTCCCATCGTCCTTGTGCCGGTCAGCCCTTAAGGCAGCCTGATACCCCATTACGTTTTGTGGCAGCCGCACCAGACTGTTTGCTCATATCCTGGGTTTGCAGTTGGCTAAAAATCTTAAGTCTTTTTCACATGAGTCAGTTATCAACCAGGTCTCCCATTTCTGTTACTTAAACAGATTTTCCAGCTCTCAGTGAAGGACTTTAACTCTCTGAAATTTCGTCTCATGTATTCAGCAACCTGTCAAAATCTTGTTAAATCTTTAATCCATCCCCCGCTTCATTAGGGGGCCTCCCACTTAGTCATCAGCACATTAGTAAGCGTGCCATTTAGATGTCATCTGTGTGATTCAGCTTGGCCGTGCCAGAGTCACACAGTAGAGGCACCAGAGGCCTTCCAAGTCAGCGTCTGATGATCAGTGAACGCAGGTTAAAACTGTTCACCCCCCTGGAACCGCACATTAAGTGGTAGAACCGTTCTCATGGCAGAGTACCTGCCTTGCTGGGGTGGGCAAGGGGTTGGGCTTCCTGGGGGCATGAGCAGCCCTTTCAGCTCACTTTGCTCAGGTGCTGACTCCTCCCTGGTCTCCACACCAGGCCCCCTCGTTGGGGGTGCTGTGAGCTGGAGGTCAGCCCACCCTGAAGGCGTTACGTATGTTTGCAGGTTGTTGGAAGCTCTGGTGTCATTCCTTGACTTCTCAGATAAAAAGGCCAACTCAGCCATGGGACTACTCACAGACTTGGCTCTGCAAGAAAGGTAATTTTTCTTGCCAGAAACTGACATCTCTTCTTCAGCCTCTGCTGCACCGTCTGATCTTCTAAAATGTGCGGCAACAGGAGGTTGGGCCAGCTGAGGATTCACTGCGTAGGAGAGCTGATGTCCCCAAGGGCTGTGGTCAGCACTTCATCCCAATCCCTCTGCGTGCAGGGGAACCTGGCCCTCACCAGGCTTGGAGGCCATCATGTACTTAGAACAGCACCTCTCATAGTAAGCAAACCTACTATTATTGGGTGCTGGTGAAGCTTCTTCCCCTAATCAGTGCCTAACAGGAACTGCCTGGCGGACGTGTGTTGAATAAATAGGAAAGAGAAGGAGGAGGGAGGAAAAGGAGAAAGGGATGGGGAGGGAGGAGAAACAGGGGAACACAGGGGAGCCCTCCTGGGCTGCCAGTGGTATAATGGGTAGCCAGCCTCCTGCCTTTTTTGTTTGTTTGTTTTTTTCTTTAGCTGATGCTGGAGAAGACAGTAGAGATCTTAGATTTTCATAACGTTTCATTTTATTTTTTTTAATGCCTCTTGTTTTGTTTTTAATTTCCTCACCAACATTAGGGCATCTTACCTAGAAATGGTTATATATAGAGAGAGCTCCTCATGCAGGTAGCTGGCCATCGGCAGGGGCTGGGGACAGTACTAGCCCGAATATCAGGTGGAGGCGTACATGCCATGGGGCCGTCCTGACAGATGTGACATGTAAATGTGCTTACACCATGTAACTCAGAGCAAGGGGAGGGCAGGGGTGGTGCGAAGTCAGTTTGCAGAAACCTCAGGATTCCAGAAGCTTCTGCAGAAGAGAGCCGACCTCTGAGATGTGTTGTTTCACATTGAAGGCCAGTCTCCAGGCTTAGAAGTAGAGTAAAGCCACATGACCTACCCAGTGACGACCTTTTCTGCTTCCGAATGACTCCTTCACGCAGGAGCAAATCACAGGGGCCCACAGCTGGACTGTCGGTTCCGCTACCTGAGACACTGCACTTATGTTTTACTTTGCACGGTTTAGAAATAAGTCACGGCTGATGTTCTCTTGACAGATTTCAAGTCTGGTTCCAGACCAGCCTTCCAGACGTCCTTCCGGTGCTGACGGGCGTGCTGGTGAGCCAACCCTTGTCTGGTCACCTGCGACAGACCCTCCCGGGAGCGTGCGCAGGGCTGTTTCAACAGGGGTTTGCCTCCTAGAACTCCCGTTGCGTCTCGGGTTGATTGATCATTTATTCACAGCTGGAATTTACACAAGTCTTGGTTATTGGAACAGTTGCTGTGGGGGCCGGTGGAGAAGGTTCATGGGCAGGTCTGGTTGCAGGGGAGGAAGGCTGCAGGCGGTGAAGGCGGAAAGTTGGTTGGTCTCCACCCGTCCTCTCCTGACCCAAGTCCTGTGATAAACTGTTGTTGCTGTTGTGATTCAGCCACTCAGTCGTGTCCGACTCTTTGCGATGGCCTGCAGCACGCCAGGCTTCCCTGTCCATCACCAACTCCCGGAGCCTGCTCAAACTCGTGTCCATTGAGTCGGTGATGCTGTCCAACCATCTCATCCTCTGCCACCCCCTTCTCCTCCTGCCTTCAATCTTTCCCAGCATCAGTCTTTTCCAGTGAGTTGGCTCTTCACATCAGGTTGCCAGTGTCATAAGTACCCCACGCAACCCTGTCCCCTGAATTGTCGTCCTGATCAGGAGAGCACGTGTGGTGGTTGGAGTCAATGAGGGAGAAAGGTGCAAGTGTTGGGGGTAGTGGGGGAGTCCTTCAGAAGAATGTGCTGTGATGGACCTGTCCCCAGTGACCCATAGTATCCTCAGGGGTCCTTGGAGGGTGCATGAGCACCCTGGTATTTCACAGATGTGGATATGGAAGCTCTGAGAAGAGACAGGACTTGCCCCAGTGCCCCCAGCTGGTTGGCGGAGTGACTGGGACCAGGCCAACGTGCTTTGGGGTCTGCCCCTCTGTGTGCCTCCTTCCTTTCTGCCAGCGTGACCCCACTGACATCCCCATGTGACATCAGGCCTTCTGGTTCCCAGACATTTTGGAGAGTGAAGGACACGCGTGGAGATGATTCCGGCATTATTCCTCTGCTCTCTTCAGATTTGCTTTCTCTTCCTTCCCTTTCAGAAGAGAGATCCCAAGGTCACCAACATATCAGCTCTCTGCCAGTGTCTTGCCATCATGGGGAACTTCAGCGCTGAGGCCACTGCCCAAAGACAGATGGCTGCCTCCGAAGACTTCGGGGCTGCCTGCTTGGGCCTCATGGTATTTCAGCTTTTCTGTTCAGAGCTAGTCTTCTACCTGCTTTGGGTCCATGGGCTTCTTCTTAATTATCTGACTTTTCTAAAAAATCTGTTTGAGGGTGCAGGGGCCAGAGGCTTACCCCGTCTATAACCCTAGATTTGATGGACAGCTGGCCTTAAAGAATTCTCCAGATCAAGTCTCCTCCACCCCGGAGATGTCTGGAGGGTTCTCTGTGAAGCTGGCTTGAGCACCCATTTCAGTAGCTCCCTCTTCAATTTGAACCCAGGGCCAGAGCCCCACAGCAGAGGCGCCAGACACTCTGTGCTATAAATCGGTCTCTGATTTTCCTGCATCACTTCAGTTCATGACTCTGGCCATTTAAGGAGTGTGAGAGATCTGGGACCATCACCAAGGGGAACAGGTGACCATGACAGCTGCAAGAAGATCACATGATCACCTTGTTTTGTTTCCCAAGGCCAAGTGTGAGGAGGATGCGGACCTGTTCAGAGATGTCATGTATGCCCTCCTGGGACTCGTGATGAACTTGTGTCTTCAGTCCCCCTTTGTCTCCGAGGTACCGGATTCTTTTCTCCCTACCTTAACACATTCTGTTGCATAGAACTGCTCTCGTTGCTTTGAAGAGGCTAGAAGCAGGGGACTCAAACCCTGGCGGTGGGAATGGGGAACGCTGGGCGGAGGTCCCACCCCTGCTCTGCTGAGGGATGGATGAGTCACTCTGTAAGTTATTCATTCTGCAAACCAGTTGAGTGTCCAGGGTGCTGTGCACGGTGCTAAGTTCCGCATTTACACAGTCAAATACGATGTGACCCTCGTAGTTGGGGGAGATGAATATGGGAAAGAAATGAGAGCAATCACAGATGTTGTGAAGGAAATGGGGACTGACCTGGCGGTGGCAAGGAGGGAGTGGGGAGTGGTCGGTTCTGTGTGAGCGCCCAGAAGGAATCTGCACATGACTGTGGCTGGGACTGGCAAGCTCCTTCTCGCGCTCCCTGTTGTAGGTTTGGGCCATGGAGGTGAGCAAGAAATGCCTGTCTCTGCTGAACAGCCAGGATGGAGGAATCCTCACAGTAAGCTGCCCCCAGGGAAATCCAGAAACCGCTTCCTTTGTTGTTCTGTTTTGTTCTGTTCTGCAGTCACCACGCCTTTGAGCTTCTTCTGACTCTCTGAGGCATTGGGCAGACATACTCCTCAAAACGATGCCCATAAGCACAGAAAAACTGAATTTGCCTACAGGTTCAGAGGATTTGGTGACCCCGCCCCCCCAACAGTGCCCATCTGTGGATGCCCTAGAATCTAGGAACTCCAGTTAAGAACCCTTTTTCTTGAAGGTGTGGAGCTTAACAGCTGACACCAGGTCATATCTGATTTGTCCCATATCAAACCATCCTTACGTGACTTGGACAGGCCAAATGATTTTATTTAAAATCTTTTCTCCGGGCACATATTTTAAAGGCAGTGATTCTGGAGGAGTTTGTACACAACGGTTTTAGCCGCCTTGGAGATAAGTGCTGGAATGGCTTTCTTGCTTCTGTTGCTGACATTTGGATAAGAGAACTAAGGCCTGTGATTAGCACAGTGTATCAGGAGAGTGTTGAGATGATTCAAGAGGCTGTTTGCCATAATCGTGGGATGTGTTCTTCACTCACATGAGGAATCACCCCAACATTTCTGCCTATTAGGTCTGCCTATTAGGTCTCTAAACATGGAGAAACAGTTGGAGTCACATCCAGGGCAGATCTGGGAAACCAGCCCTTCAAGAGTCACAGCCTGGGGACTGGTTCAAGGGTTGTGAAAAGGTTCCGAGTAGGTCCAGCGAATCCTCTGTGTGACCAGCAAGCTGACAACTTCCCTGCAGTCAATCCAGACTTACAGCGCAAAGTGTTTAACCTGGGCTCCAGGAAGAGGTGGTGGATCTTCAGGTTCCCTGAGACCCCCAGCAAGTGTATAGTAAATTCTGCACGTCTGTGCATTTTCATGGGCTTGAGGGGCGCACCACGGTTTTCATCAGATCCTCAAAAGAGTTGCATGACCCCCAAAGTGGTAAGCATCGCTGTTCTTGGGGACTTGGAATCTTCTGAATGGTGGGCCTAGTGGGTGAGCTGTCTCACTGATGGTAAGTTATTATAGCCAGTTTCTGGATGATGGAGAACAGCTGCAAGACTGATGATTAATGAGGCGGCACTGAAGACGCCTTCGTGCAGGGGGCAGACGAGGGGGGCACAGCAGGCAGGTGGTCAGTGTGTGTTGCAGTTCTATGGAGAAGACAGAATTCCAACTGCCAGCTACATAAGCAGAAGACAGAAGCAGGAGATGAGGGGGCTACATTTGGTAGCCAGGCATCTATTCCTCAAGCATAAAATATGAGCTTTTTTTTTCCTTAAGGAATTGAAAGACCAGAGAAAAAAATGTTTACTTTCTAGTAGTTGAGAATGCCACCTCCCCACCTGTGAGTGGTCAGACTCCCCATAAACACAACATACCCAGACATACTCCTTTTCTCATAAATGTGACTTGCAAGCTGAGAGTAGCAAGGCATTTCAGGAAAGCCATACAAGTAAATAGACAAAGCAGAGAAAGCAGAAAATTTGAGTCCAGAAAAAAAATAGAGATGATGTAGGAAAGAGAGGAAAAAGCTAATAGCTAAAAGGTCATTTGTATCTTCAGAAAGATTCAAAATGGTGTTATGGCCATAAAACAGTAACAACTTGCTATTAAAAAAATTCAGAACTGGAAAATAAAAATCAATAACGTCTCCCAGAAATTAGAATAAAAAGATTCAGGAAAGATAAAAGTCCCAGAGGATCAATCCAGGAAGTCTACCGTGTAATAAAGGTCCTGCTGGTATCAGAGCCCCACAGGAATACAGGGCAGGACTTTCTTGCTGAGGGGTGAATGCCGGTCCTTTGTGAAGCTGGAATGGGCTGAGCCTCTGTGCACCCAGGGGCCTTGTTGGCAGCCCTTCAATTTGAATCGGCTACCCAGTAGCTTTACTGTAAACATCAGTACTTGGTATCAATTATTCAACCACTGTATTTTTAAAATCAAGGTACATGTTTTGCATCTAACACTAATGATTCTTGCCTCACCAAACTACTTGTTAACTTTAAAACGTCACCAGCATTTTAAGAAAAAAAAAAATTTATTGAGGTATAGTTGATATACAATTTTTTTCTTTTTATTTTTTATTGAAGGATAATTGCTTTACAGAATTTTGTTGTTTTCTGTCAAACCTCAACATGAGTCAGCCATAGGTATACATATATCCCCTCCCTCTTGAACCTCCCTCCCGTCTCCCTCCGCATCCCACCACTCTAGGTTGATACAGAGCCCCTGTTTGAGTCTCCTGAGCCGTACAGCAAATTCCCGTTGGCTAGTTGGTATACAATTTTATATAACTTTCAGGTGTATGGCATAGTGATTCACAGTTTTTAAAGGTGATGCTCCATTTATGGTTATGATAAAATAGTGGCTATATTCCCTGTAGTGTACAGCATAAGCTTGCAGCTTATTTATTTTGTACATAGTAGTTTGCACCCCTTAATGCCCTACCCTTTTCGTGCCCCTCTCCCCATGGGAACGTTTACGCGCCCTTTCCTTTCTGCTTCACTCAGAGAGCTGCTGGCGTCCTCAGCCGTACCCTTTCTTCCTCTCTGAAAATTGTTGAGGAGGCCCTCAGAGCAGGAGTGGTGAAGAAGATGATTAAATTCCTGAAGGTAAAATAACTTCATTAGTTCCAACCCCCGGAATTTCCAGGAGTGTCATCTTTTATTTGGGGAACAGAATCAAGGAGACCTTTGTTCAGCAAAGGTCCTGCCATTTCGCCTCTGCTAATTTCTAACTTTTCGAATGGGGATTCCCTTCTGCCTATTCACCTAGACTACTCTGACCAGCAATGTAAGATTGTTGGACAAATAATTGTTCATTAGGCACATCCATAAAAATGCTTACCACTCAAGCCTAACTTTAAAAATGTATGGCCTCTGTCTTCAAAAAAGATGGTCTGAATGGCGTCAACAAGGTTTCTCAGCCCTGGTTCTGTTCATGTTTTCCTGCTCATGATGCTCTTTCCAGTTTGCTGGAAAGGTTGGGGGGTAACTCCCATTTATGAAATATGTAGGCTTCAGAGTACCCACGTGATTTTTAAAAGGATGTTCAGACTTTCTCTGGAATATGAGTGCAGTGGAAAATCCCATGGACAGAGGAGCCTGCCAGGCTACAGTCCATGGGGTCAAAAGAGTCACACACTACTGAGGGACTGAGCACACACAGAAACACAAGAGTTAGCTAGATTCTCCTGAACCAGGACATCAGTTACTAGCTTGCATCTCTGGGTCCCAGTTGCAATATACATGCCCAGTGAGGTTCACTCACCTGAGTTAGCTTGATGACCCCACAGGAGACTTATTCATAAATGCCTAGGCTGAGTGGCACCAAGGAGGGTGCTCTGTGAGGGGGCTACTGCTGGGGCAGGGGTGGTATCAAGGGGGCAGGATGGTGGGTCTGAGTTTAGGCTGCCGCGTGGATGATCGTCATCATTTACTCTGTATAACTCTTGCATATCCACCGGAGCCTGCTGAGTCCATGTACACACGTGTGTGCCTTATGCATGCGTTTCCTCACACTTGCATTTTAAAGACCCCTGCATAGGGTGATTTTAAGGGTTATGATTTGACAGTTATCCCCTCTTAAAATGACCTAGGTTTGTGATGTTCTCCATGCAGACCAGTCAGTCTGGCAGCCCTAGTAAGACAGCCCTCATTCTCAAATGGTGAAATGACCTGGGAGGGCCTTTGCCTCCCTTCTTGGTAGATCTGCCAGTTGACAGCATCATTCTTTTCTCAGCCCCTCACTCCTAAAACCTTCCACAGATAATTACTCAGGTGTCCATGACAGGCCTCCATTCATAGCGGGGCTGCGGGCTGTGTCCATGACAGGCCTCCATTCACATCCTTCTACAGAGGATGTGAGTGACCCTGCACCCCAGCAGGCACCAGGCCCCCTTGCCCAGAAGCACCCATATTGTCAGCAGCGCACTGTCAGGAGTTTAAGAAGCCACAAGCATAATCCCAGCTGCTCACTGTCATTTCTGTCCAGGAACAACCATAGCATTGATTTCTTGCTTTCATTGCACTCTGAAATCTAGGCAGGAGGCCAGACTGCGTCACGTTATGCAGTCAAGATACTTGCCATCTGCACAAACAGTTATCAGGAAGCACGAGAAGAAGTGGTAAGACTGGATAAAAGTAAGTGATCGTTTCATTAAGCAGAGCCCACATTAACTGGGAGGTTAATCTAGACTCGAAGCTGCAGAGGGAGCTGCGGGCAAGGAGGGACGAGAGATCGAGGAGGCTGTGCCATGCCTCCCCGCCCTCCTGCATTGTGTTCAGGGACCCTGTCACCTCACCTCCAGCTCTGGAAGCCTTTACTTAGCCTTCGGAAGCTCACGGCCCCCGTGCCTATGCTAGAGACTCAGCTGGGAAACAGCTCGAACTAAGATCATTTCCAAAGCACTCTCCTTAGACGACCTAACACGGGTCCTCTCCCTTCCCGGGGGAAACACCTCAGTGACCATGCGTGTCGGGGAGTCCAGTGCGGCTGTGATCTAATCACCAAACTGCTGCTGTCAGGGGGGGCAGGGCAGTTCCCCTTGTGGGTGGAAACTGAGGGGGCCCACCAACTGGGGAGCAGGACCCTTCCCTGTGGAGCCTTGTCCCGGGCCCCGTGGGTCCAGGGCGCTGGCTCACGGCCTCCCGCTCAGTCAGGGGATGTCGAGAGGAACAGGGAGGTTCTGCACGGGAGGCAGAGAGGATAGACCTGTCTGAGGCCGAGCCGGCGTTCCTGGGACAGCTGAGTGCTATGGGCTCCTGAGGCCACTCAGAGACATGGCCAGGAGCCAAGGAGCACTCAGTAGGGATTCGTCAAGCGGGTGACATAGCCGGCCTTCCACCGCCCCCTCTCCGTGCCCACCCCCCACGTCCCCCTGCCAGCCTCCCTGCCTGTTCTCCTCTGCCCCATAGAGCTCGGGATTCTGATGCAGCTGCTGGACTCGGAGGATGAGATCGTGGTGGGCAATGCCGCCCTCTGCCTGGGGAACTGCATGGAGGTGCCGCGCACGGCCTCGTCCCTGCTGTCCACGGACATCGTGCCCGTCTTGCTGAAGCTGGCAGGCAGCGATGCCCAGCAGACAGCCGTGCAGCTGAACGCGGGCATCGCCCTGGGGAAGCTGTGCACGGCGGAGCCCAGGTGCGCAGGGCCAAGGGGAGCCCAGCTCCTTCTCTGCAGGAAGTCCCCCCCACTGACCCACCCAGGACACTGGGGAGCACTCAGGCTGAAGCCAGCGAGGGGACACAGCATGGAACAGGGGTCTTTCCTGGCACCAGCAGCCATCGTCTTCTCTCTGCTCAGCTCCCGCAGTCTCCTCTTTCCTCTCCTCCTCCCTCTCCTCGCACCATCCCCACCTCTCTCTCCTGCCTTTTTGTCTCCTCTGCTTTTCCAGAAACAATTAAACCTCTAACTTCATTTTTTTTTTCCCGCGTGGGGCCTAAGCATATGGAAGAGTGCCCTGTAGGGTACATTCTTGAGCTGGAGAAACAGGCGTGCTGGGGGTGGGTGGGGGCAGCCAGATGAAGAGCACCTGACAAGCCAGGCCAGGAGCCTCTGCATGGCCATGCCATCTCAGCTCGGCTCCCACTCCACTCTGTCCTGATCTGAGGCGTGGGGACACCTGGTCCTCGTGTTCCTGGAAGGTGCCTGTGTGCCTGAGTGTGGAGCCCTGGCCCCTGAGGGGTGCCTTCCACGGACAGGGAAAGGCTGTGGCCAGCCCGCTTCCTTCTCGCCCAGCCTCACCCTCCAATCCCTCCTCTGGAGAATGTGGGAGCTGGCCTGGGTCACACCTAAGGCCCTTCCAAGTTCTGATTGTTCAAAGGGAAGGAACGGATGAAAGCTTTCTTCTACAGAAAGCAAGGCGCATTAACTAGGACAGGCTCACCGTGGCAGCCTGCCGGGCAGTCCCTGAGAGTGTGGCCCAGTGGGTCTCTGGCACATCTGCCACTTGCACAGTGGGCATTGCCATGTTCCCTGGGCCTCCTGGGGGCTCCCCACTCACACAGCAGGTACTGCCGTGTTCTGTGGGCCTCCTGGGGGCTCCCCACTCACACAGCGGGTGTTGCAGTGTTCCCTGGGCCTCCTGAGGGCTCCCTACTTTGATCTTCAGGGAAATAGCTTCTGCCCTGTCCCGCCTTCCCAGCCAGCTTCTTCCTGAGCCAGGGGGATGCCTCTGGGCGCCAGATGTCTGTGCCCTGGCATTTATGTCCTGGAGTTTTGTGCTTTGATTATGACAGGTTTGCTGCTCTGCTGAGAGAGCTTCACGGGATGGAAATTCTCAACTCTATGATGAAGTACGTGGAGAGTTCTTGAGAGACGAGGCGTCCGTGCGGGTTTTGCCTATGACCGTTCACTCTGGTTGTTCCTGTGCTAATAAAGCCTTTTTGAATATGCGCTCCAGACCGGAACGTGGATTTTCAGAGTGCTCGCCGGTTGGTTTTCATTGGCCGTGGGACCTTCCCAGACTCTGATTAGTAATGGGTCTAGTTGGGAACTAGATTTCACCTAATACCTGTCCTGCCCCTTTTGTTGTTTTCTGCTGGCATTGCACTAGAACCATCAGGTTTTTCAGCAGTGACTTCGACCTCTCTTTTCCAGCTCTGAAGTGCCAAGACACAGCCCTAGTGACATCTGCGAGGCAGTAGTCTCTTCGAGCTTGGCCTGCCATTGTGGCACGAAGTCTTTAATTCAATGGGATGAGTGGTGGGTGGTAAGCTCCCTGGCAGGGAGTTCTGTGAGGTTCAGGGGAATCATTCCTGCAAGCACCCCCCGGCGCCTTTGTCCACCCCGTGCAAGGATGCTGTAACACACCCTTCTCTTAAACTATCTTCAAGTGCCAAAGCAGGGGGAATCTCTTTGTGCGCTGAACTCTCACAAACACAGATGTAATCTATTTCTCTAATCCACCTTGCTCTCCCACCCCCATCCCCAAAAGGCACTGCTCCCTTACAGTTGCCCCAAGTCCACTCTGAAACTGACCGGGTCATCTCTGGACCCCAAGTCCCAAAGCAAAAAGTCCAGTAAGTGCCACTGCTCTTCCACTTCTCAGTACAATCACTTGGCTCTTTTAGGGTCAGAGGCAGGACCTTCATGGTATAGCAAATGCCAAAGACTCCCAGGCCAAAGTTCCGAAAGTCTGTGCTCCTACTTACCCTGCTACCTGGCAGCTGGGTGACTGGACAAGTCCCTTAACCTCTCTGAGCCCTGGTTGCAGCGTTTGGAAAAGCTGGAGAAATACCTGTCCAACCTATCTCCAACATTACTGTGAAGATTAAATGAAGTTTTGGAGGTAAAGGCACAAGGAATTGCAAAATGCTACACAAATATATGAGATTTCCAGGCTCTTATCTTGAGATGGGGGGAGTTGACTATGATGTTAGTTGAGTCAAATTTGATGGACCTGGGGAAGGGTAAGCACATGTCCTTTAAGGAATCAGAACTGGACTTTTTAAAAAGAAAATTATTTGTTTGGCCATGGTGGATCCTTGTTGCCATGCACAGGCTTTTGGGCTTTCTCTGGTTGTGGCGAGCAGGGGCTACTCTTCGTTGGAGTGTGTGGGTTTCTCATTGTGGTGGCTTCTCATTGCAGAGCACAGGCTCTGACCCCAGGGACTTCAGTAGTTGTGATACACAGGCTTAGTTGCCCTGCATCGTGTGGAATCTTCCCAGACCAGAAACTGAACCCATTGAATCCCTGGCAAATGGATTCCTGGCCCCTGGACCATCAGGGAAGTCCAGAACCGGACATTTTTGGACCGCATAGGAAAGGAAATCCTCCTCCTGAGAGATCTGATGCAATGCACCCAAACAAAATTGGTCTTCACAAGTGAGACAGCCCTTGGCTTCAGTGAAGAACTTGCTCCTGGAACCACGAGAGATAATTAGCACTTTGGGGGTTAGAAGGAAACGAGTAGCCCCAAGAATCTCACTCTGGGTCAGGCTCACTGGAGCACTGAGTGCTGCTGCCCTAGCGCTGTCCCTGGGTGGCCGGTAAGTGACAGGCCGCCTTAGAGAGGCTGGGACTTGCCCATTCAGTCCCATCGTGCAAACAAACACTCTTCAAGAGGCCCTTGAATCGCAGAGGGAGATGGCTTGCCGCTAAACAGAGCACAGAGAAGAAAATTAGAGGCTGCGAAATTTGCTGTTTTGGGGAGAGAATTCAGTGGAGCTTTAAAAATGGAGGAGGCTGCCTGTGCCCCTAACCAGCAGACCTGTCTTCTCTGATTTGAAGTTCAGGCACCTCCCCCTCCTCCCTCTCTCTGGCTGCTCTCCTCCTCCCCAGCTCTTGAAAATGGCTATTATCCATGTAATCTCTTTCCCCAAAGAGTGGGGAAGTCAAATTATATTATTATCTTTGCTTCGGAGAAGCTGCCAAGTGCCGTCATCTCTGCTTTGCAGGAATGTCTGGCGGTACCTGAGGTGCGCCCTCCTCGCAGGTGGAGAGAAATGGTTTACGCGCTGGAGTCTCCATCTCTGCGGAGCCAGCCCTCCCTGGTCTCATTGCCTCTAGTCACTCTACCACACGGGGCTCCCAGGCAGCCTGAGGGAAACGATCTACATGTCAAAGGAGGGGCACCTCTCCTTGTGCCAGGAGACACGAGCACCGTCCCAACCACCCTCAGGATCATGGCTTATTCTGGGAAAGCAGTCTGTTGGTTCCACGGGCAGTGGGATTGTCCATCCTAAAGAGGTAGGACAGGGCTTCCCAGGTGGCGCTAGTGGAAAACGACCCACCTGCCAAAGCAGGAGATGCGACCGAGACAGAGCTGAGTAACCAGCCTGAAGCCACCGCAGAGGTGTCAAGCCCTGGATGGTGAACTGCTATCCTAGTCTAGGTGGTGCCAGCGGTGTGAGAAGGTAGCAAGGCCGGACTGAGGTTAACAGGTTTCAGAAGAAGTGACAGGAAAGAGCAGGACATGCTATCGCAGGCACTTTCCTGAGGATCTGTTAGGACAAGAGCTTCCTGGCTTGGAGAACTGAGAGAAGAAGAGTACTATCTGAAGCTTCCTGAGGCCAGGTGACTTTTTCAGCAAAAGTTCTCATTTTCTGAATGCCTTGAAAAGGCAGGTTCCACAAGGCCCAGGAAGAGGAGAGAGTAATCGGAGATGAGGAAAACATCTTTTTCAAGGCGAGAGGCTCTCAGTCCTGGACCTGTGGCCAGCCAGCCTGCAGAGAGAAAGTCCTGCCTGAGGTCTGCTTCAGACACTGTCATGACTGTCTGAAGATCCAGCCCGTGCAAGCCTCACAAAGACCCAGTGAGCCGGGCATTATCTCACTTTGTGGGTAAAGAAACTAAGATGTGAAGACAATCGGTGCTTCTCCCCCAGGACCACCTGGCAGGTAGGTTAGGGAGTTAGAATTTGACCCCAGCCTGGATTTTAACCCCTTCTGAGTAAAAAGCGCACTTCCCTTTACTAAACATGGCCTGATGGAAAAATTACCTAGTTTCTCCAAGCCTCAGTTTCCTCTCTGTAAAATGGGAGAAACAGTCCCTACTTACAGTGTTCTTGGGTTTGGATTTAACCCATATGCAGGCCCTGGCACAGGTGACTGGTAAATAGAAAACATTCTCTTAAGAGGGACTATTATTTTTAAGCCAGAAATTGCCATGATTTTCTGCCCCCTCCCACCCTCAGCAATCTGTTCACCCTCCTAGGTACTCACCTCTAGGCAGGCAAGCAGCTATGTGGCTCTTAAATCTGCTCTTCCCTCCCTCCTATACCCAACGGCAAACTCGAGGATCCCTCAAGACTCGTCCGTGGACAGCGAGGTCTGAAGGCACCAGGCCTGGGTGGGGTGGGGTTCTGAGCAGGGCTCCCCGAGGTTCAACAATGCTCCTTGCCAGGAACAAGGTGCCCGGGGCTTCCCTGGCCTGGAGCCAGGCTGTGTCTACATGGGCAGGACCCTGTGGGCTGGGAACCCTGTGCAGAAAGGGCTGTGGATGCTGGGATCAATGCCCCAACTCCCCCTCACCAAACAGATGCTCCCTGCCACTTGCTATCTGACCTCAGTTTAGAATCCAGAAAGCCCATTGATTCCAATGGCTGTGCCTCCAGTGCCCCAGTCATCAGAATATTGGTTGTTCTTTCCACCTCGCCCCCGGCACTGAGCACCCAGAAAGGAGGAGCAGGTCACAGCGGGACCCACAGGTGACAGCTCCCACTGCCTCTGCTGCCCGCCCCATGCCAGTGCAGCCCAGAGCGGCTGTGATCTGAAGCCCTGCTGAATGACATTCTGTCAAGACCTCTAGTTTAATCTCAATTTTAAAAAGGCAAAATGAAGAATGGGTTCTCCCTGGAGCCAGCCTGGCCTTTGGTCTGAATTTGCCCTGAGGCTACGATCCCATTTCTCTGACTGCTTTCTGATCTCGGCTCCTGCAAGGGGTGAGGGAGGGCCCTTGGGTGCCAGCAGAGCGCGGGAGCAGCACCTGCTTCTGTGCCCTGCCAGCCACCCCACACCCAGTTCAGCCCAGTTCCGGACCTGGGCTCCCGTCCCTGAGTGAGGGTGGCTGTCTGGCAGCTGTGCCACTCCTCTCAGCCCGAGCATCACTCCCCTGTCACATGTCCACCGCCAACTTCACATTGTGCTTTTAATCTTCAGCAGCTCCATCTGCTCATTTAGATCCCTCACGTCCCCTCAAGCCACAAGTCCACCCAGACACAGGCACACACACAGGCGGACTTCATCTCTCTGCAGCTGAGAGATGAATTTCCACATAAAAATGGATGAGTTCCCATGCAGCAAGGATTTAGGCTGATCAAAGACACGTTAAGAGAGGGGGAATATTAGAATGAGTGACGAGGACAAAGGCTCCTAGAATGTCCAGGCTGAAAATAATTCAGGGACCATCTAATCCACTGTCAATTTTATTGGAAGCCATCTGATTTCAATTGCTAAATACAATTCACTGTTCAAAATGTGTTGCCCAGGCCACTGTCCCCCATTTTAAAAAGGAGGAAATCAAGACTCCAAAAGACCCAGTGAGCTGTCCTCCGTGTGTGAGAAGCTTCTGAACCAAGGCACAGGGAAGGGCAGGGACCCACAGGGTCTTCCGGCAAGCAGGATGTGCAGGGGCTGGAGTGCAGGTGCCCCGTGTCCTGATGCCGGGTTCAAAGCCCAGCTTCACCTCTTAGAACGTCATGCCTTCAACTGCCTTGTCTGCAAATGTAGGGTGGGGAAGGTATGATGGCTACTTCATGGGTTCATGGTGAGGATCGAATGAGATGACTTCTGCAAAGTTCTCAGCGTCGTGCTGAGCACACAGTAAGCCCTCAGGAAATGGTTACTAACATTGCTGTTGTCATTATACTGGAATCAGTTGCCTCCACAGATGCCCCCTGCCTTGCCAGCCATGTATGCTCTTTTCCTGAGTTCTTAAATGTGAGGATCTTTATCAGAAGGGCTTCCAGATTCAATGTTATCCTGGATGTAGACTGACTCGGGGGGCTGGGCTGGTGTGAACGGCTGGTAGGGAATCCAGATGGGGTGGGAAGCATGCATCGGAGAGCGTCAAGGACTGAGACACGCATTCAATAAGACTTTGCTGCACTCCACACTACATTATCAGTATTGAGGAAAATAAGAAAAAGACAGGCACCGGATTTGGTTAACTTGAGTTTATAGTAATAGCCGCCTTGCTGATCTGCCTGTCTCGTTCTGTCTTCTAAGCCAGCCTGCACAGTGCAGCCAGAGTAATCCTCTTAAAGATCACTTTCATTATGCCGTACCCCTTTTCAGGCACCTTCTCGTAACTGCCTGCAGAATGAAGGACAAACTCCTTCACCATGTGTGAGAATGTGGGTGTCTGCCTGTGGATGTGTGCATGGGTGTGTGTGCTGTGAGTATATGGGTAACGGGGGAGGAAGAAGAACATAGGGCTTTTTTTAATTTTCTGAAAATTTGCTGATAAAGCACTCACCTTATTTTCTTTAAACTATTATATGATTTATATACATTCCTAGCACTAGATGTGAGTAAGAGTCATGATTCATAAGTTTTAGGTACAAATTAAAAATTACCCCTTAAATATTACTAAAATTACACATGGCCTTACCACATGACCCATGCGGTGTGATCTCACTGAGCCTCAGAGTTGGCTTGGTTTCAGGGTCATATCCTGGTACTGTCACCAAATCAGACTTGGGTCTGCTCCCCCAGTGTGCAGTAAAGCCAGTCTAGGGACACCAGGTCGTGATGAAGAAAAGTGCAGCATTTATCGCAGGGCACCAAGGAAGGATTGCCAAGAGAAATGTCAATAACCTCAGTATGCAGATGACACCACCCTTATGGCAGAAAGTGAAGAGGAACTAAACAGCCTCTTGGTGAAAGTGACAGAGGAGAGTGAAAAAGTTGGCTCAAAACTCAACATTCTAAAAACGAAGGTCACGGCATTTGGCCCCATCACTTCATGGCTAATAGGTGGGGAAACAACGGAAACAGTGAGAGACTTTATTTTGGGGGGCTCCTAAGTCACTGCAGATGGTGACTGCAGCCATGAAATCAAAAGACGCTTGCTCCTTGGAAGAAAAGCTATGACCAACCTAGACAGCATATTAAAAAGCAGAGACATTACCGACAAAGGTCCATGTGGTCAAAGCTACAGTTTTTCCAGTAGTCATGCATGGATGTGAAAGTTGGACCATAAAGCTGAGTGCCGAAGAATTGATGCTTTTGAACTGTGGTGTTGGAGAAGACTCTTGAGAGTCCCTTGGACTGCAAGGAGATCAAACCAATCAATCCTAAAGGAAATCAGTCCTGAAGATGCTGAAGCTGAAACTCCAGTATTTTGGCCACCTGATGCAAAGAGCTGTCTCATTAGAAAAGACACTGATGCTGGGAAAGATTGAAGGCAAGAGGAGAAGGGGACGACAGAGGATGAGATGATTGGATGGCATCACTGACTCAATGGACATGAGCTTGAGCAAGCTCCAGGAGTTGGTGATGGACAGGGAAGCCTGACATGCTGCAGTCCATGGGGTTGCAAAGAGGTGGACACAACTGAGCGACTGAACTGAACTGAAGCAAGGAGTCCAGAAAGCTCATGCTCAAAAGACCCAAACTCCCTAATGGCTTTCAGGGAAAGGGTGAAGTTGGAGAGTTAGGAGGTATGTGACCAGCTTGTGGACATTCTTCTGATTAGGCGGTGGTGAGGTAATGGGAGTTAACATCATCAACCTTCTGGTTCCAGTCTGGGGTCTACCTGCTGTGGTCAACACACAGTTAACTTCTCTCACCTAGTAGGAGTTTCAGTCTCTGAAAAACAACTCAAAGGCTAGAACTCAGAATATGGCCTCAGCAGAGGGCTTCCCTGGTAGCTCAGCTGGTAAAGAATCCACCTGCAGTGCAGGAGAGCCCAGTTTGATACCTGTATTGGAAAGTTCCCCTGGAGAATGGATAGGCTACCCACTCCAGTATTCTTGGGCTTCCCTGGTGGCTCAGACAGTAAAGAATCCACCCACAATGCTGGAGACCTGGGTTTGATCCTTGGGTTGGGAAGATCCCCTGGAGGAGGGCATGGCAACCCACTCCAGTCTTCTTGTCTGGAGAATCCCCATGGACAGAGGAGCCTGGCGGGTTATAGTCCATGGGGTTGCAAAGAGTCGGACATGACCGAGCAACTAAGCACAGTACATGACTTCAGAGGAGGAACTAAAGGATCTTGACTTTGTTTAATGGCTAAATTACTGTTATTTTGTCTTGCTTGACTGTTTTCCTTTCTGCATTTTCTCACTTTTCTGATGAGTGTATTCTTTGGAACTCAGGGAAGGCCTAGGAGGCTAGAGTTTTTCTACATACAGGAAGCCAGCAGCGGACATGGTAGGGTGGGGGCATCTTTTCCACGAAGGCCCCATAGGTTCCTGCCGGGCTACAGAACTGACCGTGACTCCCACGCCTTTGTGGTTCACTGCGGTGCTCCAGCACCTCAAAGAAGCCTGAGGAAGATTTGCTGAGTGGTAGCACCCCACCATGGCCTCTCTTCTCTTAGGCCAGCCCCCCATTTGTTTGTCTGCAAATATTCAGTTCATTCCCATCTTCTTGATTCTGCTTCTACTGTTCCTCCCCATAAAAGACCTTATTCCCTTTCCTTAAAGCTTTGACATCCTCAAAGTCTTGACACAATAAAAATGGCACATACCTTTCATTAAATACAGGTTTCAGATCCTGTCTAATGAGGTGGGTATTATAATTATTCTCCTTTTACAAGTGAGGAAACTGTGGTGCAGAGAGGTCAAAAAACTGGTGGAAGATCTACCCCTGAAGTCGATTTCTGCTGAGTTTCTGATTAACCTGTCTATCCAAATCTTTATTCCCTTTCTCTTCCTGAATGTGCTCCCCTCAAGACTGCTGCTGCTGCTGCTGCTAAGTTGCTTCAGTCGTGTCCGACTCTGTGCGACCCCAGAGATGGCAGCCCACCAGGCTTCCCCGTCCCTGGGATTCTCCAGGCAAGAACACTGGAGTGGGTTGCCATTCCCTTCTCCAACGCATGAAAGTGAAAAGTGAAAGTGAAGTCGCTCAGTCGTGTCCGACTCCTAGCGACTCCATGGACTGCAGCCCACCAGGCCCCTCCATCCATGGGATTTTCCAAGCAAGAGTACTGGAGTGGGTTGCCATTGCCTTCTCTGCCTCAAGACTGAGGCATATCAAAGAAAAGGGGAGATTTAAACCTACACAAACCCCTGTGTCCCTGTCCTCTAAAGTAAAGGACTTTTGCTTTAGTCTCCCAGGCTGTCGGTCACATTATCTTGTCTGGATGTCAAGCCTCTCAGTCCTCCACTCCTCAGAGGAGTTCCTGCTGCACATTTCTTCACCATAATATCCACAAATAGAATGCAAAGGTCCCACTTTGTGTTTCCTCTTGTTACTGAGTCCACGCTCATCTCTTCACCACATGACTAGCCAATAAATTGAGAAATGAGTTATTAGAGCAAAGAATAGCCACCTTATTTGGTAACCCAGCAGACCATGAAGATAGTGGGCTAGTGTTCCAAAGAAACATCTTGCCCGGGTTTGGATGTTTGTTTCTTTTATGAAACAGAGAGGAGTAGGGGAGGAGATAAAGTTTAAAAGGCAATAAGCTGTCACAAATATTTCCTGGTTCCAGCCAGACCTCGGTGGGCATGTATTAATTTCTTGTTGCCTGCATTCATTCCCAGGTAAGCCTGATCAGGATGTTTCCTGTGAGTTAAAGGTATTTTAGCTTCATGCTCAGGCATGGGAGGCAAGGTTCCCAGAGATGGGCCATCATGTATACTTGAAGCTATTGGCAATATCCCTTTAGTGGTTAACTTGTAGCAAAAACGATAGACTATGAAGATTAAAGTAAAAGACACAGATTCCAATTTAAAGTCAGATAGGTTCTTCCCTGTTACGCTCTAAGGAAATGTAGGCCAAAGAGCCCTATCAAACGTCCCACCCAACAGTCCTGTGTCTCTGGCTTCAGCCCTGCCGTCTGTTTCTCATGGCAGGAAAATAATAGCCTCACACAGGGAAGTACTTTTATCTTCTTTAAAGGGCTTTCATGTCACTGCTCTCATCTCATGTGTATAATACCCCTGTCAGGTAGGTATTGTTATCTTCCATTTGAAGCAAAGGAAAGAGAAGCCCAGAGATTCGATGTCTCGTCCAGAATTTCCTGGGGAAACCGTGGCTGGGCCAGGACCAGAATCCGGCCTTTCCCTTGAACCCTACTGCCCAGCACCCACCCCTGCCGCTCCTCTCATTCATTGTTGGGCCCAAACCATGGCAACAGTGAAGCAGCGGTTCTTCTCCCCTAGCATGAGGAGAAAATGAAACTCTAACCCCTTGAAGGTTTTATCTGAAACCCTTCCTAATCCATCAGCAGTCTGTTAGATAACAGCTTAAATCTCCCCACCGATAAGGATTAGCTTCCATCTGATTCGCAAACACATTTACCGGAGGCGTGAGGCGGCATCAGCACAGAGGGTGGGGCACTGTCTTGAGAAATGGAGGTTTTCAGATTTCCAGACACCCTGTGCACCCCCAGACAGGGTTGGGGAAGCCCAGGGTCTGTCCTTACATGAAGCAACTCCTCAGCCAAGGTCACTTAAATAACAGCTTGATCCTGAAAAACTCCTCATTCACTCAATAAGTATTTATCAAGCACCTTCTATGAGCCAAGCATTGTGCTGTCTACCGTGCTGTGCTTAGTCACTCAGTCATGTCCGACTCTTTGCAACACCATGGACTGTAGCCCGCCAGGCTCCTCTGTCCATGGAGATTCTCCAGGCAAGAATACTGAAGTGGGTTGCCATGCCCTCCTCCAGGGGATCTTCCCAACCCAGGGATCAAACCCAGGTCTCCTGCATTGCAGGCAGATTTTTTTTAACCATCTGAGCCACCAGGGAAGCACTGTGCTGGATAATATCAAATGACTTTGGATGAAATAGATGATACTTCCTCACTAATTTCTTTGATAATTATAGCAGGCCATTCTCAGTGGGTGCTCAGTCGCTCAGTTGTGTCTGACTCAGGCTCCTCTGTCCACGGAATTTTCCAGGCAAGAATACTGAAGCAGGTAGCCCATATGTCTTCTCTGGGGGATCTTCCCAACCCAGGGATTGAACTCACGTCTCCTGCATCTCCTGCATCTCCTGCATTGGCAGACACATTGAAGCTTCAGGGCAACAAACGAATCAGACTCGAACAAAAACTCTCCTTGGAGCTAATGTGATCTTGGCCCCTGATTCATGAACCTGGCCTCAAGGGTTAGAGGAACATCCACTGAGGGCAAGAATCCTCCAAACCCCAGCCCTTGGATTACAGGGGTTATCACTCCAGCGTCTGGGTATGGCAAGGTGCCTTGTGTCCTTCAAGCAAAAGGAAGCATTTAGAAGACTTTAGACTTCTGGAGAGTGCTGTCAGGACTATAGTTTATACATGGAGGGATGATATTTCTGATGAAACAGAACCTCTCTACACAGGCTTTATTTCTACTGAACTCAGCCATGACTTTTTCCTCCCAAGGGCAGTTTGGAAGTGCATCAGGAGAAATGTGGCCTGCCCTATTTACCCAGTCAGTGAAAGGTATGACTCCCCTCTGAGTACCAGTGAATAACCTCTGATAACTAGCGCTAGACTTGCTCTCATCTTTTCCCTAGATTTTGCTGGGAACACCCTCTTCCATGAACATGCGATGAGTTTAGGATCTCTAGTCCTAGTTAGACCACACATCTGAGGCTCTGGATCATTAAAAAAGTATTTTAGAAAGTGCCCCCCCTCCTTTTTTTTCCTTCTCAGAACTGTCAGAATTCAAATTCAGGTCAGTAAGTGAAGCAGGAATGGTGTTTTTGAAATACAGACTTCCCAAATAGCTGGGCTGTTTGCTGCTTAACCAGAGTCATTGAGAAAAGAAGATCAGCATCTGCAGGGGCAGCCAGGGAACGCGGTCTGTTCAGCAGCAGGAGGCTAGACAAGCGGCCCCAGTGGGCTCTTTCCAAAGGCACTCTGGGACCAGCATGGCCCAAGAGCTGGAGGCCCAGCTCTGTCCCAGTCACATTTATGACCTCAGACTGACCAGCTCACTTCTCTGGGTCTGGGTCTTTGACTTGCTGTTTCCTTGCAGACTGGACAGTTGATTTGCTTGCCCAGCGCTTGTTCTCCCGTTCTAGTAATGACCCCTCAATCTTCCTTGGTACTTGGTCATATCATTGACAAGAACAAAAATCATGGAGCTCATATTTTGCTGGTAAGAGGGCTGAAGTGCAAACAGAAAGCAATATATCCTGTTAAATAGGTTTTATAATGTGATAGAGCGATATGCATCTATCAAGACATTAAGTTGCTGAAAGAAAGGAAGAGGAACACTTAACATCTATGCTGATATGCAATAGGAGCTCAGTATGTATTTGTTGCTTGAATGATTAAAATTTAAACGCATTAGGGAACTTTCACACTACTTGAAACTTCCCAAGCCCTCCTTCACCCCCCACTGGTGGGTATGGGCTAAATGGGTAATGGTTTGGGCCAAAATACTACAATGAACAATGGTTTCCATTTGCTAAGTCCCCACTATGTGCCAGGCACTGGGGTGAGTGCTGGGCACATACAGAAGACAGATACAGTCAGTTTCTTCTCTCAAGGGGTGCCCAAGAGAGAGACACACCAGGAATCACATACCACTCAGCCCAGAATGATGTTTGTAGCACAGAGATAAGGCTTCTAGCTCAGCAAGAGACAGGCGGGTGATTCCTGAAAGGGATGTTAGAAGGAAGACTTTTCAGAGATAGACTTGGGCTGAGGGTAGAGAGAGAAGATGGGGAGAAAACTCAGACTGCACCAAAGGCTGGGTCAGGAGAAGGTACTCAGAATGTACTCTGATTCCCTCCCTTTTCTCATCTGGGCTGACCTGACTCCATTAGTCTCCTTATGCATTCTCTGACCAGATTCTCTCTCAGGAGACCAAGTAGATGGGGGTCTTTTGCTGTTTTGAATTTCAAGATAAAAAAGAGTCATAGCTCTCTTTGGTTACCTGTTCCAACATCATTCAGTGTTACCATTTGTAAGTTCCCATAGGCTCTTGTGGCTTCCCTCATAGCTCAGTCGGTAAAGCTGAGCCTGCAGTGCAGAAGACCTGGGTTCTATTCCTCAGTTGGGAAGATCCCCTAGAGAAGGAAATGGCAACCCACTCCAGTATTCCTGCCTGGAGAATCCCATGAACAGAGGACCCTGGCAGGCTACAGACCATGGGCTCACAAGAGTTGGACATGACTTAAGGACTAAACCACCACCACCAAACCAGTCTTGGTTTCTTTCTTCCTTTTTTTAAAGTTGGCTGTGCCAAATCTTAGTTGTCATGTGCAGGATCTTTCTTGTGGCAGGCAGGCTCTCAGTTGTGGCATGAGGGATCTAACTCTCTGACCAGGGATCAAACCCAGGCCCCCTGCATTGGGAACATGGAGTCTTAACCACTGGACCACCAGGGAAGTCCCAAACCAGTCTTAGTTTCTGCAAAAAGCCAAACCGTGCTGTCCATGCCCACTACAAGTTACACCTGAAAGGAGACCATGCTTATCAGCCTTTTGTCCTCAATATCTCAGCTTCTCTACTTCAAATTGCTGTTGATTCAGTCCTCCCAGAACCAACCATCACGCCTTTCTCTTTGAGGTCACTCCTCCAGGACAGTGAGGATAGCTCAGAGCTGGACAAAATCCAGAGGGCTCCCTTCCCAGCCCCAAACCACCTGGTTGCCATCCCACATGCCAGGTTTCCACACTCAGATGCAAGTTTGCGGTGCTGTGCTAAGTCGCTTCAGTCATGTATGAATCTTTGCAACCCTATCTACCATCGCCCACCAAACTCCTCTGTCCATGGGATTCTCCAGGCAAGAATACTGGAGTGGGTTGCCATGCCCTCCTGCAGGGCATCTTCCCGACGCAGGGCGGAACCCTCATCTCCTGCATTGACAGGCAGATTCTTCACCACTGAGCCACAAGGGAAGCCTCAGGTACAAGTTTACCAGTAAATATATTCATTCCCCTCTTATTGGTAGAAAGGACTTTTGATAATCTCAAGGACTGATTGCTTTCTTTCCAGCCAAACCAGCAGAGACAAGGAGACATTTCCATTGCAACTAAGTAATCCTTAAATTCCTCCAGAAGCCAAATTTGATTGAGCTAATATAGGCCTTTCTAAGGCACAGCTTCCAAAGATATCTTTTAGCCTCAGGCAAAGTCCTAATGAGTATAATATTAGTCAAAGCCCTGCCTTCAGCTCACCACCCTCACATTCCCCAGAGGGACTGATGGAGGATGGGGAGAATCACTGAACTCCTACAACTGATACATGCCCCAGACGTCCAGAACACATGACCCCACCACCTCACCTGGATGAGCCTCACAGTCTCAGGATCCATGTCTGATTTTATCAAGGTTCTTCTGGCCATATTACAATCTTAAAAGCCTGTCCTGTGGCAATGGACAAGCCAGGTTCAAGTCCTGGGGCACCTAAGTACCAGCTGCATGACCATGGGCAAGTTACTTAGCTTCTCTAAGCCTATAAAAATGGAAGTAATAGTATCAGTACTGCTTACTTCAAGGGATTGGATTAAATGAGATAATGCAGGTTGATCACTCCAGATGGAGTGGGCACAAAGAGAAGATTCAGTAAATGACAGGTCTTATTATTGCTTTGGTCTCTAAAAACCTCGCCATCCATTCTTTCTGATTCATCAGAAAAGCCCTTTGCCTGGAAAACCATATTTATACGAACATGCAGAGTGTCATGAGTGTCATAAGGAAACTGACAGGAAAAGCCCGCGGTGACGGGACTCTCTGAGAGGCCTTCCCCAGGGAAAGAGGGTCCTGGGCAGTCACAGACACTCCACTGCGGGGCACCGTAACTGCTCAGAGGTCTTTGC
Source organism: Bubalus bubalis (assembly GCF_019923935.1). Lineage (NCBI taxonomy): Eukaryota > Metazoa > Chordata > Mammalia > Artiodactyla > Bovidae > Bubalus > Bubalus bubalis. The sequence continues at coordinate 61,540,765 of NC_059172.1, read as the reverse complement.
AACCTGGCCCTGGGGCATGGGCAGAAGTGGAAACTGTAAGGGGAGGAGGAACTCATTGGGACTAGAGGGGACCCTGAAGAAAGGTGGGAGGGACCCCGAAAGTCAACCTCTACCCCTGAGCTTCACCTTCCCATTCATATTCCTTTCTTCATTCACTCATTTGCTATCAGATATGACTTGAGCTCCCTTCTATATGCCACGTGCTGAGAACACAACAGTGAACAAGACACCCCACGATTCCTGTTCAGGAGCTCACATTCTACTAGTCTATTTGAGGTCTGACTTTTTAAATTTTTATTTATTTTTAATTAAAGAATAATTGCTTTGCAATATTATGTTGGTTTCTGACATAGATCAACATGAATCAGTCACAGGCATACTCATGTCCCCTCCCTCTTGAATCTCCCTCCCATCCCATCCCAACCCTCTAGATAGTCACAGAGCCCCAGGTTTGAGCTATCTTATGTGGTTTGACTTTTAAAAGTCAACTCTTAAGAGTTGCGTTTCTCACAGTCATCCAAGCCAGATGGTGAACAAACACAAACCAAAAAAACCATTGTTTGATTTCTTTTAGCGTGCCCTGCTGCTGCTGCTGAGTCACTTCAGTCGTGTCTGACTCTGTGTGACCCCATAGACGGCAGCCTACCAGGCTCCGCCGTCCCTGGGATTCTCCAGGCAAGAACACTGGAGTGGGTTGCCATTCCCTTCTCCAATGCATGAAAGTGAAAAGTGAAAGTGAAGTCGCTCAGTTGTGTCCGACTCTTAGCGACCCCATGGACTGCAGCCTACCAGGCTCCTCCGTCCATGGGATTTTCCAGGCAAGAGTACTGGAGTGGGGTGCCGTTGCCTTCTCCGTTTAGCGTGCCCAATGTAGTCTAATTTCCCACACCTTAAACCAAAGGGCTTCCCAGGTGGCAGTGGTGGTTAAGAGCCCACCTGCCAATGCAGGAGACGTATGAGATGAGGGCTTGATCCAGGGTCAGGAGAGCCCCTGGAGGAGGGCATGGCAACCCACTCCAGTATTCTTCCCTGGAGAACCCATGGACAGAGGAGCCTGGTGGGCTACAGTCCATGTGGTCGCAAAGAGTCAGACATGACTGAAGGGACTTCATGCATGCACAAGGTAAACAAAAAAGAAACACAAAAGGCATGAAATCAGTCCCATCCTAGAAGGCCTTCTCTTGTCCTTCAGAGCAAGCAAGCTTCCAGCACTTCCTGTTGTCCTGGCACCAGCCTGGGTTCTTGGGCTGTCTAATCAGTAGGAATTAATAAAGAGGCCAGATGGGAAGACTTTATGGGGGTCCCGGCTGCTGTGCAATGGAGCAAGAACAAGAAGCAGGTTCCCTAGCTCCATCCTTTAAACAGGGTGAGGGTAGGGGGTGGCTCAGGTGGTCTGCCCACCACCTTGGTGGTGCCCTGTGCAGGGATCACGTGCAGTACCCTGCTTTCGCTCCTGGCACCTCGCAGTTGGGTTTGGACCTTTTGTATCTTGTCATAATTTTCCCCAGCTGCACATAGTTATTATTTTTAATCTCTTACAGTTGTCCAGGGTCCTAGGTCCCAATCTATCTCAGTACAACTTGAGACAGTGGTCTTTTAGTGCTTGGTTTACTCCCTAGGTCCCCTCTTCCTGGCTCCTGCCCACCCTGGAAGGGCCCAGAGGAAAGAGGAGGCTGGCTTATGCCCAGACAACAATCCAGCCCTAACCACTGTCAAGACTGATGTCTCAGGGGTATTTTCCCTCTTAAATCCCCACTAAAGGGATTCTCAGTTTCTTTCTTCACATCTCCCTGCCTGACTTATTAGTAAATTAAAAGGTGTCCATGCTAAGTTGCTTCAATCGTGTCTGACTCTTTGCAGCCTATGGACTGTACCCACCAGGCTCCTCTATCCATGGGATTCTCCAGGCAAAAATACAGGAATGGGTTGCCATGCACTTCTCCAGGGGATCTTCTTGACCCAGGGATTGAACAACATCTTGTACGTCTCCTGCATTGGCAGGCAGGTTCTTTACCACCAGCACCACCTGGGAAGCCTAAATTAAAAGGAATCATATTTAAATTCAAATCCCCTTTGTAACTGCTAGACAAGATGATGATCATGACCTCTTGGATCCAGTGTGGAGCTCTAAGCCTGAGGAGGTCCAGCATAGGACCAAAGTTCTCTAAAGTCCTAGCCATGCCAAGTGCTTCTTCGAAGCTTCTTGAGGCAGGATTCTTGGGACATTTGTTTCATATTTTGACACGGCCTCAACCAAGATTGGCAGTAAAGAATCTACCTGCAATGCAATAGACCCAGGTTCAATTCCTGAGTTGGGAAGATCCCCTGGAGGAAAGGTTGGCAACCCACTCCAGTATTCTCACCTGGAAAATCCCATGGACAGCGAAGCCTGACTGGCTACAGTCCATGGAGTCACAAAGAGTTGGATACAATCAATCAACTGAGCAGACATCAACCAGGATCAAAGAACCTGTAATCTTATTATGATAATGAGAACTATCTTTCCTGAAACACAGGGTTTCCATTTCTGCCTTCTCGACACCTGGGGGTTTTGTTTGTTTGTTTTATCAAAAACAATTCCAAGGGGAACCTGGGTCCATATCAGGGTAAAGAATGGATATCCTGCCAAATCCAGAAATACTTGTACTCCATCTTTGGTTTACTTTATTCTCACTCCTGTTTCTGTACTTATTTTGGTTTTGAGAGGGACTCATTTTTTTTTTTTTTTTTTTTTTGGTGTATTCAGGAACTGGTCCATTGGCCTGGTAGAAACAAACCCAGCAGATATATATTCAGCCCCTCACCATTGGGCCCACCTGATTAGCAGCAGACCAGGTAGGGACATCCTGCAGTCCCTGGGGTGCCATGCTGGGGCCACCGGCTTTGCAGCCCTGCCTACCCCGATGCCTGCACATCTTACCTGCTGGACCACAATCCCAAGAGTCTCAGGGAGTACCGTGAATAAAGAGCCCTGAAACAATTCTGAGAATGGTTAAGTATATCTTTTTTTTCTGGCTTTTTCTGAATGACTATTTCAAATTTGGCTTATCAGATGTAATTCTGGTCTTACCCATAAGTACCAGCTTACCTGACCAAATCACCTGGCTGAGAGCATTGCGTTTTAGAAGGAACTGGCTGGCTTCCTCCCACCATCCTCTCCTTCCTCAGACATTTCAACACGACGGCCTCTGTTCTCCCTTCTTAGGGCTTCTGTGTGTCCACAGGCACTAGATGTTTTCTAGGCTTTCTGTGGTAAATGTTAGATTACTTTCTTTCCCCTGTAATGGAAAGATTTTTCTTCTGAGAATGTAATGGTGCCTGGAAATAACAATAAGAAGGAGGGGGAGGAGGAGAAAAGAGAGAGGAAGAGAGGGAGGAGGGGAGATGGGAGGAGGAAGAAGAAGATGGGGGAAGGAGGTGGACGAAGAGGGCTTTGCGTGAATTTTTTAAAAACTTTTTGTTGTGAGGTAATTATAGATAAACAAGCAATAATGCAGAGACCCCTTACCCCTTTCACCCAGCGAATAGTGACACCTTACAAAACTATGGCGCAATATCACAACCAGGAAATGACAGTGATAATGATACAATCCATAAACCGTATTCAAAATTTCACCAGTTTTGCATGCACAGGGATCTGTGTGTGTGTGTGTGTGTGTGTGTGTGTGTGTTGAGTTCACTGCAGTTTGATCACATGTGTAGTTCACGTGACCTTCACTACTGCCAAGGTGCAGAACAGTTTCCTTGTGATGCCTTTTTATAACCACGTCCACCCCACCCTCCACCTCTGACAACCACTGGTCTGTTCTCTATCTCTATAAATTTGTCATCCCTCAAATGTAGCATAAGTGTAATCATTTGAGCTGGGCTTGTTTCCACTCAACAGCATTTTCTGGAGATTCTTCACATTTTTAATGTGAATCTCTAGTTCCTTCCTTTTTCTCTTTTTTTGTTGTTGCTGAGTCAGTGTTTCACAGAATCCATGTACCAGTTTATTTAACATTCACCTGTTGGAGGACATCCGGACTGTTTCCAGATTTTGGCTACTACAAATAAAGTTGCTATGAACATTAAGGTAAAGGGTTTTGTGTGAATATATGTGTTAATTTCTTTAGAACAGATGCCCAATATGGTTTTGCTAAGTTGTATAGTCATTGTATGCTTAATTTTATAAGAAACTTCTAGAATGGCTGTACCATTTTCCATTCCCACCAGCAACATATCAGTGACCTTCATTTGCATTTGGTGATGTCATTATTTTTTTTTAAACTTTAGACAATCTCATAGGTGTGTAGTGATATCTCATTGTGGTTTCAATTTGTATTTCCTTAATGACTGGTGCTAACATCTTTTCATGCCCTTATTGTCATCTGTATGTCCTCTTCATTGAAATGTCTCAGTTCAGTTCAGTCGCTCAGTCGTGTCCGACTCTTTGCAACCCCATGAACCGCAGCACACCAGGCCTCCCTGTCCATCACCAACTCCCGGAGTTCACCCAGACTCACATCCATCAAGTCAGTGATGCCATCCAGCCATCTCATCCTCTGTTGTCCCCTTCTCCTCCTACCCCCAATCCCTCCCAGCATCAGAGTCTTTTCCAATGAGTCAACTCTTCGCATGAGGTGGCCAAAGTACTGGAGTTTCAGCTTTAGCATCATTCCTTCCAAAGAAATCCCAGGGCTGATCTACTTCAGAATGGACTGGTTGGATCTCCTTGCAGTCCAACGGACTCTCAAGAGTCTTCTCCAACACCACAGTTCAAAAGCATCAATTCTTCGGCGCTCAGCCTTCTTCACAGTCCAACTCTCACATCCATATATGACCACAGGAAAAACCATAGCCTTGACTAGACGAACCTCTGTTGGCAAAGTAATGTCTCTGCTTTTGAATATGCTATCTAGGTTGGTCATAACTTTCCTTCCAAGGAGTAAGCGTCTTTTAATTTCATGGCTGCAGTCACCATCTGCAGTGATTTTGGAGCCCAAAAACATAAAGTCTGACACTGTTTCCCCATCTATTTCCCATGAAGTGATGGGACCAGATGCTATGATCTTCATTTTCTGAATGTTGAGCTTTAAGCCAACTTTTTCACTCTCCACTTTCACTTTCATCAAGAGGCCTTTTAGTTCCTCTTCACTTTCTGCCATAAGGGTGGTATCATCTGCATATCTGAGGTTATTGATAGTTCTCCCGGCCATCTTGATCCCAGCTTGTGCTTCTTCCAGCCTAGCATTTCTCATGATGTACTCTGCATATAAGTTAAATAAGCATGGTGACAATATACAGCCTTGACGTACTCCTTTTCCTATTTGGAACCAGTCTGTTGTTCCATGTCCAGTTCTAACTGTTGCTCCGTGACCTGCATACAGATTTCTCAAGAGCAGGTCAGGTGGTCTGGTATTCCCATCTCTTTCAGAATTTTCCACAGTTTATTGTGATCCACACAGTCAAAGGCTTTGACATAGTCAATAAAGCAGAAATAAATGTTTTTCTGGAACTCTCTTGCTTTTTCCATGATCCAGCAGATGTTGGCAATTTGATCTCTGGTTCCTCTGCCTTTTCTAAAACCAGCTTGAACATCAGGAAGTTCACGGTTCACATATTGCTGAAGCCTGGCTTGGAGAATTTTGAGCATTACTTGACTAACGTGTGAGATGAGTGCAATTGTGCAGTAGTTTGAGCATTCTTTGGCATTGCCTTTCTTTGGGATTGGAATGAAAACTGACCTTTTCCAGTCCTGTGGCCACTGCTCAGTTTTCCAAATTTTCTGGCACATTGAGTGCAGCACTTTCACAGCATCATCTTTCAGGATTTGAAATACCTCAACTGGAATTCCATCACCTCCACTAGCTTTGTTCGTAGTGATGCTTTCTAAGGCCCACCTGACTTCACATTCCAGGATGTCTGGCTCTAGGTCAGTGATCACACCATCATGATTATCTAGGTCATGAAGATCTTTTTTGTATGGTTCTTCTGTGTATTCTAGCCATCTCTTCTTAATATCTTCTGCTTCTGTTAGGTCCATACCATTTCTGTCCTTTATCGAGCCCATCTTTGCATGAAATGTTCCCTTGGTATCTCTAATTTTCTTGAAGAGATCTCTAGTCTTTCCTATTCTGTTGTTTTCCTCTATTTCTTTGTTGTTGTTGTTTTTTTATAATACAACAAAGAAATACTGTTTATTTCAAGTCTTTAAAATACTGCTTATTTTTAAAAATTTATTTTATTATGAAACCATAATAAACACGTTGCCCATCGCTGAAGAAGGCTTTCTTATCTCTTCTTGCTATTCTTTGGAATTCTGCATTCAGATGCTTATATCTTTCCTTTGCTCCTTTGCTTTTCACTTCTCTTCTTTTCACAGCTATTTGTAAGGCCTCCCCAGACAGCCATTTTGCTTTTTTGCATTTCTTTTCCACAGGGATGGTCTTGATCCCTGTCTCCTGTACAATGTCACGAACCTCTGTTCATGTCTTATTTCCATTTTCTAATTGGATAGCCTTTTTTTTTTACTGTTGAGTTTGGAAAATTCCGTATATATTCTAAAAAGCTAGCACTTTGTAAAATATGTGGTTTGCAAATATTTTGTCTTCATCTGCATCTTGACTTGTCATCCTCACCACAGAATCTTTCACACAGGGAAGGCATTTAATTTTGAATAAGTTCAATTTCTCCATTTTTCCCTTTGTGGATTCTGCTTTTGCTGTTTATCCTAAGAACTTTTTGCCTAACCCTAGGTTCAGAAGATTTTCATCTATTTTCTTTCTTTTACTAAAAGTTTCATAGTTTTACATTTTATAGTTAAGTCAATGTGTTACTGACCTGGATTCTTCAACACTTTAATCAAATGAAATTGATGAGGCCAGATGAGGAATTCAGGCAAGGCTTTCTTGAGACTCTTCCTATAGCACCAAGGAGTGAAAACAAGTACCAGTTTCCCTTGCTTGCTCTCCAGGGTAGGGGTGAATCCATGGGTTGGACCAGAAGGTGGCTCAGGTGGTCTGCCTGCCCCCTTGGTGGTGCCCTGTGTGGGAATCCCACATAGTATCCTGCTTTTGCTCTCCACACCTTAGAAGGGGGTATTTGGGCTTTTGGTCTTTTTTTAATCTCTTCATAATTTGCACCAACTACAAAATGTTTGCACTTATTTTAAGTCCCTTTCTTTGTATTTTGTTGCTTTAGGAGACGTTTCTCCAAGTGTAAACACTGCACCAAAGAGTCCCAGGTGCCTGCCTATCTCAATGATCCATTTTGAGTTAACTATTGGATAATGTGAGATTTAGGTTAGTTCATTTTTTGCCTATGGGTGTTCATTTAGGTGTGTATTTAAAGCTTAATCCTTATAGCAACCTTCTGAAATGAGTATTATATTGAGTATAATATAATAATATAAATATAAATAATATAAATATATATGCTGCTGCTAAGTCGCTTCAGTCGTGTCTGACTCTGTGCGACCCCATAGACAGCAGCCCACCAGGCTCCTCTGTCCATGGGATTCTCCAGGCAAGACCACTGGAGTGGGTTGCCATTTCCTCCTCCAATGCATGAAAGTGAAAAGTCAAAGTGAAATCGCTCAGTCATGTCCAACTCCTAGCGACCCCATGGACTGCAGCCTACCAGGCTCCTCCGTCCATGGGATTTTCCAGGCAAGAGTACTGGAGTGGGGTGCCATTGCCTTCTCCATAAATATATATAACTGCATATAAATATAAAATATAAAATGAGTATATGTTGTCATCCCATTTCACAGATGGAGGAACCTAGAGAGATTTGGTAATGTGACCAGGACCCAACTGCTGATAGGTGGGAGGAAAAATTTATGGTTTGAATGCAGGTCTTCCTGACTCATGGGCTTCCCAGGTGGCGCTAGTGGTAAAGAACCACCTGCAGGAGACATAGGAGAGGAGGGTTCCAACTCTGTATTGGGAAGATCCCCTAGAGGAGAGCATGACAACCCACTCCAGTATTCTTTCCTGGAGGATCCCATGGACCAAGCCTAGAGGGCTACAGTCCATAAGGTCACAGAGAGTTGGACACGACCGATGCGACATAGATGCACACACACTTCCTGATTCATGTGCTCCTACATTTAAGCCCTGTTGCCACTGCCTCATTCCACCCCTTCTCTCTGGGAGAATCTTTTTCCTGAGCAGACATCCCAGTTTCCTGAACACATTCCTTCATCTTGACCAACCCTGCCCTCACCTCAGGTCACGGGCTACCAGAGGTTGGAGCCTGCCTGAACCGGTCCAGGTGTCCTGTGACACGTTGCAGGGCACAGAATGGGGACCGACTGGGGAACTTCCCTGCATGCAAAGAGCTTGTCACTCCAGTCTGGGGAAAGGCTCACATCGGATTTCAGCATCTTCCAGAGTATTGCAGAACTGCACCTCCAGCTCACTTCACTCGTCTGGGGATGGTAGCCCCCCACTCCCCTAGAACAATCACACACACACACATTAAATGTTGACTCATTTAATAATTCTGAGTCCAGAAAAATTTCATCCCTGATCTAAAATAAAATATACTGAGAGAGTCAATAAGAAGAACTGAGAGCATCTTGGAGCAAAATTCCTATGGTTAGAACATACTTCTTGCTCTTTCTGGTGGGACTGGACCATGGTCAGACTATTCTACCTAGCTCATTTCCATTCATCACACCCATTTCCTTTCATGGGTCAAGGGCAGTGAAGATGGAGCTTTCCTCTCCAGCTCTCTGCTCTCTACCCACTGGTTGTGGACCTCCCAGGCAGGCAGGACCTAGGAGCTTCTGCACTCAGACCACTGGGGAAAAAATCAGCAATCTCTAAATTGACTTTGGGTTTTCCCAAAACCCGAAGCATCAGCCCACCTATTAATGACAGATCCAGGATCTCTGTGCCACTGTGACTTTGCATTCAAGAAGGACCCTTCCCCTTACTTCTCTCAGAGTTTTTCCAAAGACTACTAGGCTTTTGTCCTCACTCACTTTACAGAGATAAAGGAAGCCCAACTGGAAGAACAGATCTATTTTGTGAAAAATGAAAGTGTTAGTCACGTCCTATTCTTTGCAACCCCATGGACTGTAGCCCGCCAGGCTTCTCTGTCCATGGAATTCTCCAGGCAAGAATAATGGAGTGGGTTGCCATTCCCTTCTCTAGGGAAGGCAGGGATCAAACCAGGGATGCCCAACCCAGGGATCAAACATGCCTCTGCAATACTGAGGGCAGATTCTCTACCACTGAACCCCCAGGGATGAGGTACATGTGCATATCTATTTTGCCAGATTCTTCAGAAGCAGGGGTGCCTGATCCCTCAGCTTGGCTGTTTCAACAGATAGGTCAACACCTCCTGGGTCCTTCCTGTCCTTCTACCCACCCCGTAAAGAACAGGAGATGAGTTTAATTCAGGACCCTGGCAGTCTGCCTTGAGCCCTGGGTGTCTTCTCCCACAGGGACGATGCTCAAGCATTCCTGTGATTCCTGTCCCTGCAGAGGGCCAGTGGCAGCTTCTGGTTTCTTGCTCTCCCTGGAGAGCCACTTCAAGTATAACTGATCCTTAACTGATCAGTTAAGGAGAACTTCCTTAACTGATTCAGGCCATTCGACCCTGGCATGTCATCCAATGGCCCAGACAGATCATGTTGAAGGTCAGAGAGTCATCCTTCCTTAGGTCCAGTGGGCAACTTTCCCCACCTCCATGCTCACTCACCCAGCAGAAGGTGAGAAGCATCTCCTTGGTCTCCTGATCTTCCGATAGTAATGTCCTCTGTCATATTCGGGCTTTCCTAGGGGAGGGTCTGAGATTTGTTAAGAGCAGGCACGGCTGCTCCAGGGACAGTAAGTTCCATCGGGCTGTCTCACTCCTGCCAAAGCAAGCCAGGGCCTCCCTCTGACATTGTAATTAGGGTGCATCTCCTGTTCTAGAAGTAGTTTCCATCACTTCCACCCTCTTCCAGAGAGCATGACACTCATTGCCCCTTTTCTGCCATATCCTTTAAGGGCTCCATTATGCCCAGCCCTTTCCACAGGGACCAAACAGACCCAGAACTGAATCTCAGCTCCCACTTACTAGCTATGTGGCCATTCACTATTTACTGTCTTTAAGCTTAGTCTTCTCATCCCTCACAAATATGGAGATATTAAACCTTATAATGTTGTTGTGGATTTAAACAAGATCATATCTATAAAGTATGCACAGGAGATAAAAGAGCTACTGATCCTGCGACAAAGTTAAGGCTCAATAGTGGCACAATCTCCAGGCCAACCTTCAGTTCTCCATTCTGCCCACCAGAATTCACCCTGGGTGGGACAGGCAGGTCAATTGTTATGGGAAGAGCAAGTGCCCCAGCTCCAGCCTGGGGTTCCTACTCACCTATCACGCCCACGCTGTTCCCCAGGAGTCTGGAAGGCGTCAAGGATGGACTCAAAGGCAAGCATGTCCTCCTGTGGTAGGTGGGCTCCTCAAACTTGAGGATGGTCACTCTTGGAGGTTCCCTGTGGACTCTGGCTCACCTGCCCTGTTGCAGGTGAGAAGTGACCTACCCTGCACTGCCCTGCGACAGTTCCTTTAGCACCACCTGCTCTGGAATGGCCCTGGGAGAGCCACCTGTTTAAGCACTTATAATTTTCCCTGCTCTCGGGGTCTCGCAGGTGAGAGGGCAAGCCCATGGACCGAAGACCTAGAGGCACCCCCCACCCCTACTCCAGGCTCAGCACCAGGTATCCTCTATCCTCACTTTATCCCCAGAGGGACCAAGGGACCTCCCACGGTGGATGCAGGGAAGGAGGAAGCAAGTAGGGAGTTAGGAGAAAGGAAGGGGAGTCCACCCAGATGTGCTTCCCTGGGCCAACCCCTGGCCCTGCCCTTGGCTGACTCCCCCCAGGACAGCTTCCCCTCCCCACCAGCAGCCACGTTGGCCTCTGCAGGTGCATTTTCTCCCTTGCCTGCCCCAAGTCTCTGCACTGAGCCCTTGGCCTGGTTCCTCCACAGCCCCACGCTGCTCTGAGGTCCTCGGCTCCTAGGTTGCCCCTCCTCCCAGCAGACGGGGACCCCAGTATGCTCCACATGCTCCCTGAGCCTCACCTCTGACCCCCACCCCCACCCAGCAACAAGCCACCCCCAGAACTGGACCAAAGAATTCACCTCCCCAGGGTGATCAACTCCAGCCCTGGTGCTCATCCTTCTGAGGCTGGGGCCAAAAGTCATGCCAAGAAGGGGAACTCCCTTGACAGAGCTCCAGTCCCTCACCCCAAGGGTCCTGACCCCGTTGGGTGGCCTTTTGCATGCAGAGACTGACTAACAAAAAGTCAACCATAACAAAGGGAGCACTAAGTCAGTCAGGCCAACAGATTCAGACCAGAAAATCTCCGTTACAACTTTTTTACTCCGTATTTGTTATGAAGGGGTGGGTTCCAGGTCCCCACACTCTACAATGGAGACCCCCAGCACAGCCCTGAACTTTTTATAAACCCTCGGGACATACCGAGTGTCTGCCTGCGATGCGGGAGACCCAGGTTCGATCCCTGGGTTGGGAAGACCCCCTGGAGAAGGAAATGGCAACCCACTCCAGTACTCTTGCCTGGAAAATCCCATGGAAGGAGGAGCCTCATAGGTTACAGTCCATGGAGTCGCAAAGAGTCGGACATGGCTAAACGACTTCACTTTCTTTCTTTCTTTCAGGACATATATGAGTTGCATAAATGAATGAATCAACTACCGCACAGAGTTAGGTCTACATCAAAGAGGACCGAATGGTCCAGTCCAGACTCCTCTTCCAACTTCAGGATGCCTTCCTCTTGCAGCCCCTGCCCAGGCTCGAGCTGGGGGAGGGGGAAAAAAAAAAACACCACAGGCCGAGACTGAGGACGTGTTTGAGGGCGGGATGCCGGGGCGGGGCAGGGCCTCTCAGGGTGCTGCGCGGGGAGGGTGCTGCGCGGGGAGGGTGCTGCGCGGGGAGGGAGCCCCCTTCCTTGACTGGGCTGCCATCGCTGCCGGGGCCTCAGGGCTCGGATGGGTTTCCTCAGCCTTCACAGGGCAGGGCCGGTGTCTCCTCACTCCAGAGCGGGCAGGAGGGAGGGCCGCCGCCTGCCCAGCGGCCCCCTCAGAGACCCGCGGCGCAGGGAGCAGCCCGGCCCAGAGCGCGCGGGGCGCCAAGAGCACGGGCCGCGCCGACGCCATGGCCGCGCGCGGGGAGCGGCGGCCGGGCGGCCTCCCCGCCTTCACCCGCGACGACTTCGAGGCCGACCGGCGCCGAGGGGCGAGCGGCGGCTTCGCCGGCTGTCCCAGGCTCCGCAGCAGCGCCGGCGGACCGAGTGTGCCGTGGAGAGCTCCCTGGCCTCCCGCCCGAGGCCCCCAGGCCCCCGCCTGCCTGCCCGCCCCACCCCGCTCCTTTGGCCAGGCTTTCAATTCCTTTAGGGAAGGGGAAACTGAGGCCCGGGGAGCGAGGACCAGGCAGCCGGTCTGAGACTGAGCATGGTCCTTTCCGCCTCTGGAAACTCTGTCGAGTGGCCTGACCTCCCCGAGGCACAGCCTGCCTCTTTCCATCGTCTCTGAAATGCGCTCGGCTCTGTCTGTGGACCCAGACCTGTTTGTTGAAATCCACGGAGGTCAAAAGTGAGCAGGAGCTACCGGCAAGATGCCTTTGTTCAATCCGACCTCCCGATCGGGTCTGGCCTCCTGTTTTCCAGCCTCAACTTCCTTCGGGGTGTCGGCTCTGGGTGGCCCTCTGCCGCCCTCCTACCCACCCCTGAACTCACAGGGCAGGCAGGCAGGGCTGGGTTTGCTGAGGAGCTGTGGCGCTTGGCTCAGTGATGCTCCGTGACCTGGGGGGAAGTGCCTTATCCCCTCTGCCAGTGCAGGCTGGAGGGGGCTTGGAAGGTGGAGGCTGCCAGCCTACTGGCCTGAGAACCTGCCCAGCCCACTCATCTACCAGCTCTCACACTGGCACTGCCAGTTGCCCAAGCCTGACATGCTACAGTCTCTGCCGTTTTTCTCTCCGGCTCCTCCCAAGTCCCATGGCCTCTCCCTGGAAGACCTCCTTTTCCCTAGTGCTACCTCTCCCGCAGTGCGTCCAGCCATCTCTGCCTTCCCTCTGAGATGCAGCTCTAGCCCCATTCCTACCAGACTGGCCAGTACTTGGCTGTGCACGGGCCCCTGGCGCAGCCGTGAAGGAGACACTTTGGGATGTGAAGTCTGAGATGATCACCGTGTCCTCCTCCCAAGGCTCCTGGGATATCAACTGGAGGTCCTTGGGGGTGTGGGGGACAGTGTGGCATCTTTTCTGGACATTCTCTATGGTCACTACGCAAGCTCCCAAGACACAGCCTCGCATCCCACACAGCCAAGTTCCTTTCTAGTTCCCAGACCCCTTCCTGCTTAACGAATAAGGGCAAAGTGAGACAGTCCCAGAGTCACCCATCTAACTCCCTCAACATCCTGGCTTGGGAGTAGAGTCAGATCATTCTAGAATCTGTCCAGATCATTTACAGCCTTTGAAGCAAAGAGCAAGAGGAAACAGATGGCATTGATAAGACTACTCAGGAGACATTGACAGTAACCCCCATCTCAAGTCCCTTCCCAATCCCAAAGGACTAAGAGATTTATTTATAGTAATTAGCACCTGCCACCTGTGGAGTGCTCTCCTAGGAGTTTTATGAGTATGACTTCACTGGATCCTCCTTCCATCTTTTCATTCATTTGTCCTCTTGATGAATATTTATTGCTCACCTATTATGTGCCAGGTGCTGTGCTGGACCCTAAGATATAATGAATATAATGATGAATGCAACAGATATGCTTCCATGATGACTCAGTGGTAAAGAATCCACCTGCCAAAGCAGGAGCTGCAGGAGACCTACATGAAAATCTAACAATGCTTATAATTCTGTTTTTGCTTATACATTTGTTATAACGCTTATAACAAATGGATAAGCAGAATGTCACAGGAACGCTTCTGCTCTTTGCGTGGGTCGATATCCTAGGGTTTGTACCCAGATGCCTTTAAAAAACAACTACCAAAGCCATTTGAGCAGTCCAGCTTATACTGAACTGACGAAAAATTAAAGCAGGGTAGGGTTTTATTGCTGAAGGAGGGTATGGCAACTCACTCCAGTATTTTTGCCTGGAGAATCCCACGGACAGAGGAGCCTGGTGGGCTACAGTCTACGGGGTCACAACGAGTCAGACACAACTGAGTGACTAAACACACACCACACACAGTTGATTAACAGTGTTGCGTTAGTTTCATGTGTGTGGCAAAGTGATTCACTTATACACGTGCATATATCTTTTCTTTCTCAAATTCTTTCTCCATTTAGATTATTGCAGATATGAATATTGAGCAGAGTTCTCTGAGCTATACAACAGGTCTTCCTTGGTTATCTTTTTTTTTTTTTTAAGATTTTTTTGGATGTGGACCATTTAAAAAATCTTTATAGAATTTGTTACAATATTGCCTCTGTTTTATGTTTGGGTATTTTGGTTATCTATTTTAAATGTGTGTGCATTGTGTGTGCTAAGTCACTTCAGTCATGTCTGACTCGATGCGACCTTATGGACCATAGCCTGCTGGCTCTTCTGCCCATGCAAGATCCTCCAGGCAAGAATACTGGTGTGAGTAGTCATGCATTCCTCCAAGGGAATCTTCCTGACCCAGGGATCAAACCTTCATCTTTTAGGTCTCCTGTATTGGCAGGAGGGTTCTTAATCACTATCTCCACCTGGGAAGCCCACTATTTTAAATGTAGTAGTGTGTATATGTGGAGAAGGCAATGGCACCCCACTCCAGTACTCTTGCCTGGAAAATCCCATGGACGGAGGAGCCTGGTAGGCTGCAGTCCATGGTGTCGCTAAGAGTCGGACATGACTGAGCGACTTCACTTTTCACTTTCATGCTTTGGAGAAGGAAATGGCAACCCACTCCTGTGTTCTTGCCTGGAGAATCCCAGGGACGGGGGAGCCTGGTGGGCTGTCGTCTATGGGGTCGCACAGAGTCGGACCCGACTGAAGTGACTTAGCAGCAGCAGCAGCAGCAGTGTGTATATGGGGCTTCCCAGGTGGCACTAGTGGTAAAGAACTTACCTGCCAATGCAGGAGATGTAAGAGACACAGGTTTGATCCTTGGGTCAAGAAGATCCCCTGGAGGAGGGCACAGCAACCCTCTCCAGTGTTCTTGCCTGGAGAATCCCATGGACAGAGGAGCCTGGCGGGTTACAGTCCATGGGGTCGCGAAGAGTTGGACATGAATGAAGCGAATTAGCATGCAAACATGCACTGTACTGTATATGTCAATCCTAAACTCCCAGTTAATTCCTTCGCCCTTCCCCCAGATGCTCGCTGTATTTTGAAGGTAGCACTGATGGCATGTGCCGAGGAGCAGCTTGTGGGAAGGAGAGGAAGAGAGGAGTCCAGGATAATCAAGATCTTTGAAGAGGGATGGAGCCCATTCACTGAGATGGAGAAGGCTGAGCGGGGAGTGGGTTTGAAGAGAGAATCGGGAGTTCCGTTTTAGACACTTTAAGTGTGAATACCCAGCTGGAGATGCTGAGGTTGCCTGGAGACCCTGGGACTGGGTCTAGTTAGTGATCAAGTAACAGAACAGGAACCTGCAAAGGAGGGACCAATCCCGCGCCAAGAACAAAAAGTTGCCTGTAGGCTATAGTAATAACTGATCAGTGAGATATTAGGACCGGAAACCAGATGAAAGGGTGGGGGAGGGGAGGAAAAGAGAGAGACAGTAGGTGTCGAAAACACTCTCAAGCAGTCTAGGTGTCAAGGGGAGTTGTGCACGTCCCTGTTGTTCCCATTTTACAGTTAACAGGCTCAAACCCAGAGTTTGCTTGTTCGAGGTCATACAGAGATGAAATTGGGATTGGAAAGCAAGGCAATGCAGCCCCAGATCCCGTGATTTTTCCACCTCGTGATGGATGTCTTCTCAATTCTTATGATCTCAAAAGGACAAGAAGAGACAGATTAAAAAAAATACATTACAGAGGTTGGGGGAGGGGCGGGGAGCTCTCTTGAATAGTAGGGAAGACAAGAAGACCTAAATCCGGACCAGCCAACCTGTCCAGTTGCGGGTGTGGGGGGAGCAGGTGCCTTTTCCTGGAGGTGAGGCAACTCTGGCTGGCTTCCCAGGGAGGCCCTATGAACACATTTCCAGCAGCCTTTGACTGCAATGCCACTGCAGCTTTGCAAATACTTTGCTTTTTAAAGAAAATGTCATTTCTCCTTAATCTTCATCCCCACCATCCCCAAACAATCTAAAACAATTTGCATATTTGCTGTTCTGTGGGCATGGACAGTGAAAAGAGCGAAAGGTTTTGCAAATGCTTATTCTGTAAGGCTTTCCCTTCAGTCTTGACTTCAATTCAGCAAAGATGCCTTGTGCTATGCGTGGCCGTGTGCTGTGATGAGTACAAAGATGAATAATTATAGTTCATCTCCAAAATGGAATCCCATACAGCCATTACAGAGCTCGCTTCAGGAGAATAATGATTCAGAACATGCTCACGCTACCCTGACAGGGAAAAGCAGGTCAAAAACAGCCCACACTATGTGATGGCAAGGGAGAGTGGAGGAGGAAAGAGGGCCAGGGAGGGAGAAGAGGAGAGAGGCTCCTTGCAATGTATTGTAAAAGAATATAGTAAATTATTAACAGAGGCCAACTCTAGAAGGTTGGGTTACTGATGATTTAATTGGTGGGGGGAGGGGGGCATGCCATGTGGCTTGTGGGATCTTAGTTCCCCAGTCAGGGATTGAACCTAGGTCCCACAGTGAATGCGCTGAGTGCTAACCATGGGACCACCAGGGAATTCCCTAATTTTCTTTTCTAGTCCCATGATATTCTACAAGGTATGCGTGTGTGCACACATATACATATATATATATTACTTTCATAATAAAAAAGGCAATAAATTATATTCTTCCATATTTTTATTGAAGTATGGTTAATTTACAATGTCATGTTAATTTCTGCTATAAGCAAAGTGACTCAGTTACATATATATATATATATACACACACATGCTTTTTCTAAATATTCTTTTCCATTATGGTTTATCATAGGATATTGAATATAGTTGTCTGTGCTATAGTAGGACCTTATTGTCTATCGTTTCTATATATAAAAGCTTACATCTGCTAACCCAGCCTTCCACTCCATCCCTCTCTGAACCCCCTTCCCCTTGGAAACCACTGGTCTGTTCTCCATGTCCATGATTCTGTTTCTGTTTCATAGATAAGTTCATTTTCATCATATTTTAGGTTCCACATATAAGTGGTATCATTTATCTTTCTCTTTCTGACTTCAGTTAGTGTGATAATCTCTAGCTGCATCCAGGTTGCTGCAAACGGCATTATCTCATGTTTATGGCTGAGTAGTATTCCACTGTATATACGTACCACATCTTCTTTATCCACTCATCTGTTGATGGATGTTTACGTTGTTTCCATATCTTGCCTATTGTGGATAGTGCTGATATGAACATAGGGGTGCAGGTATCTGAGTTATAATTTTGTCTGAATATATGCCCAGGAGTGGGATTGCCGGATTGTTTGGTAGTTTTTAGCTTTTTGAGGAACCTCCATACTGCTTTCCCCAGTGGCTGCACCAACTTACACTCCCACCAACAGTACAGGAGGGTTCTCTTTTTTCCACATCCTCTCCAGCATTTGCTATTTGTACACATTTTTAATGATGGTCGTTTTGATTGGCGTGAGCTGGTACCTCAATAAATATTTTAAAACAGACGCAGAAGGTATGTTTGGTCCTCCATGGGCTTGTGGTCTCCTGTGGGAGATAGACATATATAGGTAGCCAGAATAAAGAGCAGGCTTTTTGTGGCTGCTTCTGTAGAATGGGCTGACTTCTAAATTGACAGCCTCCTTCACTTCCTGTTTTGTTGCTGGACCCTAATCAGAGCATCCTTTCGCATCTCTCTGTCCTCCCCCACCACCTCGCAAGCCCCTAAGGGGGTCTCTGCGTCTGTGCAGCCTGGCCTCAAGCCTAGTTTGTGTGTCCTAGTTCCTCTTGTAATTAAAGGTCACCAGCTTCCATATTTCGCTCCCCTTTCTCCATAGCTCTGATGTGAACTGCCTCATTGAAGCAGCAGCCAAAATGGAGAAGATCAAGTTTCAGCACGTCGTGTCCATCTGTGGGGTTTGCAGGCAGCCCCTGGGTGTTGTGATGGAGTTCATGGCCAACGGCTCCCTGGAGAAGATGCTTCCCACTCACAGCCTTGGCTGGCAGCTCAAGGTCCGCACCATCCATGAGACCAGCCTGGCCGTGAACTTCCTCCGCAGCATTAAGCCACCACTGCTCCATCCGGACCTCAAGCCAGGCAACATCCTCCTGAACAGCCGCTTGTATATCAAGGGGAGGACCCATCTGTCCCCTGTCAGTCCACAGTCTTCTCCACGTAAGCTGGATTATCTACTGCCTGGTTGGCCTGTCAAAGAGTTCTAAGCAGCTCCCTTCATGGACAAATACTAAAGGCAGGGATCACACCTAAAACAGATGGATGCATAGTGAAATTTGGTGCATGAAACTGCATATCAGGATGCCTGCAATAACCCTCTTTGGACCTCAGTCTTCCATTTCTAATGTGGACAGAATCATCTCTATCCCATTCTTTGATTCAAGTAAGGATGTGTGTAAATGAAATGTTTTTAAGAAGGGTCATGATGACCTTTTTTTGTTGTTTTTCAGTTCCTAAGACATGTTACACTTTGATTTCTGCCTTGGAACTTTTGCATATTCTGTTTCCACTGTCAAGAACAGCGTTCCCCCAGTCCCTCCTTGTCTAGCAAAGGCCTACTCATCTTTCAGCTCTCAGCTTAAATAACACCTCCTCAGGGAAGTTTTCCTTGATCCACTCCCACATGCCTCTGTTATACAGCCTCACTGTGTCTGTCTCTTCACATTGCTAACCCCAATTGTAAGTATATAGTCATTTATGAAACTGTTTCATTAGTAACTCTACTCCCTGTTTGAATAACCACTTAGGAGAGTAATGGGTGTGGGGGGTTCATCTTTCATAGAAGAAATGGGTTTCTCTGGCCACATTGTGTCTTCACTGTGGTTTGTGGGCTCTTTGTTGTGGCCCGGGGGGCTTTCTATAGTTGTGGGATGCGGGCTTCTCCTCGAGGACCGCTAGAGCACACAGGCTCAGCAGCTGCAGCTCGTGGGCTTAGATTCCCCACAGCATGTGGGATCTTGGTTCCCCAACCAGAGATTAAGTTCACGTCCCATGCATTGGAAGGTAGATTCTCAACCCCTGGACCACCAGGGAAGTCCCGGTTTCATCTTTCTTATCTGCTGCCTGATTCTCAATACCCAGCCTAGTTGGAATTCAGTGAGTTGGCAATTGGTATATGAATGAATCGATGGATGGAAGCAGAGTGTGGGATAAATATACATGGTGTCAGTGCTTCAGGGCCCATGGAAGTGGGATGAACAGAAGCTCACCAAAGGCAGCAACTTTATCCTCGGGTCCTTTGGGTAATGGCCACACCTACCAAGTACTTACTGTGCACCAGGCACTGTTTTAAGTGCTTTTTGTATATTTCCTCATTCAATGCTCATAACAGTACTACGAGTTAAGTTCTGATATTATTCCCATTTTATAGATGAGGAAATGAAGGCTCTGAGAAGGTAACTTGTCCGAGGTCATCCTGTCGTCCATGGTAGCTATGGGAGAGAGCCTGTGCTCTCAGTGGCTACACAACACTGGAAATGAGGAAGGCGGGAGGGATGAGGAACTCAGGCAGCTTTCTGGAGGCAAAACCGTATTGCCCTTCCATCCCCACCCTGGGCTTCCTTCCAGGTTTCAGACTTTGGCCTGTCCAAGAGGATGGAACAGTTGACCCAGATGTAGTGCATCAAGAGGTCAGCTCTGCAGGGCACCCTCAGCTACTCCCCCCCCTGAGATGTTCCTGGAGAGTAACAAGGGCCCAGGGCCCAAATACAACATGTACAGGTGGGCTAGAGGCGGGGCTCCAGGCCACATACCCAGCAAGCAGCTTGTCACCACACTGCCTGGACCCCAAGGCGCAGAGGGCAGGACAGGGGTGATGTCTGGCCCTGCCCTGCCCATGTTGGGGGAGTAGGAGGGGTGCAGCGGGACTCCGGCCAGAGAGGCTTTGCCTGGGATTTTGTGGTCCACGGGGCCCCTCTGGCTGGATAGAGGAAGTCACTCAGGGCACACTTGCCCTGCCTGCAGCTTTGGGATCGTGATCTGGGAGATGCTCGCTCAGAAGAAGCCCTATCCAGATAGCAGGCGGCAGTGGCACCGTCAAATGGGGACCTGGAAGGGACTGTGAGAGGCTGGGGGTTGGAGGGGGCGGGGCAGGTGCAGGTTTATGTTGGGGACTTCACCCTCCTACCTTCCTCCCCCTGTTTCTAGGGCTCACACGTCGGTGGAAGAAAGGGCAAACTTCAGCCCAGACCATGCTTTCTGCCTCTGATTCCTTTGTTTCAAAATATTCTTTCCTATCTCTCCCACCCCCAGCCCTGCCACGGTGTCAGGTAAACAGACTGTCAGGGAACTTGGATAATCCAGCAAAGTTCAAAATCAAAGCCTGTAACTAGGCCTGCCAGTCAGTCCGGCTGCCTTTGGACAGCAAAGGCCCACAGTGAGAGGCCACGGCCAGTCCTGGCCTGGGAGCATCTGGAGCTGGTCCAGAGACCCAGCTGCTCAAATCTAAGCCTCAAGTCAGTCTGCAATCTAGGTATTAACGCACTGTGCATTTATGGAGCCCCTGCTGTGTGCATGGGCAGAGCCCCAACCTCCCGCCCAGCCCCTCTGCCTTCCCTCGCCCACACAGTCTGGGCCTCCTCTCACAGGCTTCAGCATCATGACCATCATCATCCAAGTGGCCACAGGCAGGCGGCCCTCCCTGCAGCCTGTCTCAGATGAGTGGTTGGCTGAGTCCCAGCAGATGGTGGAACTGATGAGGCTCTGCTGGGACCGGGAGCCCAGAAGAGGCCCTGCTTTCCAGGTTCTCACCAGACTGACCTAGACGAGGATTGGAGAGCTGGGGTGCCCACGGGCCAGGAGAGATGACCAAGGCCCCAAGCCACTCCCAAGACTTGCAGGGAGAGCCCTGCATGGCACTAGGGCAGAGTCTGCTCCATAGTGTGGTGGGAGGTGGGGGGATGGCAGAGGCAGCTGAGGGAGCAGCCAGGGGCAGCTGAGGACTGTGGTCTGGTCTCTTTGGCTTAATGTGTACCCTGTGGGAGGTAAATTAGAAAACCCTCATTGCCAGAAGCTAACTGGGCCTGGCTCTGCTGCTTCTGAATCTCTTGGCCTGGGTCCTCTCAGGCTGCAGTGTCCTCATTTGTAAAATGTTCCCAGACCATAAGCTCACAGGCATGGATAGATGTTGCAATCATCCACTCCTCTAGGGATGATGTAAACACACACTTGTGTGTAAGTGTGAGCATCTTAGAGATTACCTAGTCTTGCCCTTGTATTTTATGGAAAAGGTCTACCCTCAAAGGGCTTCCCAGGTGGCATTAGTGGTAAAGAACTTGCCTGCCAATGCAGGAGACATATGAGACGTGGGTTTGATCCCTGGGCCAGGAAGATCTCCTGGAGGAGGACATGGAAACCCACTCCAATATTCTTGCCTGGAGAATCCCGTGGACAGAGGATCCTGGTGGGCTATAGTCCATAGAGTCTCAAAGAGTCAGACATGACTGAAGCAATGCTCAGGCGCGTGCATGCACACACACACACCCCTCCAAGGCAGAGTCCCAACTTGCCTGCTTCCTGATGCTCAAGTGTGGGTGCCCTTGAGGCCAGGGCTGGGTTTGGGGAGGAGGTAGAGGGAAAAACATTTAAAATGGGGAAGAACTGCTGGCCAACCGGCGGCCTCTTTTGCTGTGTCTCTGTTTCTTGGGGACTTCCCCGTAGCTCAGATAGTAAACAATCTGCCTGCAACGCAGAAGACCGGGGTTCAATCCCTGGGTTGGGAAGATCCTCTGAAGAAGGAAATGGCAACCCACTCCGGTATTCTTGCCTGGAGAATCCCATGGACAGAGGAGCCTGGCGGGCTTCAGTCCCTGGGGTTGCAAAGAGTCGGACACGACTGAGTGTCTAACACTACACGACACTACTGTTTCTTGGAGCAGACATCATAGCGGAGACAGACATGCTGCTTTCGCTGCTCCAGAGTCCAGTGGCCCACCGTGAGAGCGAGGCCTTGGCCGGGAAAGCGTCCTGCCGGGGGAGCGGGCAGCAGGCCGGCCAGGGGAGGTGCGGACGTGCGAGGTCAGGGCCTCGTCTCTGGCGGGCACTGAGAATGCGCGCATATGTGCGCGCCCCACGAGGCTGCCTGGCTGAGGGGCAGACGGGGACCAGACTCAGTGCATGCTCTGCTGGCCAAGCCACACAGACACTCAGGGATACCTTTTCCTAATTTGCTAGAGGGTGCTCTGAGCGCTGGTGGTGGCCGCGGCCCTGAACCCCTGAGAAGGACATGCCCTCCCTGACGCATGTGGGGTTAAACAGGGCCCGTCCTGCAGAAGGCGCCCGCGGCTCTTCCCTGTCTTCCCGCCCTGTCCGTCAGCATCATCCCTGATCCGCTGTCCTTACCCTCCTCACCTGGGAACCAGCCATGAGCTAGTGCGGGGTTCCGGGCTGAACCCACAGGGCCACCACCCTGCCTTCCCTGTGGCCCAGGGGGCAGCCGAGGCCCTGGGCCACTCTTTCTTGGGCAGGGCGTCCCCAGCTCAGGGTCTTCCCCTAGACACAGCTGGTGGCGGGCATGAGAGAGGAGGAGTCTCCTGGCGCAGGGTGGGAGGAGAGTCCTCAGAGGCGAAGGGAGGAGGCGAGGCCGACATGGACCAGAACCTCCCGGCTCTCATCTGATCTGCCCCCTGTCTTCCGGTTCCCCAGGTCAGTGAGGAGATCTGCCAGGAGCTAACAGACTCTTGAGAATCCCTTGGACTGCAAGGAGATCCAACCAGTCCATCCTAAAGGAGATCAGTCCTGAGTGTTCATTGGAAGGACTGATGCTGAAGCTGAAGCTTCAATACTTTGGCCACCTGATGCAAAGAGCTGACTCATTTGAAAAGACCCTGATGCTGGGAAAGATTGAGGGCAGGAGGAGAAGGGGACGACAGAGGATGAGATGGTTGGATGGCATCACCGACTCAACGGACATGGGTTTGGATAAACTCAGGGAGTTGGTGATGGACAGGGAGGCCTGGTGAGCTGCAATTCATGGGGTCACAAAGAGTCAGACACGACTGAGCGACTGAACTGAACAGACAGCGGTGAGTCCAGACAGGTCTCAGCTGGAACCCCAGAACACACAGCGGAGGAGAAAGGGGACTCAAACCATATCCTCTGCCATCCTCCCTGGCCTACCCTTCTCTCCAGGCCTGGAGTCTGTGTTCCCTCTCTGGGCACCCGGCCCTGAGTTCCAGAGAAGCCCGTGCCCATGGGGAGCCTGGCTCTGCTTCCCCTTCAGGACTGTGTTCTTTTGAGGCTGGACTCCTCCCTCCCTGGCCCGGAAAAGGGAACATCAGTTTTCAATCCTGATGGCATAATGGAATTTCTTGAGGGAATGAAAGAGTACCCGATGCCTGAGCCACCCTAGAATAATTGACTCAGAATCTCTTGTGGTTTGGTCTGAGCAGTGATTTTCATTTGTTTGTGGGTTTTTGTTTTTTTTTTTTCGTTTTGGAAATTGTTGCTTTTAATTCTAATACACCACTGGGTAAAGCAGGAAGAAATGGGTCCCTGAGCACCTCGGGAGGAGTTCACAGAGCGCCACCACAAATTTATCTTCAATTTGCATTTATTTACTTTGTGCCAGGCACGTCTCCAGAAGTTCGTACCTACAGGATTTGTCTTCAAGATGGTAGCACGAGGTGGGCATTGTTTGTGTCCTCCTTAGGGATCAGGACCCCTAGGCTCAAAGAGGCAGAGAGCACGTGGTGCTAAGGGGTGGAGTCAGGGTTTGCTTCCGGACTGACCTCTTTCTGCCTCATCCTTACAGGAAGAACTGCCAGACTCAGCTGCTGTCTAGGGTGGTGGAGCCTGAGTAGAGATCTGGGATCTAGGGAAAGGACCTGCACTCACCCCATCCAGGAAACTCTGTTCCTGGATGGTACTTCCAGGAGATAGGGGAATGACTGAGATGACCCCTGGACAAAGTCAGAGGTCCTTTTCTCAATCTCGTCTTCCTCCCAGCAGACTCAGGAGACTATTTGAAGCGGGTCCTGCATCTCTCAGACAGTGAGAGCCTGGTCCCTAGCGATGAGCAGGTGTGCATCTATGAGAACAAGGTCACCCCCTCCACTTCCTGCTGGCCTGGGGCTACCTGGAGGGAGTGAGGCTGCTGCTGGCCCACGAGGTGGACGTGGACTGCCATACAGCCTGTGGCTACCCACCCCTCCTTATCGCTGCCCAGGACCAGCAGGCCGACCTCTGTGCCCCGCTCCTGGAGCACGGCACCGACACCAACCTGGCAGATGAGGACAGCTGGGCCCCCTTGCGCTTTGCAGCCCAGAATGGGGACGACCACTCCACCCATCTGCTCCTGGACCAGGGGGCCCACCTGATGCCCAGGAGCACGAGGGGTGGACCCCACTCCACCTGGCTGCACAGATCAACCCTGAGAATGTGGCCCGGCTTCTGGTCTCCCATCAAGCTGACCCCAACCTGCGAGAGGCTGAGGGCAAGACCCCTCTCCACGTGGCCGCCTACTTTGGCCACGTCAGCCTGGTCAAGCTGCCGACAGCCCAGGGGGCGGAGTTGGATGCTCGGCAGAGAAACCTGAGGAGGCCACTGCACCTGGCAGTGGAGAGAGGCAAAGTGAGGGCCACCCAACATCTGTTAAAAAGTTGGGCGGCCCCTGATGCCCTCGACCAGAGCAGCTACAGCCCACTGCCCACCACGCCTGCCAGGGGCAAGTACCTTATCTGCAAGATGCTGCTCAGGTATGGGGCCAGCCTGGAGCTGCCGACCCAGCAGGGCTGGACACCCCTGCATCTAGCAGCCTACAAGAGCCACCTGGAGATCATCCACCTGCTGGCTGAGAGCCAGGCAGATATGGGGGTTCCTGGAGGCATGAACTGGACCCCCCTGCACCTGGCTGCCTGCCACAAGGCGGAGGTGGTGGTGTCCACCCTGCTGAAATGTGGGGCTGACCCCAGTGCTGCTGAGCAGTCAGGCTGGACACCCCTTCACCTGGCGGTCCAGAGGGGGTCCTTCCTGAGCGTCATCCACCTCCTGGAGCACCGTGCGGACATCCATGCCTGAAATAAGGTGGGCTGGACCCCTGCCCACCTGACCACCCTGAAGGGAAACATGGCCATCCTCAAAGTGCCAGTCAAGGCTGGCGCCCAGCTGGACATCCAGGACAGCGTCAGCTGCACACCCCTGCAGCTGGCCCTCCAGAGCCAGAAGCAGGACATCGTCGCCTTCCCAGAGGGCAGGGAGCCCTCACTGGCCATTCTGGGCAGATCTGAGCCAGGAGCCCAAACAGAAGTTTAGACCACCTGGGGTCTCCTTTCCTGTAAGGAGTAGAGGCTACTGGAAGTGAACCTGGGCTTCTGGCAGGGCCCCTTCCCTGTGCTTGCCACCTGTCCCTCTGATCTTGAGAGGAGACAGGAACCTGGTCCCCTGGGTGGTGGAGGGGCAGGGAGACATATGCTGAGATTGTAGCCGTGGAAGGGGCCCCTGACTGGAGACCTCCTGTCAGCCCCTCCTCCATGTGTATCTCAAGCAGACTCTCAGCCTGCTCCTCACTGCATCCGGACTCAAGCCCGCACAGTGAGCTCCCTCTATTCCCAGATTCCTTCCACCTTTAATCACTTGCCCCCAAACTCGCAGGAGCCCTTGCATCCTGGAACTTTCTCTGAAGAAGGAGGGAGGCACGGAGAAGAGGGAAGCGCTCCCTCCCAGCTCATGTCTGTGTGACTGGGGCAGGGTCAGGAGAGACAGACGCATGTGTTTGTAGAAGGGCAGATGCTAAAAGTTCAGAGGAAATGTCCACTTCCAGTTGAGAGCCCTAGCCAGCCCCCTGTTGCTGCCCTGACCACCTCCCTGGCGGCCCTGGTCCCAGCGGCCAGGTCTGCTGTACAGTCTCCTGTGGGGGACGGGAGCTTCTCATGAGTGATCCTACATGGGACGTTGGTCCCTGTCCCCCCAGCCTCGCCCTCACTCTGTCCAGTTAGATGACCGAGTTTCGAATCTGACTTCAATAAAGCTGTGTTTCTGAGTAACTCCCAAGAGGTGGACTGAGCTATGGGGCCAGGTTGATATGGGGGCCAGTAGTGTTAGTACGGGGGGGGTGTGTGTGTGTGCCCATGTGTGTTGAGTGTATGATGTGTATGTGTGAGTTCCCACCGGAGAGGAGGCAGAGCGCAGATGTTGGGAAGTGGAGGGGTGGTGATGTCACCTGGGGGCGGGGTGGTGATGTCATCTGAGGGGTGGGGTGGTGATGTCACCTGGTGGGGTGGGGGTGGTGATGTCACCCGGGGGCCGACGTGCAATTCTCTGGGCTCAGTGCAGGGACTTCCTCCTGGGAAGCGGCTCAGGGAGCTCGGTCCTGCCCAGTCAGCTGCCTGGCCTGGTCTGCTGGTTGGAGCAGGGCTGGGACTGCTCACACTAGCCTTGTGTGACCCAGCCTAGGCTCGCAGCCGGTGGCTTCTGTTTCCTCTCTGGCTCTGCTAGGGCTGGCCCACTGTTGGGAGGGGGTGGGGCAGGACTGTGGGTGGGGGTAGGGGCGCCCTAGGGGTCCTATCCAGCTCCTTTCTCCCTCTTCATGATGCCGGAGCAGCCCCTCCAACTCAAAAAGTCTTAGTCATTCAGTTGTGTCTGGCTCTTTGATACCCCATGGACTGTAGCCCCCCAGGCTCCTCCGTCCATGGGATTTTTCCAGGCAAGAATACTGGAGCGGGTTGCCATTTCCTTCTCCAGGGGATCTTCCTGACCCAGGGATGGAACCCAGGGCTCCTGCATTACAGGCATGCTCTTTACTGTCTGAGCTACCAGGGAAGCCCCCTCCAACTCAAGGATGTTTGCAATTGTCAGAGAAGAGAACATCTTCCACCCCAAATGAAACGGGAGGGGAGAGTGCCGGGCACAACATTTAAAAGAATGACAAAACCTGAGGACACGCCATCGACATTGAAACCAAATGGGTCCAAGATGGCGGAAGAGCCAACTTCCACTAGACCTTGAGCCTCAATATAGGCTTACGGTAACACATCAGCAAGCTCAGTGACATACCCACCTGACGTACCCTGACGTTCTGAGGCCAACCATCAAAGAGCAGGTGGTGGCCCAATTCCTGGAAATCACTCCCCCCAGTTCCTGGAAATCACTCCCCCCAATTTCTTCCCCAAATAGTTGGAATACTCCTCCTACTCATTAGCCTATGATATTACCCAGCCCTTAAAACTAACCATGCCATATTTTGAGGCCGTTCTCACCTTCAGAGATGAGCCACACTCTGTCTGTGGAATGTAAGTGGGCCTGGTTGGTTTAAGTCCTGATCTGAGTTACGTGGTTTCACAACCCCTAACGAGCTACAGCCCCAGGCCTGCCTTTGCGTGCCCCCCTCGTGGGCTGCTGCAGCCTCTGCTCCAGGGGTGGAGCAGAGGACACCTGTTGGTCCCACGTACATGCCGAGTGCAGGGGTCCTTTCTAGCAAAGCTGGCAGCAATGTGTCTCCTACGCTGTGGTCTCTGGATCGTGGTACCAGCCTCACGGGCCCTGGACACTTCCCCCCACACAGACCACGGTCTACCGCAGAGAGCCCTGGGAGCTGCTTTGAAAGGGCTTGTGCCCTGGAACACAGGTTATAAATCAAGCCTGCATATTAGGACCTCCTAGGTGAGGTGTGCAGGATGAGGAGGAATGTAAGAGTTTTTTTAAAAAAACCTGGCCCCACCCTTGAGCAGTTAAACCAGCACTGACCCCACCCTAAACCAGTTAAACCTAAACCAGGGTGGTGGTGGTTTAGTCGCTAAGTCATGTCAACTCTTGGGATCCCAGGGACTGTAGCCTGCCAGGGCTACCTCTGTCTATGGGATTCTCCAGGTGAGAATACTGGAGTGGGCTGCCATTTCATTCTCAATGAAGATCTTCCCCACTCAGGAATCAAACCCGGGTACGCTGCATTGCAGGCAGATTCTTTACTGACTGAGCTACGCCCTTGAAAGGGGAGTCGCTCAGTCATGTCCAACTCTTTTGAGACCCCATGGACTGTAGCCTATCAGGCTCCTCCGTCCATGGGATTTTCCAGGCAAGAGTGCTGAAGTGGATTGCCATTTCCTTCTACAGGGGATCTTCCCGACCCAGGAATCGAATCTGGGTCCCCCGCATTGTGGGCAGATGCTTTACCGTCTGAGCCACCAGGGAAGCCCGAGCTATGCCCTTCAGTTCAGTTCAGTTCAGTTGCTCAGTCGTGTCCGACTCTTTGCGACCCCATGAATCGCAGCACGCCAGGCCTCCCTGTCCATCACCAACTCCCGGAGTTCACTCAGACTCACATCCATCAAGTCAGTGATGCCACCCAGCCATCTCATCCGCTGTCGTCCCCTTCTCCTCCTGCCCCCAATCCCTCCCAGTATCAGATCCTGGTATCAGCTGGAGAACAGCCAAGGCTGAGGATAACCACCAGGGGGCGTCCTGTGGTTCTTCTCTCCGTGCCCTTAGCATCACCGTGAAGACCGTCACTGGCCAGCAGCCCAGGATAGTGGTCTTTTACTCTCCTGGTTGGAAAAGTGGGGACCCTGGGGACCGGGACAGGGTTGCACTCAGTGGACTGTTCCATCCGCCTGCTCCCTGCTGGCTTCCTGCCCATCCTCCTTGGGCAAAACTTGAAGTTCCAAATGCCCCTGGGAGTTGTGCCTCTTCTAGAACATGCTGGAGCAAGAAGAGGGAAAGAGGGGACATGACACTGTTTGTTTCTCCTCACACCCTGAGGTCTAAGTTTAGCTCCACGCCTAGAATTCTGCACGAGCCAGAGAAAGGGTGTGGGGCTTCATGTTCAAAGCCAAGTGAGTTCAGATCAATAGTCAAGAGAGAACCACAGAAGGGCAATAGCATCTGGCTTATCCTATGGGGAAGAGTCTGAGGGGAGACTTTGAAGAACCAAGTTAGAAAAAGTAAATGATTTTTTTTTTGTTTTTGCACCTATTGTCCCATAAATGCTGAGGATCCCACAGAGATGCAAACAGGACTATCCCTAGGATTCATTTCAGCTCTGATGATCCCAGGGTCTAAACGGTGATTCCCCAGACCCTGGCTTTCTCTACTCTAATGGAGTTCTCAGTGTCAGGCCAGCTCCAGCCAACACAGACTTCTCATTGCTTACTAGCACCTTCTTCTCCCTTCCCAAGCCATCCCAAGCCAGACAGACACAGACCCTACAGACACACACAGCTTCTACCCTGAGTGCCATTTCAGCACAGATGCCTTCGAGAGGTTTCCTAGGGATTTTTAGAATTGCATTTTACTAAGGCCCTTGACATTCCCAAGGAGAGGATCTCAGTTGAATTTCAAACCTGTTTAGGGGAGACTGGGGAGGAGGATAGGAACCTTTGATTTCCTACCGGACGTTTCCACGCGGGGGTCCTACAGACCCTTAAACTCAGTGTCCCAAACAGAACCCCCACAAGCCCTGCTCCTTGCCCTTGTCCCTCACCTAGTTGTCGTTCAGTCACTGAGTCGTGTCTGACTCTTTTCGACCCGTAGACTGCAGCACGTCAGGCTTCCCCGCCCTTCACTATCTCCCAAAGTTTACTCAAACTCATGTCCATTAGATGGATGTGCCATTGAGTCATTTAGTTGTGGGGACCCCAGCCAATCTAGGAGTCTTTCTAGACCAGCACTGTCCAACAGAACTTTCCAGGAGAACAGAAATAATCTGTATCTGCCACTAACTCCACGTGCTGCTGAGCACTTGAAATGTGGCTGATGCAACTGAGGGATCTGATTTTTAATTTCAATCTGTTAAATTTGAGCAGCCACAGGTGGCTTGTGCACAGACAGGGGGGTCTACCCTCCTCTCTCTCTCCCCTCGCCCCCCAGCATCCAATCAGTTACTAAGCTCACCAGGAAGGGCTTTCCGGGAGCTGGGATGTTGGAGGACGACAAGGACATAGCAGACAAGGGGCAAGGTCTGGACTAGCTGGAAGGGGTGGGGACCCCAGAGGCTGGGGAATGTGAAAGAGCAACGGACCTGTTTGTGGGTGTGGACAGCCCAGCGGAAGAGCAGATGGTGGGCGAGAGGGTGGGCACTTCACCGGGAGACCTTGACACCCTTCCTAATTCCAGAGCTTGGACTCAGCGTGCGGGGGAGTTGGGAGCTGCGGTCACTCTACCGAGAAGGAGGATACCATCAGAACAAACCATGCCTTCCAAAGACCCCTCACCACATGTAGGAGGAGGAAAGGGGTGATGGAGAAGGGAGTCCTCCTGTGAGGGGCCCTGGAGTCTGGCAGAGCTGTGGTGGATTCTCTCTCTCTCTCTCTTTTTTTTTAATATTTATTTGACTACACTGGATCTTAGTTGCAGCATGTGGGATCTAGTTCCCTGACCAGGGATTGAACCCGGGCCCTCTGCATTAGGAGCACAGAGTCTTAGCCACTGGACCATCAAGGGAGTCCCTGGGGTGGATTCTTTACCTAGATTCTGAGTGCCACCTCCCTCTTTGTAACACCTGTTGTTGAGAGGATGAAATGAGATGATGCGCATCACCAGTCTGTACAGGGACTCCCTTCACTTTCTTTTCCTCCATCATTCTGGTCCCACCTTTTTCTCATCATGATTTTGTTCACTTGCTCACTACCGTCTATCTAGACAAGCCTCAACACCACTGCTTAAGCCAATACATCCCACCCACCAAGGAGAGCCCTGGGAGATGAAAAGTGAAAGTCACTCAGTTGTGTCCGACTCTTTGCGACCCCATGGACTACACAGTCTGTGGAATTCTCCAGGCCAGAATACGGGAATGGGTAGCCTTTCCCTTCTCCAGGGGATCTTCCCAACCCAGGGATCGAACCCAGGTCTCCTGCACTACAGATGGATTCTTTACCAGCTGAGCCACCAGGGAAGCCCAAGAATACTGGAATGGGTAGCCTATCCCTGCTCCAGGGAGTCTTCCTGACCCAGGAATTGAAACAGGGTCTCTTGCATTGCAGGCAGATTCTTTACCAACTGAGCTATCAAGGAAGCCCTGCCTGGGAGATGGCACTACCTGTCTAGCTGTCCCAGAGATGCTGATGGTTTGTTCTGCCTGGGAGGCCTCCTGTGCTGGGAATAGTGGTCCCTCAGGGGGCTTCTCCTGGTTGTGGGGCTAGGAGCCCAGAATGAGCAGAGGGGTTGGCAAGCTGTATTAACAGAAGTTAAAGGCAGGGAGGAAGTCCAGACCGACTGTGGGAACCAGTCCCCAGGTGCGGCACCTGTGTAACCTCATACCGCAGTCACGGGGTTCCCCCAGGGACCAACGGAAAAAGCCTGGGGCTGAAAAGACACCCTAGAAGTATCAAGGACATGAGGGGCCTGGGAGACTGTCCTATCAAAGCCAACCAGGAAGGGTGGAGCCCCATGAAAGAATGATGGGCTGGACAGAAGACAGGGCTGGTCTCCAGCCTGTGGTGGGGAGTGGCGGGGGGCGGTATAGCCAGGGGGTAGAACACCAGAGGGGCCTCGGGGCTCCCTGAGCACAGGAACAGCAGCTCTGGTCCTCTGTTCAAGGCCATTCACCACCTTCTCACCCCCATCAGCACCCAGAGAACACAACTCCAGCGGGGGCTCCAGCACCCCCAGGCCCGTGTGCCTCCAGCGCTCCAGCTGGTCCTGCCATCCACACCCCTTCCCTTCATGGTCCCGGGCCCTTCTCCTCCCAGGGTGGGTCAGAGGCCTACTGATCATCTTTCAAGACCCAACTCACCTGTCCCTGCCCTCGAAGACTTCTCCGATTGCCTGGCTGGAGACAGTCACCCTGTCCCAATGCTCCCTACAAGCGAGGTTCCTTCCTGGATGTGAGCCCATCACTGCATCTGCTTATTTCCACATTCTATTAATACCTGGTCCTTCCTCCACACTCCATCCATGCCTGCTGGATCAGATACAGGCAGCAGGGCTGTTACTGTAACTTAAGGGATGGCGGTAGCTGCCAGGCAGGGCTGAGGTAGGGAGGGAAGGTGTTGGGGGCTGGGTAGTGTGGGCTTTGAAGCTGGGCCATCCACTACCGTATGATTTTGTGTGTGTGTTAATCACTCAGTCATACCTGACTCTTTGTGACCCTATGGACTGTAGCCCGCCAGGCTCCTCTGTCCATGGGATTTCCCAGGCAAGAATACTACAGTGGGTTGCCATGCCCTCCTCCAGGGGATCACACCAGCCTGTGCCCTTAGGCTGCTGAAACTTTCTTAGACTTGGCTGCATCATCTGACAGCTTATCTGCTGCTTATCTAACTGGCTTGTGATAATAATCAGATGCCCTGTGGTCAAAGGGCAGATCTGTTAGTAAGCACTCAACAGATTATTTTCCTGCAGTTTCTCCAGAGTTTCTGCAGAGTCAGGAACTTTTCTCTTGGAAGAGGTCACCAACAACCCAGCCTTCTGCAGTCTTTTGTCAAGGATGCTCTTGGAAGGAGGTGACTATTTTTCTTTGCCAGTCCATCCAGAGGAGGAAAGGGTGGCTCTCCTTCAGTACCTTGGGGTGGGCTGTGACCCTGAGACCTCTTGCAACACACCTAAAGTAGTGTCAGGCCAGCTGGAGGGCAGGGCAAGCCCCATCAGTGGGTCATGCCCCCTGACACACATCTGCGAGGCCCCAGGAGACGTACAAGGGCTTCCATGTCAGCAGAGTAAGGCGGCCATGCCTGCATCTACCAGGAGAGGGAAGGGTCCAGGGCTGATGTTCCAGTGCGCAGAGGCACAGCATGAGGGCTCAACCTGCTTCAAGGATGAAGAGAGAACTGCATCCAAAAAAAAAAAAAAGAGAGAGAGAGAGAACTGCAGAGGGTGCAGGATGGGGTGGGGGAAGTGATTTGGACACGAGGCTAAGAATGGCCCGGGCAGGGGTGTCCCTGCTGTGGGCTTTTTGGCTCTGTAACCCAGAGCAGCACCTGCTGTGGGAAGAACTAGACCACAAAACTCATCTCCTCCAGGCAATTTCCTTTCTCTCTTGCCCACGCCATCCCTTCCGCGTCCTGGATGCAGCTTGGAGCCTGACCTCCACAGACTATACTCATGGGGCCAATAGGAAGTGTTTGCAGTTGAACCTGGTCAGGAAAGCCCTAGGAAAGAAGCCCTCTGCCTCTCCCATGTCCCAGGTGGTACCACCTCCCTCCCCGCAGCTCCTGCCTTCCTCCTCAGCACCTGACTCCCAGCTTCTGACCCTGAGGATCCGGGGGGTTGGGGGGTGTGGGGGGCTGCCTTCCTCTCTCCAGCCTCACACACACATCTCCAGACAGAGCCCCGGGTGAAGATGGCAGAAAGCACAATTGAGTGTGGTGGGCACACAGCATTTTCTGTGGACTTGGAGCTGCATGGCTCCAACCACGTAAAAGTCCTTTCCAGACGCCCTGCAGGCCGGGGGCTGTGCCCTGCAGCGCTCACCCTGCTTTGTTTGCCAAGGAGCCGAGCTGAGATGGGAGAGGGAGTGGGAAGCACTTGGTAGCCAAGTGCCCCTTCTCTCCGCCCCCCAGAGATCCACTAAGCCAGCGTGGTCTTCCTCTGCAAAGAGGGTCTACTCTCTCCCCACCAGCTTCCTATTTCCCTTGATGCCCCCAGAACCAGAGGAAGGGAGGGATGCCTGGTTGGCCGGAGGGGACCTTCAGTCACGTGGATGCCCAGACTCCTGCCTACTGCTACTGAAAATCTACTAAAACCCACTCCTCCTAACCTGCACGCCCACCCCCAGCATATACTCATGTGGTCCAGCTGCCCAAATGGTCATTGTTCTATTCACAGTCACCCTACGGGCCACATCCTAAAAATCTGGTCCCAAATGGTTTTCTTTCTCTCTCTCCTGTTAAAAAAAATTTTTTTCCTGACTACAGTGCCCTCTCCTAACTTTACTCAGGGCTGGTCAGGGAAGGGGCTGGATGAATAACATCAGATGCATATTTGTAAGGCCTGGGCTCAAAAGCCAGCCTTGACACCTGACAACCACCATCCCTACTTGAAAGGTCTCTCCTCTGTAATGGGGGGGGTCATATGGGCTGACCACCAGGGGTCACAAGGAGGACAGGATGGCATGGGAGGCAGAGGTGTCTGCTAACACCACGGACACAGCCTGGGTCCTGGGCCCAGGAGGGCAGAGAGGCAGGGGGGCACAGGCTGGGCCACACCTCCCCAGGATAGGGGTGATGTGGGAAGGCAACCAAGACAGGTGGGCACCCTGGCAAGACCCCCAAAGCATGCCAGTCCTCAAAGCCCCTGGGTGCAGGCAGCTGACTGCCTGTTCTGAGCCCACCCGGAGCAGAACGTGCAGTCGCTTCCAGGGGCCTCTGCCCCACCATCGAGGAAGTCCTCTGCCATCAGACTTCCTGCCCTCCCCAGGTCCCTACCTATTTGCTCCCGGGTCAAGCCACGCTGGGGCTGCTACCTCCTGAGTCACCCTCGTCACCTAGGTAAAGAGCGCCACGGGGCTGGGCATCGTGTGCCCGTGACAATGGTCGCCGCTTGCAGCCAGGACTCTGCCCAGAGCTTTCACCACTGTCGTGTGAGTATTGGGCTAACGCCTGACGTCCACTGGATTGTGAACTCCAGAAAAGCAGGGATGGTAACCCCCTTCTTCACTGCTCATTCCTAGCGCTTCGCTTAGGGTCTGGAGTACCATAAACAGTTGCTCAGTGAATATTCACCCAGTAAGACCATGCTGGGTGGATGGATGGATGAATGGATGCAGTTTATCCTGCACTACTGCCTTCTCAATTCCTGGGACATCTCCTGAGCCTGCGGCCACCTGGAACCTCTCCAGAGCCCAGCAGGGGATGAATAAGGGACCTAAGCTTTGGAGACTTGCAGCCACAAGCAGACATCTGAGAGGATGGCTGCACGGCGCCCCACCGTGCCTGACCAGGAAGGCTCCTCCCTTAAGTGGTGCTTCCTGGCTGCATGCTGGTGGAGGGCGCCTGGGGTGCAGACTCCGTGTTCCATAAAGGCAGATCAATGATCCTTTGATTAAAAGGCATTCTACAGACAAAGACGGGCATGGAGGCAGAAACACAGGAGAATGGACAGGAAAGAGAAAATCAGAGGGCTGCTATGCCCAGCCTGGGGCTCCCTTCTGCCCTCGCTGATCGGGGCAAACGTGGGCTGTTGGGCCCTCTGGGGAGACAGCCAGAGCCTGGGCCACCCCCTTCCACCTTGGTGTCCCTGGGTCCCCCGCCATCCCTTTGCCCCCGAAGCACTGAGGGGGGGGAGGAGGTGGAGCCCAGCCCTCCCCCTGCCCACTCCAGCTGTCAATCTGCTGTCTGGCACAAAGACGCGAAGCTTCGTGACAGCTGTGGGCAGCTTTCCCTGCCCCGCCTCCCACCCCTGCCTGCCCTCTTCCCCTCTTCTCCTGTCAGTGCTCTTCCCAACCTGCTCTCGGGCTACCTTCCCTCCCTTCCTCTTTCCTCCCTCCCTCCCTCCCTCCTCTCTCTTCCTCTCTTTCTCTCTCCATCCTTTTGTCGTCTCTTCTACCCTGTGTGACCCCCTAAGATTTCTAATGCTAACAGGAGTCTTTAAGCTCCCGTTCCAGGTCAAGATCATTTATAGACTCTGTGTGTGCATGTGTGTGTGCGCATGTGTCTGCACACATGTGTGTGCATGCACGTGCCCTCGTGCATGTGCCTGGACTCCGGGCTGTGTAAGAGCTGAGAGGTCCCTGGGGGTGCTAGCCTCCTTGGGGGCCTAATGCCTTTCCCAAGAGGGGGTAGCTGGGTTATCAAGCTGAGCTAGCCCCTCCCCTGAGCTAGACTCGCAGCCTGCTCTGCCCATCTTCTGGCATCGGGTGTTCTGGGGACAGGAGCCTCTCCCAGGGCTTAGCACTATGTTCAGGTTCAGGGAGAAGATCAAAGTCCATAATTAAGTGTTCAGGGCAAGTCAAGTGCTCCAAACTT